>NC_057862.1:187205061-187523061 GCF_019393635.1 Dromiciops gliroides
TAAATCATCAACATTTCTGTACACTACCAGCAAAATACAGCAGGTATAGAAAGAGAAATAAAAACAATCAGATAATATATAAACTATTTGGGATTCTTCCATTCAAGGAAAACACAGAAACTACATGAATACAACTATAAAACATTGTATAAAAATGCAGCCCTAAATAACTGGAGAAATATTAACTGCTCATGAGTAGGCTCAGTCAATATAATTAAATGGCAATACTACCTAAATTAATTTACTTATTCAGTGCCTTATCTATTAAACTACAAAGAATTAATTTATAGAGCTAGAAAAAAATAATAAAATTCATCTGGAGCAACAAAAACTCATGAATCTCAAGGGAGAAAAATTGAAAAAAATAGTAAGAATAAAGAGGTCCTACCAGTACCAGATCTCAAACTGTACACAAAAGAAAGAATTATCACAATAACTTAGTAGTAATTAAAAAACAGAGGAATTAATTAATGGAAAAGATTAGACATATAACATATAGAAGTAAACGAATTTATTACCCTAGTGCTCAGTAAACCCACCACCTAAGAAAAAAAATTGCTGGGAAAACTTTAAAGTAGTCTGGCAGAAACTAAGTATAGACCAAACATTTAACATGTTATGCCAAAATTGTCTCCAAAGACGTACATGACTTAGACATAGAGAGTGATATCATAAACAAAGCAAGGAAGAAAATAACATTCAAGCCTATGAATAGGTGAAGTATTCATCACCCAACAATGGGTAAACAAGTATTATAGGAGGTAAAATGGAAGATTTTGATTACATAAAATTAAAAACGTTTTGCACAAACAAAACTAATATAACTATAATTAGAACAGAAGCAGATGGGGCAGCTAGGTGTCATGTTGGATAAATCACTGGCCCTGGATTCAGGAGGACCTGAGTTCAAATCTGGCCTCAGACACTTGACACTTACTAGCTGTGTGACCCTGGGCAAGTCACTTAACCCTCATTGCCCTGCAAAAAAAAAAATAATGGAAGCAGGTAACTGGTGACAAATTCTTTCCTCATAAATATCTCATTTCCAAGATATATTAGAAAAAGATTTAAATTTTTAAAATAAGAACCATTTCTCAATTGATAAATGGTCAAAGGAGGGGGTGGAGCCAAGATGGTGGAGGAAAGACATTAAATGCACAGAGCTCCTGACACGATTACTCCCAAAACAGCAATAAAATAACCCCTGGAGCAACAAAACCCACAAAGAGATGGCTGAGATTATTTTCCAGCCAAAGACAGTTTAAAGGGGGCCATGCTGGGATGCTAGAAGAGTCCAACCCCATGATTGTAACAACACAGACCCCAGATATGCTGCACCAGAGGAACTTACCCACAAGCCTGTCACGATTCACCAGCAGGGAGTCAAAAAAATCATAGTGGCGGGAGGCCCAGGTGGGGGAGAGGCACAGGCTTGTCTGAGCTAAGAACCACCATAGCACACAAAGTTCTGTTGGCTGGTTAATTAGCAAGTTGGCTTGAGGTTATCTTCAGACCAGAAAACAGGCCAGGCAAGAGAAAAACCTGCCCTCCCTCAAACCAAAAAACACCTGGGACCCTTACACAGTGTAGGGCCCCACTGTAAGAGGGTGTTAAAAGTCAAGAAAAAGACAAGAAGATTAGCAAGTAAAGAAAGTTGAGAATTATAGAAAGTTTCTTTAGTGACAAGGAAGATCAAGGTGCACCCTCAGAAAAGGATAACAACCTCAGGACCCCTACATCCAAAGTTTCCAAGAAAAATGTGAATTGGTCTCAGGCCACGGAAGTGCTCAAAAGGGACTCTGAAGAGAAAGTAGGAGAGATAGAAGGAAGATTTAGAGAGGTGGAGAAAAGAATGGAAAGAGAAATGAGAGCAATGCAGTAGAGTCATGAGAATAAAGTCACAAGCTTGAAATGCCAAATGGAAAAGGAGATACAAAAGCTCTCAGAAGAAAAATATTGTCTAAAAATTAGGACTGAAGAAATGGAAGCTAGTGACTTTATGAGAAGCCAAGACACAGTAAAGTAAATCAAAATGAATAAAAAAATAGAGGGCAATATGAAATATTTCCTTGGAAAAACAGCTGACCTAGAAAAACCTCAAACAAGAAGAAAAAAAACAGTCCAAAAGTAGAAACAGTATGGTTCAATCTACATTCATAATTCACAGTTCTTTTTTCTGGATGTTGAGAACATTTTCTATCATGAGTTCTTTGAAACTGTTTTGGATCATTGCACTGCTGAGAAGAACCAAGTCTATCCCCATTGTTCATCACACAATGTTGCTGTTACTATATACAATATTCTACTGGTTCTTCTCCTCTCAGTCAGCATCAGTTCATGTAAGTTCTTCCATGTTTCTCTGAACTCCTCCTGTTCATTGTATCTTACAGCACACTAGTATTCCATTACATTCATCTACCACAACTTGTTTAGTCATTCCCATATTGATAGGCATTCCCTCTATTTCCAATTCTTTGCCACAACAAAGAGAGCTGCTATAAATATTTTTGTACATGTGGGTCCTTTTCCCTTTTCTATGGTCTCTTTGGGATACATAAATGGCAGGATTTTAGATGAAAATTGAAAGAAGTCAGGAAAGTCAAAAGGAATAGAAAAAGAGAAAAGAAGTTTCAGGCAATTGGGACAGAGAAAATTCATGAAGTAGGAAGATGGACTATTTTATGAGAGGGATGACATGGAGGCCATTGTCACCAGATTATAGAGTATGTGGAGGGTAGGAAGGTACAAGACTGGAAAGTTAAGAAGGGGACCAGGTTACTGAGTTAACAGTTTAAAAGCAATAAAATAAGATTTCCATTTGGTTAAAAATACACAAACTAAAGAGGCTGTTTTTACATTCACCATTTTTGAAGGTAATGAAATGATTTTGTTTGTACTTTTAAAATTCACTTCAATAAAATAAAGTAAAATAAAAATTCACTTCATTAATAAATCAACATTTTCTATGTTTTGGAGAAGGTCCTCTCTGGCTCTCTGGCCCTCTGCCTCTTACCAAAAGGACTGATTGATTTACAAAAGAGTCAATTGCTGCAAATGGGCCATAAGTATTCCTTAGGGCTAGTCTCAGAAAGAATAATGGTTTATAAGAGAAAATATAGTCAGGAAATTTCAATGGTGTTACACTAGAGGATAAGGATGCTAAACCTGAAGAGCAATGACTCAATTTTAGTTCCATATTCACTATTCCAATCAGGGTTGAGCATGACAGTCAATACTAAGTGATTTATGATCAACTTCAGATAATCAGGCATCATGTCCTATTGACTGACATGCCAAATCCCTGACAGCATGAGAGATTGTAGCCAATGCAAATTGCTATTTTTCTTGCAAGTTCAATTAAGCATCTTCATATTGATAATTAAAACTGCAGTGACAACTGAAATGCATCATACAAATAAAGGACCTGAAAATGTTCCTGAGAGTTGTAAAGGGATTAGACCACTGCAGTTAGCAATCTTCTGTTTTCCCAAGGCTTCTGTCCTGGGAAAATCAAAATACTTTGTATATCTCTATTATTAAAAAGATTTTAATTATTTTTGGTCATTTGTGATTGTATAGAAATCATTGTGTTTTCATGCATAGAAATAGATCTTTGCTCAATACTCTAATTTAGGAATTCATTTCATACATTACATTCACATGCCATTATTTAATTACTAGTTCCTCAATAATTAGGCAAATATTTTGTTGCTAGCTTTCTGTTATCACAGGTTATAGTGTTGTGGACATATTTTACATGTAGGTTTTTACTTGCTATCAATAATTTCCTTGGGTTATAGACCAGTTTGTAAATCTCTGAGGCAGAGTAAGAATGATTTAGTAACTTTTCAACTTTTCTTTTTTTTCTTTTTCTTTCTTTTTTTTTGGTGGGGCAATGAGGGTTAAGTGACTTGCCCAGGGTCACACAGCTAGTAAATGTCAAATGTCTGAGACAAGATTTAAACTCAGGTCCTCCTGAATCCAGGGCCAATGTTTTATCCACTGTGCTACCTAACTGCCCCAATTTAGTAACTTTCCTTGCATAATTCCCAAAACATTTTCCACAATGGTTCACTAGTAGTAGAGGAGTGAATTTGCTTTCCTACAACCCTTCCAACAATGAGTTCCTTATCTTTTAACATATGAGCTAACTTGAAGGGAGGGAGATACCATCTTAAGATTGTTGTTCTGATTTGCTCATTTGCTTTGTGTTTCTCCAATTACTATTGATTTTGAATTTTTTACATGGTTACTGAAATTTTGTTATTCTGTTTTTTAATTATTCATACTCTTTTATCATTTGCTTATTGGGGAATAATTACTAGTCTCATGGGTTAGTGTCATCTCTCAGTAAAATTCAGATATCAGACATTATATTCTTTTGAAAACATGTATTGATATATTTTGGTTTTACATCACTGTCAGTCTCAACATTTTCCTCCCTTTCTCTCCCCTAGATACATGTCTTTTTGAAAAGGATTTTCACAAAGTATATCAACACTAAGCAATGTGAAATATCAGAGTTGATTCAAGATTGAACTGAGCATAAACTTAAGCCATGATTGTGTTTTTATATCATAGGAATATAGGGCAACTAAAGGGTAAGAAATTCCTTTATGCCATTAAATCATTAAACTCATTTCATAATCACTATTCCCCTGAACATGATTTTAATTATGAAGATACATGCCAGGCATGAAAAAGAAGTCTGTTGTAGAACATAAACAACAGGTTACTTGATCTTGGGTTTTGTTTTGGTTTTTGGTTTTTAATCTGGCCAACAATAAAAGAGAAATATAATAAGTCTCACAATATACTAACAACTGTAGGACCAATACACCTGCCAGTGATTTCCACATTCATTTTGAGAAATGAAAAGAAAAAAAAGTCCAAATATGGTTGCTTTAAGGTGCATTATACGTTTGTTTACTGAAAAGTCAGGCTGTAATGACAGTATCCAAACCATTTGTGCATGATATTATGGAAATATAGTAGGCTTATCATATGCATTATAAAAAGACTATTTTGTTACAAAGAAGGTAAAAATGAAAGAACAGATGTGTAGTAAAAATGAATTGCATGCTGAAGTTGTTACCTATCTGATTATCCTCCCCAGTCTGTTACAAAAATCTATTTCCACTTCCTGTTTGGATTTTCTCTGGGTATGAAAAGAGAAAAAAATTAGTATTATAGCAAATATCTCTTTGTGTTATAAAAAATGAGTGCTTTATTCCTGGTGAATAGCTAAAGATTTCACTTCTGGTGTGTAACCTGATGCAAAATCTTTTGCTGCAATGTCATCAGTGACTACTTGGAGGTCGATCCGATTACAATTTCCATTTTCCACTGTGGCCTTCACATCTGAAGCACTAAAAAATAGGGTGTAGTTTTATAAAAAGCATGAGGGAGAGAAGCTTATCTCAATTTCATTTAGTCGTGATAGGGAGCGCATCACCTGGCAAAGCACAGTGTTCTTTCTAGGTGACCATAAAGCAGAAAGCAGATTCCATTTAAAAGATTAGACACCAGAGAAATAATATTTAAGGTAATGAGAAATTCAATTATTTTGGGGAGTCCCTAAAGATATATCTTAAGAAATCTAACAAACAAGGATGACATCAATCCATAACTAAATCCTAATCCTAGATCTTGCTCTAAGCAGCTATGTGACCTTTGATATCTTCGATATCCATTTCTTCATCTATTATGAGGGAGTTGATCTTAATCAGAGGTTCTTAACCTGAAGTGTGCAATTTAAAAAAAAATATTTTGGTTACTGTATTTTAATAATTGGTTTCCTTTGTCATTCTTTAAATTTTATTTTATGCATTTAGTTTGAGTATTATAAGAAGGGCTCCATGGCCCTCAGCACACTGCCACATGGGTTCATGACATTAAAAAGGTCAAGAACTTTTTACTAGAATGATCTCTAAGGTCCCCTGGAATACTAAAACTTTATGGTTCTATATTAAGAATTTATAAAGAACCCAAGTACATGTTTATTAAGAACTCATGGAATTGAGGTGGGGATTATTAAAATAAAAAACTTTAAACTGATATATCCCCTGACTACTAAAAGCTTTACCTACTTGAGAAGACTATAAATAAATGGAGAAATCAGTATGTGCTTACAAAAACAGGGACAGGTAAGATTTATCTGACCTAATGTACCTGAGGAAGCTAGATAATATAATGCATACAGCACTCTACCTGGAGTCAAGAAGATCTGAATTCAAAGTCAGCCTCAGACATTTATTATTTGTGTGATCCATGGCAAGTCACTTAATCTCTGTATACCTCAATTTCCTCAACTTTAAAATGGGTATCAGAACAATATATATCTCCCAGGGTTATTGTGAGACTCAAATGAGATAACATTGTAAAGTGCTTACCACCATACATGGCATTAAGTATGTGTACAATAATTTTACATACATATATATAAATATATGTTTGCCTGTGTGAAAACCTATTTGTTTCTAATGGCAGCCATCTGTGGGGGAGGGGAAAAGGGAGGAAAATAAATTTATATAACTTTATTATATAGTTAAAAGGAATAGCAAGTTGTACATAATACATTTGCAATTTCATGTGCAATCATCTTTTTTATTATACTACATTATGGAAATGCTTGTCTTATTCCATAAATTAAAAAAAATAAAATAAAGTAAGCAATTGACAAATGCTCATCCCTTTCCCCCAATACCTCAATGCTATGTCATAGATTCTCTTTTTTTTTGGTGAGGCAATTGGGGTTAAGTGACTTGCCCAGGGTCACATAGCTAGTATGTGTCAAATGTCTGAGGCCGGATTTGAACTCAGGTCCTCCTGAATCCAGGCCTAGCACTCCATCCACTGAGCCATCTAGCTGCCCCATAGATTCTTGAATATCTTTTTTTTTTTGGTTAGGCAATTGGGGTTAAGTGACTTGCCCAAGGTCACACAGCTAGTATGTGTTAAGTGTCTGAGGCTGGATTTGAACTCAGGCCCTCCTGACTCCAGGGCTGATGCTCTATCTACTGTGCCACCTAGCTGCCTCCCATAGATTCTTAATAAATTCCAGGTTACAATGCTGAATGAAGTAGAGCTTTTTTTTTTTAAATTTTGCAGGGCAATGGGGGTTAAGTGACTTGCCCAGGGTCACACAGCTAGTGTCTGAGGCTGGGTTTGAACTCAGGTCCTCCTGAATCCAAGGCTCGTGCCTTATCCACTGCACCACCTAGCTGCCCTCAAACTAGAGCTTTAATATGCCCTAATCATGCAATTAAAGAAATGTTGATAGCATTTAGAAGATGAAATTAGAAGAGCTGAACTTTCTAAATATTTAAGTACTTTTACAGATCTGTGATCTCATTGATGTAAATATTCTGTCCATTAGTATATACTGCAGTGCATCCATACCCTCTCATTTTTTCATTTTATCCAATTCTTTTCCATCTCATTCCATACATTGTTCAGAGATGATCTACCTGATGGTTTGGAAATCTTCCTCTGGCTGGGTCTTGCTATAAAGGGGAAGAAGGGGATGTCTTTGAAATTCTTTAATTTGGAGAGTCACAATTTAACTATAAACATGGAATAGGAGAAAATATTCATGAACCACATTCTTATCTGGGTTGGACAAAGGAAAAATATATGCATATATGTACATATGCATACATATACATATATGTGAATATATACATACATATATGTATATATAACACTATAATTGAATAAAGGAAGGAGACTAAACTGGGATACAGAGGGTGAAAAGATATCTTAGAGGGTAGGACTGAAAATGTGATTATCTCAAATATAACAAATTATAGTTAATGAAAGCAATTATTGCATTAAGAACAAATAAAGTATAAGACTCAGTTGTTTGGGTCTTGGTTATGTGAGGAAGTAGAAATGAAGAGATTAAATTTTATTGTTCTAAGCAAGACAGACTTCAGATACATAGAACAAATTTCCTTTTAAAAATGTAAGTAGGGGGCAGCTAGGTGGCGCAGTGGATAAAGCACTGGCCCTGGATTCAGGAGGAGCTGAGTTCAAATCCGGCCTCAGACCCTTGACACTTACCAGCTGTGTGAGCCTGGGCAAATCACCTAACCCTCATTGCCTCACCAAAAAAAAAAAAAAATGTAAGTAATATTATAACAGAATTTAATAGTAGAAATGTATATAACAAACTTAATATTAATGTTAATGGTACAAATCTCCCATAAACTAGAAAGTAAAACCTAACCATTTGTTATAAATTTAAAATATATCTAAAACACCAAGAATAATTTTTGGATCACACTTGTAATTGTATTTGTTTAGAGTATTACTTCTCAGGAAATTTCCTCTATTAATGGAGACTGGCAACTGCTCTGCAACTTAGAGACAGTATCATGGGGCACAAACTTAGAGAGGTTAAGTGGCTTACTCTCAGTCACTCAGCCAGTAAATGTCAGGAGCAGAACTTGAACACAGGTCATCCAGACTCTTAGGCCAGCTCTATCTCTACTATTTTTTGCTGTCTTTCCTAAAGAATTATACAGTGAAAATGAGTATATGAAGTTGTTAAGGGCTAAAATTCTAGCTAAACTGTCTAAAATATCTAATGAGTGGTCGCCAATAAATTATAAGCTTTAGCAAGAGTTAGACTTTTAAGCATTTATTAAGGAGAATAAGAATTTGGTAAAGAGAGAGAGAAAGACCTAGATTTCTATCTATTAAAGGGAGAGCACATTTTTAGCTCCCTTCTCCACCAGCGTCCTCAGGAAAGAGAGCGAGACTGAGCGCCAGTCTCTTCCTTCCTCCTCCCACTAGCCCGCATCACTTCCTGACGCCAAAGAAAAGACTCCTGGTCTTGCCCTCAAAGATCTTCACATCATGGGCAGAACTCTTCTACAGTAAGTCTCCAGCAGGTGGTGTTATTCCAATCGTTACAAAGTGAAATTTATTGTATCTGAGTCCAAAAAATAAAGCTTGTAAATTATTACTTCAGACAGAGCAAAAACAAAAACAATATATGTTTAAGGGAGACAAATGGGAAAACTATATTGAATCTAAAAGCATAATAGGTAATGACACAACATAAATAATTAATATATATGCACCAAGTGGTATGGAATATTAATATTTAAAGGAAAATCTAAATGGATTACAAGGGGTCAGGTAGGTGGCACAGTGGATAAAGCACTGGCCCTGGATTCAGGAGGACCTGAGTTCAAATCTGACCTCAGACACTTGACACTTACTACCTGTGTGACCCTGAGTAAGTCACTTAACCCCCATTGTCCTTAGAAAAAAGAAAAAAAACTAAATGAATTACAAAAATATCTAAATAGTAATTTAAGGTCATGTAATTATATATTTAGACTAGGATTACCATTTGATGACATCTTGTGCAACTTTTTGATTTTATAGATGAAGAAACTAAGGCACCAAGTACATTGTGATTTGAGGAGGATCACAGAGCTAAGATCTGGAATGAAATTTGAGCTCAACTCTTCCTTACTCCAAGTCTAATATTATATTTACTATGTTTCAGGTAAATCTTAAAGAAAGGCAGTAATGTGGTAAAGTAAAAAGAATGCTGGACTTGGAGTCAGGAAGATATGAGTTCGAATGCAACCTCAAATGGCTATTACAAGCAAGATGGAAGATTTTGATTACATTAAATTAAAAAGCTTTTGTACATTAAGACAGCGGAGAGGAATCAGCAAACTGCCTGAGCTCTCCTTCTGTTCCTTCAAAAAGAACATTAAATCAAGCCTCTGGACAGATTCTGAAACTACAGAACCTGCAAAGAGACAGAGAGACACAGTCTTCCAACCAGAGATAATTTAGAAGACTTCAGGAAAGTTCGATCTGACTCGGGCAAAAGGGAGGCACAGCGCAGGGCAGCAGCCCAGTGCCAAAGGGGTTGGGGCAAGTCAGCAGGAAACTGTGAGCCACAGCTAAACAACTGAGGCCCCCAGATCCTGGATCAAAATTCTGGTGGCCCAGCAGGACAGTGGAAAAACCTACCTGCACCAGCCGAGAGGGCAAGTTGCCAGCTGGAGGGCCTTGAACAGGATAGGCATGACTAGGGCCACTGATCCTAGTGCACTCAGACAGGAAGTGCAGGGTGGGAGAACTGCACACACCATAAAGACCTCAGTGTAAAAAGCCGGTGACACAACACCTATACCCCTGCACAAGAAGCCCAAAACAGGGACCCTGGTGCCCCCAGAGCAGACCTCAACTTAAAAAATAAATAAATAAGCTGTAATAATGAGTAAGAAGCAAAAAAAGAGTTCTGTATCAACAGGGAAGAAGCAAACACAAACTCAGATGAGGACAATATCCTCAAATTGCCTACATGTGAAGCCTCACGAGGGAAGGCGAATTGGTCTCAAGAACAAAAAGGACTTTAAAAAACAAATGAGAGAGGTAGAAGAAAAAATGGGGAGAGAAATGAAAGCAAAACAAGAAAACTATGAAAAAAGAATCAGCAGCTTGGAAAAGGAAACACAAAGATTGACTGCAAAAAACAATTCCTTAAAAAATTCATCTGGCCAAATGGAAAAAAAGGTGCATAATCAGGGGCAGCTAGGTGAAACAATGAACAAATTTAGCAAAGTAGCAGGTTATAAAATAAATCCACATAAATCATCAGCATTTCTATACATGACCAACAAAATCCAGCAGCAAGAGATAGAAAGAGAAATTCAATTTAAAGTAACAGTAGATAATATAAAATACTTGGGAGTCTACTTGCCAAGACAAACCCAGGAACTCTATGAACACAATTACCAAACACTCTTCACACAAATCAAATCAGATCTAAATAATTGGAAAGATATCAATTGCTCATGGATAGGCAGAGCTAATGTAGTAAAAATGACAATTCTACCTAAATTAATTTACTTATTCAGTGCCATACCAATCAGACTACCTAAAAATTATTTTATAGAGCTAGAAAAATAATAACAAAATTCATCTGGAAAAACAAAAAAAATCAAGAATATCCAGAGAAATCATGAAAAAAATTCACAGGAAGGTGGGTTAGCGGTACCAAATCTGGAGCTTTACTATAAAGTGGCAGTCATCAAAACTATCTGGTACTGGCTAAGAAATAGAGTGGAGGATCAATGGAATAGGCTTGGCACAGGAAACACAGTAGTAAATGACACTAGTAATGTAGTGTTTGATAAACCCAAAGACTCCAGCTTCTGGGATAGGAACTCTGTATTTGACAAAAACTGCTGGGAAAACTGGAAGATATGGCAGTATGGCAGAAATTAGGCATAGACCAACATCTTACACCTTATACTAAAATAAGGTCAAAATGGATACATGATTTAGACATAAGAGGTGATACCACAGGTAAATTAGGAGAGAAAGCAATAGTCTACCTTTCAGATATTTGGAAAGGAAAACAGTTTATGACCAAACAAGAGATAGAGAATATCATAAAATGCAAAATGGATGATTTTATTAAATTAAAAAAATTTTGTACAAACAGAAGCAAAGCATCCAAAATTAGAAGGGAGGCAGAAAGCTGGGAAACAATTTTTATGGCCAGTACTTCTGATAAAGGCCTCATTTCTAAAATATATAGGGAACTAAACCAAACTTATAAGAATCCAAGTCATTCCCCAATTGAGAAATGGTCAAAGGATATGAACAGGCAGTTTTCTGATGAAGAAACCAAAGCTATCTATTCCCATATGAAAAAATACTCTAAATCTCTAATAATTAGAGAGATGCAAATTAAAACAACTCTGAGATACCACCTGACACCTATCAGATTGGCTAAAATGACAAAAATGGAAAATAATAAATGTTCGAGAAGCTGTGGAAAAATTGGAACACTAATGTATTGTTGGTGGAGCTGTGAACAGATCCAATCATTCTGGAGAGCAATTTGGAATTATGCTCAAAGGCCTATAAAGCTGTGCATACCCTTTGACGCAGCAATACCACTTTTGGGTCTTTTTTCCCAAAGAGATCATGGAAAGGGGAAAAGAACCCACATGTACAAAAATATTTATAGCTTCTCTTTATGTGGTGGTAAGGGATTGGAAGTTGAGGGGATGCCCAACAATTGGGGAAAGGCTGGACAAGTTGTGGTATATGAACGTAATAGAATACTATTGTGCTATAAGAAATGATGAGCAGGAGGAGTTCAGAGAAACCTGCGTGGGCTGATGATGAGTGAGATGAGCCGAACCAGAAGAATATTGTACACAGTATCATCAATATTGTGTGTTGATCTACTGTGATAGACTATATTCTCACCAATGCAATGGTACAGAAGAGTTCCAGGGAACTCATGATGGAAGAGGATCTCCAAATCCAGGGAAAAGAAAGAACTGTGGAGTATAGATGATGAACGAACCATACTATTTCTTTTGGTTTTGATGCTGTTGTTGTTGTTTTTCTATTTTGAGGTTTTTCCTCATTGCTCTAATTTTTCTCATATAACATGACTAATGCAGAAATATGTTTAATGTTACATATATATATATATATATATATATATATATATATATATATATATATATATAAAACCTATATCAGATTGCCTGCTGTCTAGGGGAGGCTGCAGGGAGGGGAGGGAGGGAGTAAAATCTGAAATTGGAAAGCTTGTATGAACAAAAGTTGAGAACTATCTTTACATGTAAAGGGAAAATAAATAAATAAAATACTTTCTTTAAAAAAAAGCTTTTGTACAAATAGAAGCAATGCAGCCAAAATTAGAAGGGAGGCAGAAAACTGGGAAACAATTTTTACAGCCAGCATTTCTGGTAAAGGCCTCATTTCAAAAATATATCAGGAACTAAATAAAATTTAAAGAATCCAAGTCATTCCCCAATTGAGAAATGGTTAAAGGATATGAACAGGCAGTTTTCCGATGAAGAAGTCAAAGCTATCTATTGCCATATGAAAAAAATACTAGAAATCACTATTGATCAGAGAAATGCAAATTAAAACAACTTTGAGGTACCACCTCACACCTATCAGATTGGCTAATATGACAAAAAAGGAAAACAAAAACAAATATTGGATAAGCTGTAGAAAAATTGGAACACTAATGCATTTTTGGTGAGCTGTGAACTGACCCAACCATTCTGGAGAGCAATTTGGAACTATGCCCAAAGGGCTATGGGACTGTTCATACACTTTTACCCAGTGGTACCACTACTATGTATGTATCCCAAAGAAACCATAGAAAAGGGAAAAGGACCCACATGTACAAAAGTATCTATAGCAGCTCTTGTGGTGGCAAAGAATTGGAAATCGAGGGAATGCCCATCAATAGAGGAATGACTAAACAAGTTGTGGTAGATGAATGTAATGGAATACTAGTGTGATGTAAGATGCAATGAGCAGGGGGAGTTCAGAGAAACCTGGAGGGACTTACAGGAACTGATGCTGACTGAGAGGAGCAGAACCAGGAGAACATTGTACGCAGTAATAGCAACATTGTGTGATAAACAATGGGGATAGACTTGGCTCTTCTCAGCAGTGCAATGGTCCAAAACAGTTTCAAAGAACTCATGATAGAAAATGTTCCCAATATCCAGAAAAAAAGAACTGTAAATTATAAATGCAGATTGAATCATACTCTTTCTACTTTTGGACTGCATTTTTTTTCCTTCTTGTTTGAGGTTTTTCCTATGTTCTCTGATTCTTCTTTCACAAGATGACTAATGTAGAAATATGTTTGATGTGATTGTATATATACAACCTATATCAGACTGCTTTCTGTCTTGGGGAGGAGGGAAGGAAGGGGGGATAAGAAAAATTTGGAACTAAAAATCCAGTGAAAAACAAATGTTGAAAACTATCCTTATATGTAATATGTAACTGGAAAATGATAAAATATTTTAAATGGCTATCACACTAGATAAATAAGATATCTTAAATCAATTCAAATAGCTGTCACCTTGTATTATGCAGCTTACAAGCTGTGTCATCCTGGGGAAGTAATTTAACATCTATTAGCCTCAGTTTCCTCACCTGTAAAATGGAGGTGCTACTTCCCTGGATTGTTTGCGGGGAATGAAATAATATTTGTAAGGCACTTAGCCTTATAAGTGATAAAGACATATGTATAAATATAGATATAGATACTAGCTAATAGAAAGATAAAGAAGAAAGAAAGAAGTCCAGGATTAAATCTATTGAATGTTAGGAAACTATAATAGACCTTCGGTGATTTTTTAATAGGAAACCTAAGGAGTATAGATCTTTAAAAGTATCATACAGCATATTCATACAAATTACTCATATGCTATGGTATAAATCACTCATGAATAAATTTAGAAAAAGTAAAAATATTTAAATATATACTTTAAGACAAGAAATGAAGGGAGGGAGGAAGAAAAGAAATATGAATAAAATGCACAGATCTACATAAAGACTATGTAATGTTGCCCTAAATAACTTGGGTCAAATAACACATCATAGAGACAATAAATAAACTGAAGAAAATAATACCACTAAATAACATATATCAAAATCTGTAGGTTACAGATAAATCAATCATTGGAGAAAAATATATATATGTAAGAATCTTTATATCGATAAAGAAAAAGGAGAATAACATTTAATTTAATATACAATTAAAAAGTAAAAAATGAATGAATTTTAATCCCAATTGCATATACGTATATGTGTGTATAATATCAGAAGTGAGGCAAATTAAAATTTTTAAAAAATGAATTGATAAATAAAACAAAAATTTGCAAGGTTTTTTAAATGATAAAATGATCGATTCAACCTTGGCTTTAAAGAAAAACCAAATGGAAAAAATATGAATAGGAAATTCACAATAAGGAAAAATAAAGAAAATATCCAGTAACTACTTTACCTAATTATATGCTTGCAAAACTTAAATGAAATGGATGATTATTTATTCAAACACATAAAATACCCAGGGTAATGAAACATGAAAATAGAGAGCCAAAACAGCCCAGTCTTATAAAGAGAAATCATGCAAGCTATAAATTACCTTTCTTCTTGAGCTTATAACTATGTCCTCTCTTTGACAAAAATAAATTGTCCAGATGGATTTAAAAAGAAATTCTATCAAATATTTAAGAAAACAAACCAAAACCTCTCTCCATAAAAATAAAAGGAAACCACGTTGACAAGATAAATATTATTGTGATACCCAAATTGGGGATAAACAAAGCAGAGAAAGAAAACTATGGATCATTATCCCTCAGAAATATTTATTTAATATATTTTTTAAATATATACGTAGAAATTATGGTAACATAGTTTGAAAAGTCATTGATTTTAAACAGGGATACAGGTATTGTTCAATCATTTGGAAGACTCCAAGCATAATTAATCACAGAAATTAATACTAAAACATAAAATCGTCTGAATAAGTACAGAAAAGATCTTCAACAAAATATAGTATTCATTTGTTTTTCAAATGTTGAGAATCAATGGAAAAAAATACCTTTCCTTAGTAAGATCAAAAATTCTAAAATGATAATATAACATTATTTAACAAGAGGAAACAGTTGAAGGCTTTTCAATAAGATCAATGAGAAAGAATGGTTTTTCATTGTCTCCTCTTTTATTAGACATTGTAGTATAAAGGCTAGCTATAGCAATATGACAAGAAATAGAAATTGAGATAATAAACACAGGTAAAGTTTTTTTAGATCTCTACAAGTATCAACCAAAACTAGTTAAAACAATTAAGTTACTGGGTTATAAAATACATCTGCCAAAATCATTTACTTTTCTATATATTGCTACTAAAAACTCAAGATCAGAAAATAGGAAGAGAAGTATATTTAAAGATGATAATAGTTTTTCCCAATTTTTGAATATTCAAAAATTAATCCAGCATATAATGTAAATGCCATTACATATTTTTTACAGAAATAAAATCAGAAATAAAATAAGACCTAAATAATTGGAGAGATATTCAGTGATTATGGATGGACTATGCATATATCATAAAATTATAATACTATCCAAATGACTATACAGATTTAGTATTATATTAATCAAATTGCCAAAGTTTTATTTACTAGGATTATACAAAATAAAAACAAAAATCATGTGGAGGTACAAAAGGTCAGTAATATAAAGGTACATAATTTTAAAAGTAGGAAGAAAAACTTTAATACTAACTGAACTGAAACTGTGCTTAAAACAGTGAACATAAAAACTATTTGAACTGTATAAAATATAGAAAACCGGATGAATGGAAGAGATTTTATATTTATAAAAGAAATGGAAACTAATGTGCATAATAGTCAAGTGTTTCAGGAGCTCAAGTGTACAAAACAATAAGAAAAGGATTCTTTATTTGACTAGAAAGGTTGTGAAAACTGTAGTCTGGTAGAAGTAAGTTCAGATCATCAACTTCGACCATATGTCAGGAGAAATCCTAATTACAAGGAAAAAACACTCAAATGGATCTGTAATATCATCAGTTTGGATACTCTCTCCAGAGACACAGCCCATCCATGACTGCTCATCTCATTTTACTTATGTTCAGGTTTTTCCATAACTTCAAGGCAGAAGAGATAGCCAAAATGTTGGAGGAAGTCTTTGGTTCTTCCATAGATCATGAAAATATCAGTGGAACATTAAAGCTTTATATTTGTCACTCCTCAATCTCACCATATGAACAACCATCTTCTTTTTCTGTGAGAAAAATAACATTATGACATCTTTACTCATGCTCTTCTAATTTCATTTCTTTTATGTCTGCAGCCTGTTCATACCCACTTCAGTATATGCCTCTCCATTGTCCTCTCTTTAATATTATTTTTCACTCTGCCAGATATAGTGGCATTCCACATCTTGCAACCATGCAACAATACTGAAAGAAAATTCATATCCAAGAGATAGGCCTTTGTTTTAGGGAGATAGTTGCTGTCATTAATGGAGTTGTGCAATTTCCTAGAGAGAATTCAGCTTGCTGTTAAATCTGGACCCAGCTCACTGCCCCTTCATACCTTGTGTTCTGGATATACATGTCGATGGACAAATTCGATTGACTACTCATTTAAGTGCTTGCTATAAAATGAGCGATATGCATTCTTGATTGAATAAGCAATGTTAGGTCTTTTCTGATTATCAAAATATAATCAATTTTAATTTTATGATGTTAATTCATGCTTGCCATTTATGGTGTCTACCAATTAATCTTTTTCAAAAGATATTCATAATATTGAGATATGAGACTTCAGTAGAGTCAATGTCTTTTTGCCCCACTAATTTGTTATTCTTGGTCCAAGCTTTCTGATTTATTTCTCACCACCCTTACCTATCCTCAAATTTGAATTCAGGTCACCAAATATCAAAGTTTAAGTTGATTTAACTGAGAGGATCTTATCAAGTTCTTCATAGAATTACTTTATATGACTATAGTAAGAAAGGTACCTCATTTATGTAGGATTGATGGTTTTCTTTTAAGAGAGTGGGGGAAATGTTTTCAGGATCATCATTAGTTTGGATTCATTGCTGCTCAGGACATAAAAGTCCTAGCTAATTAGTTATCAGTGTCAGAGATTATTACTATTGCCCTGCAAGAATGCTTTTCTGACTTAGTGTGGATGGTTGTCTTGGTGAATGCCATGGCAGAATAGAGTAGCTGGGTATTGTTTTTTTCCAAAATTACTATTTTTTACCTTAGAATGGTATATTTTAATCCTTTTTAGTAAAATCTTTTTCATTGTATTTTATAATTCATGAGCATCTCATTGCATTCTAACCCTGAGCTTAAGTCACTGAACTGGTCTAACTTATTTGTGGTCCAAAATACTCTTCATCTGTTGCAACCTTACTGATATATAAGCTGCAATTGTTTTCACGGTGTTCTTTTTGCAAATACCAGTTACGAGCATTGCAATATGAGATGATCAAATGTCTCATTATGTGATATGTCTTTTGCCATTGTGCATATAATAAAACCGACTCCTTTTTTGCCACTCCATTTGGGAAATATCCTTCCATTTAGCTGCAATGTCTTTCTTTAGGTTTCCTTAAGAGTAAGAGTGTCAGGGCAGCTAGGTGGCACAGTGGATAGAGCACCAGCCCTGGAGTCAGGAGTACCTGAGTTCAAATCCAGCCTCAGACACTTAACACTTACTAGCTGTGTGACCCTGGGCAAGTCACTTAACCCCAACTGCCTCACTAAAAAAAATTAAAAAAAAAAAAGAGTAAGAGTATCAAGATTGATGATTCATCAGTCCCAGGATTATGTCCACTTGTTCGCTAGACAAGGATCACATATTTAAAGAATTGGTCTAAAATTGTTGATTCTTCTCATTTTTCATTCCCTTTCTCATCACTGACAGTGTCACTGCAGAAGCAGGAGGTTGCACAGGATTTAGGTCCATTTTGTACTTTTCTTTGCTTCATGGTGATAAGCACTAGGCAAAGAATTCATGAACTGTGGTGATTTTACTGAGGAATGACTTTAATTAACCTCAACTAGCCTGATCCTCAGTAGGCAGTTTTTGTCATTACTGGGACCAGACTTGAAGCATATTATGAATGGCAGAAACTGCCAGAACTTATGACCCACTGGTACAGCCAATGAGGACCCAAGGTCACAATGAAGTATCAGATGAAGACTTTGTCAAGAATAAAAGTTATTCCAATTTTAAAAATTGAGGGAAATGAAGATTATATTTTTTTAAAGGCATAGATAGAAGAATCAAAAATAAGATGAGAGAGAAAAGATCATAAAAGATTTAAGACATTTTAAATTAAATATAACAAATGTATTTTCATAAACAAAATTGATAGAGCTAGAATTAGAAGAAAATATAAACATTGAGAGAAAAAACCCTCTATAATTAATACAGATACCCTACAGCAAGTCTTCTTAACTTTTTTTTAAATCATGAACCCTTTTGGTAATCTGATAAAGTGAATAGCTCTTTTTCTCAAAATGTTGTAAAATGCATATTTTAAAAAGATAATATTACCAAATAAATTAATTATACTGAAATAGTTATTAAAGTACAAAAAGTTTATGGACCTTAAGTGAAGGATACCTGTTCTATAGTTAATTTATTTAAACCAGGTGTCTTTAGCCTGAAGTCTAGAATTTGTTATTTTTTCATGTTGTAATTTCAATATGATTAATTTTCTTTGTAATCCGTTGTCTTTTATTTTATACATTCAAAAATATTATTCTAAAATGGAAATCATTGGCTCTATAAAATTGCCAAAAAGATTTGTGATGCAAAAAATATTGAGTGGTTAAAGTAGTTTTTCAAAGAAGAAATGTGAATTATAATCACCTGAGATACACAAAAATCACAAATAAGCAGAGAAATGCAAATTAAACAATCCTATAATAGCACTTCATACTCATCAAGCTAACAAAGATGTTAAATGATGAAAAAGCTTAGGGAGGGACTATGGAAATAGAAACATTAATTTGTGGTGAGGAGAGTTATTAATTAGTACTGGAAAACAATTTGGAATTATGCAAGAAAAGTTACTAAATTGGTTTATACCCTTTGACTCAGAAATTCCACCACTAGTATTATATTACATTGAGGTAATTGACAGTAAGAAAAGAAGCATATATATTTAAAATTTTCATAGCAGCATTATTTGTGATAAAAGGTAGAAACAAAATATGCACTCAGATTTATTGAACAAATAGTTCAATCATTCAGATATGAGTGTAATATTAGCAATGAAGACCACAAAGAATGAGGAGAAACATGGAAAGACTCATATGAAGTGATGAAGACTAAAGAAAGAAGAACCAAAAGAACAACATAAGCAATTATTAATACAATAGTAGAAGATCAAAATACAATGGTCAATTTAGTAACATTACCAAAGTGAAAAGACACATCTGTCCTCTTTTATAAACAATCACCTGGTTACTTTTCCAGGAATGTAGTTTGTGGGGAATTTAATTTGGGCTTTGGTTGAGAAATCCTGTTATGTCAAAGCAAAATGTATCATTAGAGAATTTGCAAATCTATCCTTCACTTCCCTGAGCAGAAATCTATTCCTTAAAACAAAGAATTAAAAAGAAAGAGGAAAAAAAGAGTTCTAAAAATCTAAGCAACACTTCTATTAAGTCTAACTGTATATCTAGTATTTCACACCCATAGTCCCTTACTTGTACAAAGAAGAGATTGATGTGCAATTTCTTATCTTTTGTCAAGCTTGGCAATTATAATTACACAGTATTCAGTTGTCGTTGTTCTTTCTACTAATGTTGTTCTAGTAATTGTGTATATTGCTTCCCCGGTTCTGCTTATTTAAATCTGCATTCCCATAATGCTTCCCAGGTTTCTCTAAATTCTACATATTTATCTTTTTTTACTTTGTTTTTAATAGAGCAGTAACATTGAGTACATTTATGTAGTGCAATTTGTTTAGCCATTCTCTTTTCTCAATTCTTTGCTTCTAAAAATGCTGCCATGAATTTGATCCCCAACATTTCTTAATAGCAGTGTTTGTATGTTATCTTCCCCCATTAAGCTCCATGAGAAGAGGGACCATCTTTTGATTCTTTTTTTGTATTTCTAGCACTTAGCATAGTACCTGGCACATAGGAGGCACTTAACAAATGTTTATTGACTGAATATTTGATGTAGTTGGGACCTATGTTTTTGTCAAATACCTCAGAAGGGTATATGTCTAAAAGTGGGATTTCTGACTCAAAGGGTATAGACATTTTAGTCTCTTTCTTAGAATAACTCCACATTGCTTTCTAGATGATTAGAACAATTCCTAGCTCTAGTAACAGTGTATTTATTTCTATCTTTCACACAATCCCTCCAACATTAACTATTCCTAGCTCTGGTAATTTTTGACAATATTCTAGGTGGGAGATAAAACCTTAGAGTTCTTTTTATTTGCATTCCTCTTATTGTTAACAATTTGGGGCAATCTTCCATATGGTTATCCATGGTTTTAAGAAAAGTTTGTTCATCCTGGAAGAGCAGATATTTGTGTTAGATACAGACACATCTTGGATCTTAGACTTTATTAGAGATACTTAGTCCAAATATTTTCTCCTGATTGACAGCTTTATTTGTTTCATTTGAATTGATTTTAATAGGGTAAAAGGCTTTTGATGTCATGTAATGTAAAGTATTTATTTTTGTCCTTGAATATGAAGGGTTTTTTTCAAAACAAATAATCCATAGAGAAGAAATTCTTACTGAT
Organism: Dromiciops gliroides; assembly: GCF_019393635.1. NCBI lineage: Eukaryota > Metazoa > Chordata > Mammalia > Microbiotheria > Microbiotheriidae > Dromiciops > Dromiciops gliroides. The sequence goes on from NC_057862.1 coordinate 187,226,212, forward strand.
GTGATGTTCTTTTAAAGGCACACAGATTATTTTTCAAAATATTTTAAAGATAGGTTCAAAAGAATGGAAAGAAGAGGCAGATAGTATTTTAGCCAGAAATGTTTCTCAGAAATACATTAGCAATTACGACCTCATATATTTACTTTCCATTTAGGTACCAGAATTGATAGAGCACTGGGCTTGGGATCAGGAAAATTCATCCTCATGAGTTCAAGTCCAATCTCAGACACTTACTAGCTGTGTGACCCTGGGCAAATCCCTTAAATCTGTCTGCCTGTAAAATGAGCTGGAGAAGGAAATGGCAAACCACTCCAGTATCTTTGCCAAGAAAACCCCAAATGGGGTCATGAAGCATCAGACACAACTGAAATGACCCAACAACAACAAAAATATTTACTTTCCCAGACATTTAGGTGCCAGAATAGTTAAGGTCACTGGACCTATAGTCAGGAAGAGTTCAGTTAACATATACTCTTAGGAACTTCAAAATCACTCAAATGTCTCCCAGCCTCAGTTTCTTCATGTGTAAAATGGGAATAATAATGACACGTGTCTTAGAGGGTTGTTGTTGGGATCAAATGAGATAACATATAGACAGCTTTTCAAATTTTAAAACATGATATGAATGTTAACGATGATCATTTCTATAAAATCTTTAGGAGAATGGTCTACACATATGTCAATGTTCTTGATAAAAAAATGAGCAAGGAAGAGAGATTTTTGCAGACATCCTCACAGTCGCACAATAGACTGATAAGTATAAAAGAGCAATGGTTTTTAAACTTTTCCAAAGTGGTAGAAGCCTTCAGTTTAAACTAGACTTTGGAAGAACCTTTGTAGCAAAGTCTCCTAAAATTCTTTTCTCAATGCCTATCAAATGATATAAGGTTCATTTTTTAAAAAATATTGTTTCAAAGTTTCTTGCAAGATAGTTTGAGGAATACTGGTGTAAAGAATATAAGGTCACTCTATGTTTTTTGTTTGTTAAATTCAAAGTAACTTTTGTCTCAGCAAAACAAAACTTATCCTTAAATGCTCTCCTCAATCAAGATATCTGCTAATCATATTTAAAAGCATACAAGAGGGGACAGCTAGGTGGCTCAGTGGATAAAGCACCAGCCCTGCATTCAGGAGAACCTGAGTTCAAATCTGGTCTCAGACACTTGACACTTACTAGCTGTGTGACCCTGGGCAAGTCACTTAACACTCATTGCCCAGCCCCCCCCAAAAAAAAAAGAAAAGAAAAGAAAAGAAAAAGAAAAGCATATAAGAGTTGCCAACTATGATATGTAACCCTACTGTCCACTTAGTTCAACATATACTTTGATGAATCCAAACAAAGTGCCTGGAAATACAGTAAAAGCTAAAAAATTATTTCTGATTCATTGATTAACAGTATAGGACCAAAGTTTTAATTATCTAAGAAGGTATTTTGCATATGTGAAGATATATTTTTGTTAAAAGAATCTTTTAATGGCTTTTTTTTTAATGAGGCAATTGGGGTTAAGTGACTTGCCCAGGGTCACACAGCTAGTAAGTGTTAAGTGTCTGAGGCCGGATTTGAACTCAGGTCCTCCTGACTCCAGGGCCGGTGCTCTATCCACTGCACCACCTAGCTGCCCCCTTAATGGCTTTTTAAAAAAGTGACTAAGTTATAATCATGATGGCTCACGAGGAAAGTATGAACACATGATTTAATATATCAAGTTTTCTCTTGTCAAGCCTGTCCCTTTACCTTCCAAAGAGTTAGTTATACCACTTGTCAGGCACACTACTGGGGATTCCTTTTGTGTGAGGGTTGAGTAAGATGAATGCTAAAGTTCTTTCCAATGCTCAAATCTGACAATTCTGTGATGCATACATCTACCAAAAAAACGGGGTGCAATGAACTAAGCAACTCATATATTCAGCTTTGGAAAGAAAATATCCCCCCCAAAGAAAAAAATCCTATGTGGCCATTACAAGTCATGAACTATTTTAATTATCTGATGTGGATATGTAGGAATTGAGAACTTAAATCTTTATTTCTAATACTATTTTCTGTTCTTTATTTGCTCCCATATATGTTTATTTCTGAACCAATCATATTCATCAAATTCCTTGGAGGGCTTCAGTCTTGCTCAAAATGTAAGGGATATCTATATCTATGTATATGTATACATAGATAAAAACAGAGATAGATAGATAGATAGATAGATAGATAGATAGATAGATAGATAGATAGATAGATAGATAGATAGATAGATAGATAGATAGATAGATATGAAATACCCTATCTTAGAAGAAAGAGTGATTTGTTTGATTTTTTTTTGAGGTTCCGTCTCCCAGTAGGGAACATGACTAAGTTCCTACTCCCTAAGGTGACATGATACAGAAAAATTCCCACCACATGCTGATGTTGAATGGAGTTTCTCAAATGCAGTTTTGTTTTAGAAAACCAAGGGACAGTCACAGAACCTGAAAGTGTGCCTCCCAGTAATATTTCTACTGGACAACATGACAAGTTGAATTATTACTCTGTAACAAATTCCAGACTAGTGATGGGGCTTTCAAAAATTGTTTCTGTCAAATGGAATATTATTTAGTCAAAAAGTATTTAAAATCCAGTACCTCAACATGTCATAGTGACAAGAGAGCTATCATTGAAAACAGGAAGTCCTAGATTCAAGTCCTGCTTCTTAAACTAATTAGTTGCATGACCCTGGACAAGTCATTGCAGAGAAGATGCCAACCTGCTTTGGTATAAGGGATTTCCTTTCCTAGGAGTTCCCTATGCAATGAAATCATAGGCCTAATACCTATCCTTATCCTCAAAGTATTTAGTGTCAAGAAAGAGAAGTAAGATATACTTTCTTCAATTCTCAGGGAAATGTTAACTTTTTTATAATGATAATAAAAACAGATATTTCTTAAAATTTATCCAAGAAAACACTTCTCTAAAAGGATTATGAAATTTAGCAATAGAAAATCATCTAGTCCATAAATCAACTCCCACCATTTTATAAACAAGGAAACTGAGGCTCAATCAGATTAAGACTAGGAAGTGTCTGAGGCAGGATTTGAGCCTGAATTGGGCTTGGAGCTAGTTCTTCAAATGTATGGATTGGGGTGGGGGATATGCATATTTTTTCAAATCAAAAAAGCCCAAACTACAGCAAAAATTTCTAAATAAAGTCAGAGTTAGCCAATCCTGTCCTGTCCCTTCTAATAGAGAAAACTGCTAATTAATTTATAGGTGATATTTAAAGGTTTTTTTATACATCATGTCAGCAGAAGCAGTTAAAAGAGAAAAGTGTGTTTTACAGTCCTATGGAAGGCAATAAATGTCAGACACACAGAGATACAGTTCTAAGTTTACGAACACCCAGGGTAACTCTCACAAGGCAAACCTTACACAAACACCAAATGAAAAGATATGTTTTCTAAGCACAGTCAGGGGACTGTTTTTAACTCCATGTGTAATATAGGTGAGATAGAGGGTTAAGAGCTCCAAGTGCTGAGGTCTGACAATAAACCCCCTGTGAGTGTGCAGTTTGATGGGGTGTTAATTGAGTAGCAGGTGAACACTAGTAGAAAGCACAGAGGGTGTGTGTAAGGGGGGAGGTCTTTTCCTTGATGAAGAAACATAAAAACACTGAGCTCTGTAATAAGAAATAAAGACAAACTGCAGTTTATTTCTCTGACTTTCCTATTTGCACAATACCATGGCCTTCTCTAGCTTACTGTTTTTGCTCAGGATAAAAAGATGACTCCTGAAATGTGTGAGTAGTTATGTAATCAGGTGGTTGACTAACATTTTTAAAGCTTATATACATTTATAAGTCTTGAAATCAGTGTTTCTCTTCAAAGAATAAGATTCCCTCTTTTTCTCTCTCTTTTCTTTCTCTTTTTCTCTCTCTCTTCTCTCTCTCTCCTCTTTCCCTCCCTCTCTCTCTTTTTCTTTCTCCCTCTTTATTCTCTCTCTCTTCTTTCTGTCCCCCTTCTCTTTCCCCTTTTCTCACTTTCACTCTTGCTCTCTTCTCTTTCTCTCTCCCTCTCCCTCCTCTCTCTCTTTTTCTATATCTATATCTATTTCTGTGTGTCTCTGTGTTCTAGTATCAATTGGGTCATAAATGTCTAAAAACATTTAAATAGGAGTTGAATTGTTCCTCTTGTTCAGCAAAAATATTCCCAAAATTGTAGCAGCATAAGGAAAAGGAGATAAAAGGCAAGGAAATGAAAGGCAATGTGACATAGTATCTATTGAGAGGTAGCTTTGAAATCAGGAAAATGTGGTGTAAGAGCATTGAATTTGAAACCAAAGAATGCAGATTCAAACCCCACCTCTGCCTACTTACCTGTGTAACACGTCACAACCTCTCTGGCTCTCAGTTTCCTCATCCATAAAATGAGTGTGTTGGTTGCATTTGATGTACTGGAAGGGACCTTACAGATAATGAATCTGTGCTTAGGAGAGTTTGGGTAATTATCATAGGAGATGTTTGAAGGGCTACCTTATAGTACAACCCTGTCTATTGTCAATCTCACCATGAGTGAAATCAACCTTAAAAGTTAAGACTCCTTTAAAAAACAAACAAACAAAAAGATGCCTTTTCATCTGCCCCAAATTAGTTAATTTTTGGTTTAAAAAATGAAAAACTAACCATTTGCAAGGAATTTGACATAAGGAAAAATATGTACTTTTTCAAAGTACATGTTCTTTAAGTCGTACTTCTATTTGTTTTATTTTCAAATTCAAAATGTTTTTCAAACATCTAGTCTCTCTGGTTCAATTTACTTGTTTTTGGTTTTGTGGGGCAATGAGGGTTAAGTGACTTGTTGAGGGTCACACAGCTAGCATGTGTCAAGTGTCTGAGGCCAGATTTGAACTCAGGTTCTCCTGAATCCAGGGCTGGTGTTTTATCCACTATTCCACCTAGCTGCCCCCTCTGGTTTATTTTAGGAACCCACTTCAGGTAAAGTGGTCAAGCCTCTAGAATGAGAAGTAGCAGATAAATAGGCTAAATGCATGCTGGAAAAAGATGATAGATAGATAGATAGATAGATAGATAGATAGATAGATAGATAGATAGATAGATAGATAGATAGATAGATAGATAGATAAATAGATAGATAGACAGACAGACAGACAGACATTAAATGCTTGATAACAGACAGAAAGATAGATTGATAGATGGACAGATATATGATAAATGGACAGAGAAATCTATAGAGCAAGATTCCTAGGCCCCTAGTTTAATCTATAGAATATTAAAGATAATACATGAAAAAAATTACAAGTTGAGGAAATATGGCAGACTTGCAGTCTTCACTAGTAAAAAGGTGCCTAAATGGATAAACTCAGGGATACATCAAAGTTTGAAAATATTTAATGTAGTTGCACTAGAACCCACATCTCCTCTCTCCCTGTTTTTAGCTCATTTCATCACAACCCCACTGCCTTTACCCATTCTTTAGTTTAAGAACATCTCATTTTGGCCATGACCATAGGGGTTACACTTTGGGATAATAGCCAGATTCCTTACAGTTTGGGAATATCGTTGAAAGTCTCTTTTTCTTTTTTCACTTTTTCCACTTCACAACTGAAATCTAATGACTCTTCTCTCCTCTTCAACCCTGACATTCAATCCACTACCTTGGTGCCTTTATACAGGCTGTCCCCCCAATCCTAAAATGCTGTCTTTCCTCACCTCTACTTCACCCTACCTTTATTCCAGAGCTAGCTCTTTCCTAACTCCAAATTGTTACCCTTTTCCCAAGCCCTGTTTTGTATATATTTTATATAAAATTTCTATTTCCTCATCTGTGTGCATGATGTTCCCCTACAGTAGAGTATAAGCTTCTTGAGGGTAAGGACTATTTTCATTGCTGTACTTGTAAACTCAGAGACTAGGATAGTACAAGACCTTAAAAAATGCTTGTTGAACTGGATTGAATCTCTTTTAACATGTTCTTTGAGTTTTTATGTCTCATCTCCCCACCTACATTAGAAAATTATAGATCTAGTATGGATCTTAGACATCATCCAGTCCAGTGGTCCTTGTCTTTTTTTGTGTATCATGTACACCTTTGTTAGTCTGGCAGAGCCTGGAAGACCCTTCTTAAATTTTTTAAATAAAATATATGGGGTTACAAAAGAAGTCAATTATATTGAAATACACTCATTGATTCTTTTTTAAGTTCATGAACTCTAGGTTAAGAACTCCTAGTCTTCTAGTCTACTATTCTCACCTCCAACCCTCATTTTATAGATGAAAAATCTGGGTTCAAGGTAGGTTGAGCTATTTGTTCAAATCACAAATTGTCAGTGGCAGTACTAGGATTTTAAAACACCATTCCCCTGGCTCTCAGTACAAGAGACTTCCCTTTCCTGGGGCAGGGCTTGGGTGGGGGTGGGGGGTGGAATGGAGTATATTTTACCCTGATTTGCATTAATCATAGGACCTAGTAGGCTGCCTTGCACACAGTAGGCATCATTCAATAAAAACTTGTTCCTAAATTGACTAATAGAACCATTCTGTTTCATTACTTCTACTTTCCTCTCCAATGCAGAAAATTTATTTAGATGCATATTGTATCACCAGTGGGATTTTTTTAAGCAACATGCTAATATCAGAATATCAGTGTAAATACACCTGCAATTGTCAGTTAACCTTATGCTATTATTTTCAGAGTGCCTGCGGCATTGTATCAGTACTGTCAGAAGAAAAAAATAATACACAGAACAAGGTATTTCCACATTCTTTATCCACAAGCCAAGACACAAAATGGGCTCATTATCAACATGTGGTTGCCTACAGTTCAATATTAATATAACTTTAGCTTTCCAATAACTGCTGTGGATTTGTGTAATTCAGCAAAATGTAAACATGTGTTCCCCCAGGAACAATACGCTGCAAGGCAAATGGGATTTTTTTTTTCATTCTTCCTTGAAATAAACTAATCAAGCCTGAAGATTTCAGTGTGCAGCATTTCTAAAGAGTGACAGATTGTTCCTTGAAGATCATGATGTCATCAGTAACCTACTAGTTCAAGTGAACAGTCTGCTTATATTTTTGAGGGCCATAAACATTCCTATTGGGAAAGTGATGTTCTTCGTCCCTAAGTTCTTTGAGAGTTTATATTACCTTTTGCCATCCATAGAGTATAAAATCTTTTTCAGTACTTGACAATATCTAGCATTAATTCAATTCTTGGTGAAAAGAGTAGTATAGGGAGGTTGGGGTGAAAAATAAGGTAATGAGGAAAGGAAGAGAAACGGCTTGAAACAGTAGAATTCAAACTAAGATATATTACTAGTAGATCACTCTAAGTTTTTTTTAAAATTTAATTGAAATGTTTTATTTTTACATTACAAATATTTCCAAATTACTCTCCCCCAATGAAAGCTTTCTTATAGGAAAATAAAACAATTAGCTGACACTAACAGTACAATGACCTCACATGAAAGTGCCTACAATATTTCACCCCCAACTTCTCTATTTTAAAATGGTTTTTAACTAATAGAAATCTCTCTTCTCTCCTTTCCACTTCCCATCCACCACCCCCTTTGGAAAAGAAAAGAGGAGAGGAGAGGGGAGGGGATGGAAGGGGAGGGGATGGAAGGGGAGGGGATGGAAGGGGAGGGGATGGAAGGGAAGAGAAGGGGAGGGGAGGGGAGGGGAGGGAAGAGAAGAGAAGGGGAGGGGAGGGGAGGGGAGGGGAAGGAAGGGAAGGGAAGGGAAGGAAGAAAGCAAGTAAAAGAGAAAGCAAAAGAGAAAAGAAAAATAAATTTCCTATAATAAATATGCATAGTCATGAAAAACAAATTCCCTCATTGGCTATATTACCTTTCTGTCAAAAGATGGGTAGCATGCTTCAGCATTGGTCCTTAGGAATTACAAATGGTCATTGCATTGATCTTAAAGTTCTCAAAGCTTTCATAGTCGTTTGTCTTTATAATACAGATAATATAGTTGTACTTGTACAAATTGTTCTCTTGGTTCTACTCATTTCATTCTTGATCAGTTTTGAAAAGTCTTAAAAATTATCTACTTTTAATATGGATATTATAGGATAAATTATTCTTCTGATTTTCCTCATTTCACTCTGAATCTGCTCATACAGGTTTTTCCATGTTTCTTTGAAATCAACTATTCTCTCATTTCTTATGGAATCACAGTATTTCACTATATTCATGCAACATTTATCCATTCCTCAAGGGAAAGGAATCCCTTAGTTTCCCTTTTTTGTCATCACAAAAAGCTTCTACAAATATTTTTGTATATAGAAAATCTTTTTACTTCTTTTGGGTATAGGCCAAGCAGTGCTATCATCAAGTCAAAAGGTATGCATTTTTAAGGAGATTATTGTGAATAATTCCAAATTGCTTTTCCGAATGGTTGTATCCATTCACAAGTTCACAAACCATACACTTTAAGGTTTAGAAAATACCTGAGAGGTTCGTGAATAATCTCCTGTTAGCATTCTAGTAACATTTTCTTTTTTCTTTATTTCCTTTAGAGGAGGAGGGCAGGGCCTGGATTTGTGATTTCATCAAGTTAGGGAACTCTCAGCATAAGAATAACCTACATTGATGCAGATCAGCAACTTTTCCAAAATTTAAATCTTAGACTGTGTCTTGGGATAATGAGAGGTTAAATGAAATGAAATAAAGTCCCAATAATTACATAGCTAGTACATGTCAGAGGCAAGATTTGAATTCAAGTGTTCCTGACTCGGGGGCAGCTAGATGGCTCAGTGGATAAAGCACAGGCCCTGGATTCAGGAGAATGTGAGTTCAAATCCTGCCTCAGACACTTGACACTTACTACCTGTGTGACCCTGGGGAAGTCACTTAACCCTCATTGCCCTGCAAAAAAAAAAAAAAAGTGTTCCTGACTCCAAAGCTTAGGTTCTATTTCTTTTCACATGGCAACAAATTTTTAAAGGAATAATTCATCAATCATTCTATAAATTGGACCTCTCTTATTAAGTAGCCTTTCACAAAAATACAGAATGACAATACTGATGTTCATAGTATCACTGTTGTTCACAGCTCAAGCCCCTATCAGTTGTGCAGTTGTGTTCTGGTTTATTTACAGGAACAGTGACTTAGCAAAACAGTTCTCTTTACCACTTAATGTCAATTAGCTTTTACAGTCAGTTCCTATGTAACCTTAGACCCATTAAGTTTATACACAAAAGCAACATCCTTGCCAGATTTTTCTGTGTTGGAGATTTGGATCTATTTTTCTCAAGACTGCTGCTGGTTTAGCTGCCACACCCAACTTATATTCCTGAACTCTCAGATCCCTGCGAATAACATTTCTGGCCCAGGTCAGACACTCTATATAATTCAATTCAATGTATTCAACACCTACTGCCTGCCAAGCATGGTGCTAAGCACTGGAGAAACAAAAGAGACAAAAGATAGTCCCTGTCCTCAAGGAGCTTACAGTCTAATGGGAGAGGCCACATTCCCTGGAGCTAAAAGAGAATACAAAGGTTCCAGGCCGATTTCTTGGCAGCCATATAGCCTGGGATTGGTCGAGAAGCCCCATAGCCTTTCTCTTATAGCATGGTTCCATTACTATAAGCCCTCAGTGAAGGAATCAGCTCACTTCCTCAGACTTCAATGCATCAGAGTCAATGCTGGTGCTGACCCAGGTTCTTTTGAAAAAGCTGACCAGCTCTGGTTGCTCAGTCAAAGGAAGAAAAGCTCCCCACAATCATTTGGTAGGTCAAGCAGTGCCAGGGACAGGACATCCATGAATGCTCCAGTCATCATGATTCTCCTGGAAGCAGCAATCTGGTTACTAACATAGAAATCAACAACTCAACAAACTGAAGGGTTCTGAACATGTCCCAGACTCTCAATATACTTTCATTCAAGCAAAAGAAAATTATAAGTTTTAATGCATAGAGTGTCCTCCACACCCCACAGATCAGCCAGCCTATAAACTTTGGGAAGAATTTGCTCCAAAGGGTGGGTATTTGCAATGCCTTTCCAGTTTACTTATACTTTATTTCCCCCCCCCCCCCCGCATCCCCTCACAGTGACATTGACCTCCTTGGTGTTCCTCACATTTGACACTAGATCTGCTAAATCCTGGCATTTCCACCAGCTATCCCTCATGCCTAGAACTCTTGTACTTCTTATTTCTGCCTCCTGCCTTCACAATAACCCTTTCTCAGTCCTCTTCAATGTCAGTGTCTTCCCTCTGGGATTACTTTCCATTTACCCTGTATATGTCTCTTTTCTACACAGTTGTTTGTGTATTGCCCCCTCCCCCAATTAGACTCCCCCTACTTGAGAGAAGGGACCATGTTTTTGCCTTCCTTGTACCTCCAGTGATAAGCACAGTTCTGGCATATCATAGGTATTTAATAAATACTTATTGACTCAACTTGATTTGGTTCAATTGGTAGAGAATTTGCAATTTACCCAATGTGATGGTAGATCATTTGTAGGATCAAGCCAAATATTTTGGAATCTTCAACCAGGAATAGTTTCCTAAAGGCTATTTATGACTCCAAAAGATATGCCTTGCAACTCTCTTAATTCTTTCTTAGGATTCTCTAAGAGTTACAAGGATAGAGGAGTTTTCTTCTAAGTGTGTTATATTAAGTCCCAAAGACTGGGCACTGGAGTATAGTTGAAGCAGACTTGGAGGCAGTAATGAATTATTTCAACATTTCTGAAGAATCTCCGTGTAATAAAAAGTTCATGGTTTCAGAGAATAGAATAGAATAAAAATGGAGTTTCCCTTCTTCACAGTTCTAGACAGGAATTTGCTACACCCCTATCACAGAATTAAAAATATGATGTTTGAAGTACCAATACATGAATGGAAAAGATTCTTCATGGAACTCAACAAATTCTAATTAGTTTGTCATTCAGTCTTTTTTTTTTTTAAAGAGTGTTTTTTATTATGAACTTAAACATCAACAAATAGGACCATTTTAATAAAAAGGGCAGAATTTTATATGAAAATGTGAACTTTTTATTACACGGAGATTTTTAAAAATATATCTTAAATGGAAGGTTGAAGGGTAAAGTGGGGGGAAAAAACCAATGGCTCTTTGGCAAAAGGTATAAGTTGAGGGCAGCTATGTGACTCAGTGGATAGAGCACTGGCCCTGGAGTCAGGAGGACCTGAGTTAAAATCCTGTCTCAGACACTTAACACTTACTAGCTGTGTGACCCTGGGCAAGTCACTTAACCCCAATTGCCTCACCAAAAAAAAAAAAAAAACCCCACAGAAGTTATAGGTTGAAATTCTCTCACTGATACTGGCTATCTGTTTGACTTTGGACAAATTAATTTATTTTTCTACACCTGAGTTTCCTCATCTGCAAAAGGAAGAGATCAGACAGGATGCCCTTTGAGGTCCTTCTAGATCTATGATCCTAACTTAACAGAGTAGTAACAAAACTATACTCCTTTGTCCTGTCTTTCTTCACTTACATATATACTTTTAATGTTTATTGACACTCTTTCTTTCTCTCCTTTGTTTTTCAGCATCACTGTCACTACTCACAAATTCTAATCTTCCCATAGGAGCCCTCCCTCATAACAAATAACTGTAATCCATTCTTTCGGTTGGTTAATGTGGATTGTCATCAAGGTAATGGGTTCAGTCCCCATATGGGTCAGTGTGCTTAGCTAGCTACCCCAACCAACCATCTGCAGATCTGTACTTTGGATCACCTGGGGGATACAGCATGAGCATATGGGTGGATGACGGGAAACTCCAACGATCATCCTGAGAAAACAGCTCAAAGCACATAGCTTCTCATGGTGGATCTGAAGCATTATCTTCCTATGAAAAGTCCAGTATATTTCTTGACTGAATTTTATGGTTAATATCTACTGTCAGCCTCCCTTTTCCTGTTTCAACTAAAGGTTATTAAGGTTTCAACTAAAATATCACACGCTGTTGTTCATGAAGAATTTACCATTTTGTGGCCTTTTTCTCCAACCCTCCTAGAACTGCAAACATTGATTTAAGTGGTCCTCAGGAGCCTAGAAGGCCCTCTCTGGAAGCAATGGGACATCTGCAAATTATAAGAACAACCAGAGCTGTTCCTGTAGGGTTCAATGCTTCATAAAAGAGATTTATTATTCACAAAACTCAGTAGTCCACAAGCTAGGCTATAGATGATTCTGATGTTTTGTTTTTGCTTATTTTTCCTCAGTTAGAGGGCTAGTTGGGTTGGGAGTGGGGATAAAAAAAGGAACCTCATGGCTATCTCTACAGGTGAATTTGTACACTTCTGAAAAGAGAGAACTCTGCCTGAGTTCCCTTCTCAACTCTGAATAGAATTACCTCTATGTCAGTCAGTCAAGGTAGTTTAAAATACCTGTGCTCCCAAAGCCAATGTGTCATTATAGATTTAGCACTACTAGCTGCGCTCTCTTTGTCAAACAATGAAGCAATATGGCTAATTAACGCTCACTGGGGAGCCTGAAATAATGATGCCTCTCTCTTCCTCGAGCCAATTACCCCAAATATTCAGATTAGCTACCTACTATTTCACTGAAAGAAGTGTCTGGGATTTTAATTTTTTTTTTTCAATCTAGGCTTTATGTATCACGTAGCGTCACGTTATGTGATGTTATGTCACCACCTGACAGCTTACAACGAGGGGTATGCTGAATATATTGGGTAGTTAATACCTGCCTGAATTAACAAGACAACCAACTTTCCAAAGAAAGAAAGTCGGAGAGATATCTGCTGTACCTCCTGGGATATCTGGAGGGAGAACACGTTTGATTGACTCAATCAACCACTGTGTGTCACTGTTGCTTCTCATAAAGACACATGAAAGAGTATTTGTCCACAGAGATGGCATGTACGTCTACATATAAACTAGAGTTGGGGATGTAGGTGTTCAGATATGGATCCGATTTTTTTTTACAGGTCTTACATTTCAGCACTTTCCAGTTTTCTCAGACCAATGTGCTGGAAACTGACTAGACTGAATGGGAGTCAGTCTAGGAGATTGACGAGGTTGGATGAGATGACTTCTAAGTTTCCTTCTAGTTTTAAGTTCTCTTATTTAAGGATACTATATTGTTTTATGTAATTCCCAAAAGATAACATCAGTGCAAAACTATCTTTTGTTTGCATTACATTTGTATGAATTTACAAAATATTGTATTTTTATTCATATGAGATTTCTGTTTATTGAATATAGCCTCCTATCTCCTCTCAAAGTAAGCATGTATATGTACTTGGGCTTCAGAGTATAAAATGGTAGCCCTACCTTCATTTTATTGGTCTGAACCATCATCTATGGAAGGTAGGATTCCACAAGTGTTTTTTTTTTCTTCTACAAAAGTAAAGCAATAATGACAATACAGAGAACTCTAAAACTGTCACCAATTAGATGCCCATTTGAATTAGTAGATGGAATTCCCACACTGGGAATTCTCTACAACAATGAAATCACAGGTCCAAACCAAAACGAGTGTGATAATTGTTCAGATTTACATGGGCGCTAAAGTATGCCAAGCACTTTCCATCAAAATAAACTCACAAGGTAGTCAGTATGCATATTATTATCCCCCTTTTACAAGTGAAGAAATTGCTATTGTTTGATTTCTTTGGCATTATAATTTAACCTAATATGTGATTTGGCATATGTACAGTTTTTGAAAGAATATTTGAAAATCAAAACAGACATTTACAAAGTTGTTTTATATATACAAATGTGTGTATACTTTTCTGGCATACAAATTCATAAAAATATAACTTTGTGTTTCAGCTCATTTCTACAAAATATGGTGCCCCAATATGTTATAGCATGCCGATGAATCAATAAATCAGCAGACACTTATCAGGAGTCAAGCACTGGGTTATGACATTCTGGGAATATAAAGACAAAAATAATGGTCACTTCCCTCAAGGAGCTTACATTCTTTTGCAAGAGATAAGATATATGCATATAAGTATAAATATAATTAGTCAATAAATAAATGAACATTTATTAAGTATCTACTATGTGTCAGTCTACTATGTGTCAGTATCTACTATGTGGTTACAAAAAAAAAGGTTAAAAAAAACTTCCTGCCTCCAGGAGCTTACAATGAAATAGGAGACAACACAAAAGAGAAATGTATGCAAATCAAGGCTAAATAGGAAAAAAGATAAGGCTATAAGGAAATAAAGATAAATAGGAATAAGGATAAATAGGAAATAATTAATAGTAAGAAGACATTAGACTTAAAAGGGGATGGGTAAAACTTCTTTTAGGATTTGAGACTTAAAGAAAGGAAGTCAATAGGTGGAACAAAAGAGGGAGAGTATTGCAAGCTTGGCTGTAAGCCAGAGAAAATTCACTTAGAACTGAGAGATGGAGTATATTGTCCACAGGACAGATAAGAGGACAGTGTCACTAGATCTAAGACTATTGTCAGGGGATAAGGTATGAAAAGACTAGAAAAGTCATGAATGGTTTTGAAAGCCAAACAGAACATTTTATTTTTTATTCTGGAGGCAACAAGGATCCATTGAAGTTTATTGAGCATATAGGTGTGTGTGAGGGGGTAAAGGAGTATCTATGCTTCAGGAAAATAATGTTAGTGGCTGAAGGGAGAATGAATCAAAGTGGAGAGAGACTTAAAGCAGGCAGACCCACCAGCAAGCTATGGAAAAAAATCAGTATGTGGGGTGATAAAGGCCTACACTAGAGTCATAGTGGTGTCAGAGGAGAGAAGGGAGCATATTCAAAAGATATCATAAAGGTAAACTAGACAGGCTTTGGCAGTAGATTGAATATGGGCGGTTAGAGATAGTGGAGACTTAAGTTCATGTTGGAGTGTAAGAGTGAGAATTTGAATCTCCAACCCAATTAATATAAATACAGAAGGCTCAAGTTTCTCAATTGAATTCAGGTGTAAACAATTAATTAATTCAGGAGGAACAAAGTGCTTCAGTTCATTGAATGAAAGTAGATAATGCCACCTGCAAAAAATATTTTTCAATGAGATGAAAGAATTAGACCTTCCTCTGGATGACTCCATCTCTCAGATAAATTAGATGTATAATAGAGCCATTCAGTTTAGAAATACAGAGTCAAGTAATGAAGCAGTCAAGCTTGGGAAACCTTCAAATTCAGGAACTCCTGGGAAAGCATATTCTTGTGCCTGGACCAGAGGTCAGCAAGTCAGGGTAGGGAGAATGTGAGCCCAGAGGGAGTGTTACTCTACCTCCACATTGACTCTTATCTAAGAGAATGGATCAGCCAGAGATAAAACAAATGAGGACAAATATTTACACAAATAACTACATAAAGATAGCCATTTGAAAGAGCAGCTTCAAGACATGAGAACCTTTGGACCATAAAAGAATGAAAACCAAGAAATGAAGAAAGGACTTCCAGTAACCAGAAGTTGTAAGTTTACCCCTTTACATGTACTTCACTATCATTGTATTCTAAATGGGAGCCCATTGTTCTGATGCATTTGTGTATCCATGTGAAAGACAAGACATTTGGAGGATGATGTTTGTGCCAATTGTTCTTATTATATTGCATTAATAAATACCCTTTCTAAAAGCTAATACATAATCAATGTGGAATACACCAGATGGGGGCTCAGGAGCAGCAATACTAAAATTCTCTTGCATCTTAGGGTTACTTTTAGTATATTGAGAGGAGGAGTAATTATTACCCTTTGGGGACCTGGCTTACCAATGCAAGTGGGAACTGGTATGTTGTTATTGTTGTTATTATTGTTCAGTTGTTTTCAATCATGACTCCAGGCCCAGAACTCTATCTACTGTGCCACCTAGCTGCCCTGTACTACTTTACTGCCCTAAAGAAGGTGTTACAGGAAATTTATTATTAATTTGGGGATCAGGAAAGTGGCCTTGTGCCATATCATGATAATGTGTGCATAATGTAATATCAAAACCCAGAGCTGAGGTAGGTTCTTAGTTGACAAATATACTTTACACAGAAGTGTCTAAGCTGGAATGAAATTGTATGTGGATTAATGCTCCTATAGGTTAAAATTTTAGATATTGCTTTCAAAATACATTTTTCTTTGAAAATTTTTTTCCTAACCTAGATCATTAAAGTAGGAAGGAAGCTTGGAGATCATTTTACAGATAAAAAAGTCAAGGATCAGAGATCTGTAATAACCTGCCCAAGATCATGCATCTAATAAAGGCCAGGAATGGGACAAGAACCTTGGTCTTCTGATGCATAGTCCAGTGTATTTTTCATTAAACCACAATTCCTGTAAAAGTATGTCATTCAAGTTAGAATTACACCATTGACTCTAGGATTCCTACAATTCTAGATTCAAAATATCAGTTCTATCAGCTCAATTATCGAAATGTACCTTACACTTCTTTCAGTAGTAAAGACTTTTCTCTTTCCCAACTTTAATGCTAGCTTCATGCCAATCATGCCCTCATAACCCTTGCCCTTTTTAATATCCAGTTTCCTTGACACTTTGCTGCTTCGTGTGTTATTTCAGCATTTCATGAGCTCACCTTACACTCAATTTTCCTCCTTCAATATCTTTTAGAAACATCTTTCACACCCTCTCAAGATGGGAAGCCATTCATGTAGCAGGGCTTTGGATAGAGATGCTGAGGCAATGGGCTGATCTTGTTCCAAACCTCATTATGGCAGACTGTATTCTGTTCAAAGGGAGAAAGGGAAATATACTGAAATGCATGATTTGCTGGGTTAAAACCACAATACCACTATGCTTTTAACATACAAAGATGTGAATTACTGTGAAATGGGTTTAGATGTGGGATTTACAAGTCTCTGCATATTTCTAATGACGACATAATGGAAATGTAGAAACTATACATAGTATTTTTGCCTGTCATGAACTTTGGCCGATCAAGCCAACACTATCCCCCTTGTTTTTCATTGGTTACAGTCAATGTGATGGGATTCTAGGAGATAATGAGAAAGCCCAGTAATTTCTGTTTTCATTTGGTAGCAAGGAAATGAAGGACATGAAAATTCATCCTAAGTCAATTCTTTTAAACATCTCAATTTTAAACATTATAGGTTCAACAAAAGCCCAATCTAATTGTACTGAATGTTTCCCCTCTGTATTTTCAGCTACCCTGTATTTTGAAAGAATGTATTTTTCCTGTTTCTGGATTGGGGGGTGGGGGAGGGGTGAGTGCTTGAGCATGGGCATGTGTGTGTGCTTAGCTCATCGAGACAGTGTTTCACTGAATTGTTTGAGGTACAACAGGCTTTGTTTTTCTGTGTTTTCTAAGCACTCTTTAAACAAAGAAGATGAATAAGACAAAGATGAAGAAAGAGAAACAGTAATGGAAAAAGAATGAAGAAAACAAAGAAGAAAATGAAGATGAGAAAACAAAACGGGAAAAGAAGAAAAAGAAGATAGAAGAAGAGTAGATAAAAGGAGAAAATGGAGGAAGAGGAGAAGGAGAGGATGAACAACAATAGCAAGAGGAGGAGAAAGAGGGAGAAAGGAGAAGGGGAAGAAGAAGGGGAAGAGGAAGAAGAAGAAGAAGAAGAAGAAGAAGAAGAAGAAGAAGAAGAAGAAGAAGAAGAAGAAGAAGAAGAAGAAGAAGAAGATAGAAGAGGAAGAAGGGGAGGAAAAGGAAAGGAAAAAAAGTAGGAGGACAAGAATAACAAGTAGAAGAAAAGCAAGAATAAGAAGCAGATATGAATTTCCAAGACCAAATCAAACGTCCTATTTCAATTCAAAAATTCTAATTTGAAAGTTTGGAGAATTTCAAAAATTGTTATTCAATGTTATTTTACCCTGACACTAAAATCATTCAGACCTTCCCTTTAACAAACAGGAGAAACAGCTGAGCTACTATTCTCTCTACTGCCTGTCCCGCAGAAGAAAATATACCAGATTTTCCCCTTAGGAAGATCAATGTCTCCCAGGCACTGCAGACCCCTGTAGTTCCTCTGTCCAAAGATACTCACTTCTAGTCTTCCCTTATATGAAAAGGTTCCTTTCTTGGGGAAATAACCCACCTTCAGAAATTGGTTCCATATTTATTGAGATAGATAATGTCAGACCATGCTGCTGTAACAGCATGGGGAAATTACTGGGGAAAAAGGGAAGGGAATAAGTCTTTATTTAAACATCTACTCTGTGCCAGGCACTGTGCTAAGTGCTTTTCAAATCTCATTTCATTTGATCCTCATAACAACCCTGGGAGGTAGATGCTATTATTATCTTCATTTTATGATTAAATAAAACTGAAATAGAGGTTAAGTGACTCACTCAGAGTCAAGCAGATAAGCAAGTCTCTGAAGATGGATTTGAACTCACCTCTGGACTTAAAGTCAGAAGACCTAGGTTCAAGACTTGGCTCCAACATTTGCTAACTTTATGAACATCAGGTAAGTCACTTAACTTTTAGGGATCTCATTTTACTCATCTGTAAAATGGAGGCAACGGTTTTGCAATGAAATTTCAATGTGCTGTTAATGAGAAATGTGCTCTGTAAAACTTCAAGTAACATATAAATCATTAGATTAAGGACCTGGTGAAGCCAGGGTCAAGTTGTACTGGGTGCTGTGGTTTCACCTCCTCACCTCCTCATCTTAGAATTCCTGGTTTCCTTCAAGTGATACCTGTTACATGAGACCTGTCCTGAATGTTATATTTATTTTCTTAGTATCTATTTTATAATATTCACATTTATTATCTTTCCACATATTGAGTATAAGCCTCTCAAGGACAGGCACTCTTTAATTTTGCTTTCTGTATCCTCAGCACATAATGTCTATCCTGTTGTTGTTTAGTCATTCAATTGTGTCTAGTTCTTCATGACTGCATGGACTCTAGCATGCCAAAACTATCCATGGGTTTTCTTGGCAAAAGTACTGGAGTGGTCTGCCATTTCCTTTTCCAGCACATAGTAAATACTTAATATATGTTTATTGATTGATTTCTAGGTCTTATTACCCATGAACCAAATTTCACTAAATAATATTTTAAAAATACAGAAAGACCTCTTGAAAACTGTTAGCAACTTCTACTTTGTTTCAAGTTGTTCAGTCATTTCAGTAATGTCTGACTCTTCATGACCTCATATAGAATTTTCTTGGCACAGATATTGGAGTGATTTGCCATTTCCTTCTCCAGTTCATTTTACAAATGAGGAACTGAGACACACAGGGTTAAGTGACTTGCCCAGGGTCACATGGCTATTAAGTATATGAGGCCAGATTTGAACTCAGGAAGATGAATCTTCCTGACTCCAGGCCCAGCCCCCCAGGTGCCTTCAAGATGTTAGACTAAGCCAAAAATCAAATCAAAGATGAATTTTGATATCCTTTAATAATTAGATACATTTCATCAATCTAAGCCAATTCATTTGAAAGCTATTTGGGAACAACCAGAAGTGTGAAATGCTGAGCAGTCAAATTCAACTCATTTGACCAATGAATATACATTGTCAAAATATTCCATTGATGTCATTTCAGCCATCTTTCCAAACATTCCCATGAAATGGCCAGGAAAGGGGGCGGCTAGGTGGTGCAGTGGATAAAGCACCAGCCCTGGTTTCAAGAGGACCTGAGTTTAAATCCGGCCTCAGACACTTGACACTTACTAGCTGTGTGACCCTGGGCAAGTCACTTAACCCCCATTGCCCTGAAAAAGAAAAGAAATGGCCAGGAAGTCATCCTCATTGTTTCTTATTGCAAAGGGAGTACAAGGGAGGTACTAGAGCTAAGTAATTTGATTTAGGTCATTTTTTAAGTGTGTGATAAAGTAGAAAGAATAAGGCCAAATTTTTCAGTCTTTTAATTAATGTGATGATAGCTATCTCCAACTAAGATTATACTGAATAACAGATAGTACTGTCATAGACCTTAAAGCACGTTTAAACCAATCTTCTCATTTAACAGATACTGAAACCGAGACCCCAAGAGAACTTGTGAATTAGCAACATTTACAGAGGTCTGTTAAGTTTAATTTTAAAAGGATTCCCCTGCAATAGCCCTCATACAAATACTTAAATTAAGTTAATTCAACCAAGTTAATGTTAATACAAGCATTGGACCCATGTTGAGGGAGTTTGACTGCATTCTGCACTGCTCAGACCACATTTTAAAGTACTGTGTTTAGTAGAGGCTACTACAAAGCAAGGATATTGACAACCAGAATGTCTAGAGAAGAATAACCAGGTCACGGCTATGAAAATCATGTTATATGAAAAGCAGGTAAAGGAAGGGGGTGTTTAAGTTGGAAAAGAGGTCTAAGGGGAGGCACAATTGTTATTGTTAAATCATTTTAGTCTCGTCTGACTCTTTGTGACTTCATTTGGGGTTTTCTTGGAAAAGATACTGGAGTGGTTGGCCATTTCCTTCTCCAGCTTATTTTACAGATGAGAAAACTGAGGCAAACAGGGTAAAGTGACTTGCCCGGGATCACATGACTAATATTTGAACTCATGAAGATGAGTCTCCCTGACTTCCTGCCTAGCACTCTATTCATTGTACCACCTAGCTGCTTGACACATGATAACCAATTTCAAATTTGAAGAAAGATCTACTAGATAGGAAAGTGTGTCAGCTTCATTAGTATGAGTCTAAAGCATAAAACCACAATCAGTAAGTGAAAGTTACATCTAAAAACATATTTTTCAATCTTAGCAAGACCTTTCTAACAATTAGAGCTGTCCACAAGTAGAATGAAGTGCAAAGATTATTCAACACTCGGCCAGCTATGACATCGCTGGATAGGAGGGAGGTCAAGATGAACTTCAATGGCTCTGTCATCTCTAAGATTCCATGAGACTGTACTTTGCATGCTATTTTTTATAATGCCTTCCTTTTGTAAAGCATTTTATACTTTTCAAAGCACTTTCAGATCTAACATCTCATCTGATGCTCACAACCATAAAACAGATATCATGTCTCTAACTTTATAAACAATGAAATCAAGGCCCATAGTTTGATGACTTTTCCTACATTGTATAAAGTTAATACAAGAACCAAGATTTCCTCATCCTGTTTCTTTTCTCTTTCCACTAGACCACAAGGCCTTATGCACAAGGATGAAGTTGTTTTTTTTTTTAATAAGAAATGCCCATCAACTAGGGCATGGTCAGACAAAAGGAAGTCTATATGTGTGATGGAATGTTGGTCCTCTGCAAGAAAGAAGAGGGATAATTCATGGAAGCAAGGAAAGACTTAGAATATATGATACAAAGTGAAGTAAGCTGAACATTCTCTACAACTTTGGTGATGTAAATAGAAAGAACAACAATAAAATAAAAATCCAGATCCTTTGTAATTATGGTGACCAAAGAAGAGATGAGAAAAATGTGTAGCTCCCTCCCTTCTTTGCAGAGATGGGGGGCTGTGGCTTCGGAATTTTGCCTAGACTATGAGGCTCAGTTGATATGTGGGTCAGTTTTGCTAAGTTTGTTTTTCCTTCTTTTTCTTTTTTGTTCTTGATACAAGGGCTAGCCATCCAAAAATGAAGATAATATAAAAATAAAAGATATCAAAATTTTATACATTTTTTAAAAAATATAAAACTACTGGGGCCTTTGTCACTCCAACACTGAACCTAGTTTTGTTTTTATTACATATTGATGATGCCCATGTCTTGCTCCATTTACATGCTCCAGCAAAATTCTGCTTCTGGGGCAGCTAGGTAGCTCAGTGGATAAAGCACCGGCCCTGGACTCAGGAGTACCTGAGTTCAAATCCGGCCTCAGACACTTGACTAGCTGTGTGATGCTGGGCAAGTCACTTAACCCCCATAGCCCCGCCAAAAAAAAAAAAAAAAATTTTGCTTCTGAAAAAGATGAATAAGTTAGAGTATCTTAAAGAGGATCTTAAAACCATAACTTGGATTCAATTAGCAATGAGCTAACCAGTTACAGTCTGGATCTGTTTGGGGAAATGCAGCCTAACTGGAATGAAGTTATTTGAAATAAACTACATTTCAGATATAAACCAGGGTTATTTATTTTTTTAATTTCATATTCCTAACTAAAGCAAAGCATTCATTCCCTTCAAGATATCCAATATATTAATTGGCATAATGGAAAGCGTATTTCTTTGGCAATAGGACATATCAATAGGACATGGGTTCAAATTCTACCTCTGACAATGCCTATGTGACCTTGGTATGTTCCTTAATCTATATGGATTTCAGTTTTCTCAATTGTAAATGAGAGGTTTTGACCAAATGACCTTCAAAGTCTCTTCTACCTCTAACTCCATGATGCCATGGTCTTAAACCAATCCTAAAAAGATAACAGGGATTAGTTGGGGACTAGTAAATATCTGTATACACGCAGAGACATAAATGTCTCAGCAATATTTTACCTGACAGGAAATCAATAAGCATTTGTCAAGCACCTACTATGTGCAGGCACTGAGTTAAGTGCTTATTACCTTTATAGATGTAGTGCTTTGATTTTGAGTATTTTGTAAAATACTTTCACTTCTATGATTTCATGCTATTCTTATGATGACCCTACGAGGGAGACAGGAGCAGCTTGATTCCTATTTTACAGGGGAGAAAACTGAATTTTGGTACATTTAGGTAACTTGCTGAAGGCTAGGTGGCATAGTGGATAGAGTGCCCAGCATAAAGTCAGAAAGTCTCATCTTCCTGAGTTCAAATCTGGTCTCAGATACTTACTAGCTGGGTGAACCTGGGGAAGTCACTTAACCCTGTATGTCTCAGTTTCTCCATCTATAAAATGACAAACTACTCCAGTCACAAAGAGACATATACTACTGAAAAAATGACAAGAACAACAAAACCAACATGATCAGACAATAAATAGACCAGGAACTAGAACACAGGATTCCTGCCTCACAGTCTGGTGCTATTTGTCACCAAGTAGGCATTTAATAAGCACTCACTATGTGCCAGCTAAGTGTTAAGAATACAAATAAAAGCAAAAAGAATGGCTGTTCTTGCCCCCTAGGGAGTTTACAAGATGTGATCATGCTTTTGCTTTCATAATTTAGAGGAGAGCATCCCAACTCTTCTTTTTAATTTTTTTTTAGCTATATGTATGCAGCACAACTGAGAGAGCCTGATGGAAATTGACAGTGTCAGCAACACTACAATGACAAGGACCTGTCAAGGGTGAGATCAGAAAAATGACCCACATAAAAAAATATTCTGAATTTTCTACTTCTGGGTGGCAATTCTAGCATCCCATTGATGGGCAACCCACCCCCTTTCCCCTCCCATATGTTTGTAATGCCATTACAGTATTGTACCATTCATTCTGCATTTCCATGGACAGAGATCTGGGCTATGTTTAACTTTTTTTCTGTTGAGTTAATTAAAAGATGAAGAACTGGAAGCTACAGAAAGGGGGATGAGGAAAGAAAGAGGAGTGGAACTTTTTATTCATGAAAACAACAAAGTCACATACTGGAGGAGACTTTTCTGCCAATATTACTCTATATATTCAACATCTATTTACAGATCATGGAATTAACTATGGAAATACAGCAGCCCCTGAGGTGTAACTCAGCAATCAAAACACCCAAACAGTTCCAAATGTTACAGCAGGCAAAGAGGAAAGTGTCTTAGTCAGCTAAAGATGCCAGGGCATTGGTGCACCAGAAGTCGGATTCAATTAGGAGAATCATAGGATGGAAGAGCTGTAAGGGAGATGATTGAATCCCTCTCTCTCCTGCCATTATAGAGACAAGTAAACCGAGATCCAAGAAGGGGCAAAGTGGCTAGTGGCTGAACAGAGATAGGTCCCATTTTCCTGATTTCCAGTTGAGTGTTTCCTCCATAATAGACCCCTTAATCATCTGAATGCTCAGTCAAATATGGTTTTCAAGGTGAAGTTAGGAATGCTGAGGATATATCCTCAACCATTTTACTTTGATGTCACAGAAGATAGTGACCAAGCTCTCTTATATACTGCCCTATCACCTTTTGAACTAGCACTTTAGGCCAGATGGATCTAAAAAGATCATGTAATCCTGCAGTGTCAAACTCAGAAATGGGGGCCACAAAACCATGGATAAGGATCCCTGTGGCTACATATGGATTTTAAAAATATATTAACATTATTTAAAAAAACAAAAACAAAAAACACCGCATTATCTATGTTTTGTTGTATTTTTAGTTATTTTGGTGTGGCTACATATTGATTTAAAAATATATCAACATTACCTATGTTTTATTGTATTTTTAGTTATTTTGGTGAGGCTACATATGGATTTTAAAATATATTAACATGGGGCAGCTAGGTGGCACAGTGGATAGAGCACCAGCCCTGGATTCAGTAGGACCTGAGTTCAGATCTGGCCTCAGACACTTGACACTTACTAGCTGTGTGACCCTGGGCAAGTCACTTAACCCGCATTGCCCTTCCCCCTGAAAATATATATATATATATAAACATTATCTATGTTTTATTATATTTGAGTTATTTTGGTGTGGCTACATATTAATTTAAAATATATTAACATTATCTATGTTTTATTGTACTTTTAGTTATTTTGGTAAATGTTTCCCAATTATATTTTTGAAAAAAAAATTATACTTTATTTTAACATTCATTCTAAAAAACTTTTGAGTTCCAAAATTTCTCTGTCCCTTCAGCCTTTCCCCCAACCATGGAGAAGGCAAACAATATGATGTCAATTACACATGTAAAATCAGGCAAAACATTTCCATATTACCCATGTTTCCAAAAAAAAAAAAGCAAGAAAAGGAAAGTAAGTTAAAAAAAATATATGCTTCAGTCTGCACTCAGTTTATGAGTTCTCTTTGGTTCTGGCCCACATTTAGGAGTCACACAGCTAGCTGTGTTTGACTCATCTAATCTAGTCCAATCACCTTGTGTGATAGATGAGGAAGCTTATGTGCAGAAAGGATAGGTGACTGGCCTATGCAAGCTAATTAGGGACAAAGTTCTAACCCAATGACATTTCTTACAGATTTGTTAATGGCCATGGTTCCAGTTATGTACATCATCTTATCATCATCATCATTGCTAATATTTATACAGCACCTAATATATAGCAGTGACTATGTTAAGTGCTTTACAATTATTATCTCATTTGATACTCACAACAACCATGGAAGGTAGGTGCTGTTAATTATCCTCATTTTACACCTGAGGAAACTAAGGCAAACAAGTTAAGTAACTTACCTACCTACGGTCACACCTCTGGCAAGTGTCTAAGGCTGTATTTGAGCTCAGGTCTTCCTGATCCTAGGCTTGACACACTGTATCACCAAATTGCTAGCAGCAAAGTAAAGAACATTTATTCAATTACTTTTCAGTTATATCTCACTCGTCATGTCCCCATTTGGGTTTTCTTGGTAGAGATACTGAAGGGGGTTGCCTTTTTCTTCTCCAACTAATTTTACAGATGAAGAAACTGAGGCAAACAGGATTAAGTCACTTGCTGAGGGTCACACAGCTACTAAGTATCTGAAGCCAGATTTGAACTCGGAGATGAGTGTTCCTGACTCCAGGCCTGTACTCTATCTCCTGCACTACTTAGCTGCCCCAAAGAACATTATTATTAGAGTAAGAGGACCTGAGTTCCAATACTTACTTTACCATTTACTTAAACTGTGTGACCTTGGGCAAATATACCCCTAAACTCCTACCCCTTTAATTTGTAGAGGGCTTAACTTCTATCTTCGTGGTGGTGAAACAGAAAGAATTCTGGCTCCAGTCATAAGCTTTGAATTCAGATCTTCTATCACTTATGACCAGTTCGAACTTGATGAAATCACTTCTATCTGGGTCTCAGTTTCTCCAACTGCAAAATTTAGGAAATGGACAAGATAGCTGGTAAAATTCCTTCCAGTTCCAACTCCTATATTCCTATGATCCTGGACTAATTGACCTTGGAGTTTCCTTCTTGCTTTAGCCCTCATATCCTAAAATTAGACTGATATATCAGTAGCCAAATGAAGGAGTCCCCCCACATTTTCTTAAGAGAAGTCATTTTTTATAACCCTAAAGGCTAAAGATCTTTGAGGGCTGAGTGTGCAGGGTAGTGCTCACAGAAAAGTTCCTGGGTATGTGCAAACATGTGTGTGTGTTTGCAAAAATAAACCCCACCACTTGGAATGTTTTCCCTTCCATTTTGCAGTCAACCAAAATAAACGGACCTTACCGTTAATTTTTTATTGATACAAGCATTTTTAAGGAACCAAGTTAGCAAATAACAATTTCAAAACATTAGGAAATGACAGCAATGCATAATGCTACCCATTATCACTGTGCCAATCACTGCCTTGGGCTGCCTTCTTTTCTAGTCTTTCACAATGAACAATGGATCCACCATGGAGTCACTGTCGGTTCAACATCACTCAAATGCTTTCTTTAAAATCAGCTCATTTGGCTCTGCCTGGAAGCATGAGACTTCCAAAGGCATTCCTCACTAGGACTAAGGACATATTTTAATGACAATTGACATTCCTAACTTCCTTCCAGGAGCAATCAACCTGCAGAAACAGGCTTGGCCATATTCACTCACTATGGGCAGAGTAACAGAACATAAAAAAGGGGTCTCCTAGTTCTGTGGCCTATCTGTCCAGTTTAATGTCCATTCCCTGATGATGACACCAGGAAACTTCTTGTAGAGAAAAAAAAATGGCTGACATATGACAATGACTTTGAAAGTGATAGGACTAGAAGCACAGTTTAGGAATTCCAACATCTGGGGCAAATTCATTTGGTATAAGCAGAGAGGATGAGGAAAGCCATCATCCTGTGGCTAGAAAACTCTCTTCTCCCCTCTGGGAATAACCTAGTTTCCCTTCAAAGCTTACTTCCTATATGAGACCTTTCTTAATCCTCTCTACCCAGTTGTTACTGTCTCCCCTTCAAATTACATTGTATGGCACAGTGAATAGTGCACCTTAGAAGTAGGAAGACCTGATTTCAAATCCTGTCTTGGACACATGATGATATATTACATATATATGTGTGTAATATTATAATGAACATTGTGTATATATGTATGTTCATATGTATAGAAGTTGTTTTGTAAATGTAGCTGCAGTTAAGTGGCATAGTGGATAGAGTACTGGGCTTGGAGTCAGGAAAACTCATTTTCCTGAATTCAAATCTGGCCTCAGATACTTACAAGCTGTATGACCCTAAGCAAGTCACTTCACCCTGTTTGCCTCAATTTCCTTATCTGTAAAATGAGCTGGAGAAGGAAATGGCAAACCACTCCAGTATCTCTGCCAAGAAAAGCCTAAATGGGATCACCCAAAAATCTTACGCAGCCGAACAACAAAGAATGCAAAGCCCTCAAGGGCAGAGTCTTTGTATCCCTGGCACCGAGCACAGTACTTGGCACATAGCAGCTGCTTCACAGATTCTTGTTGGTTAAATGGTTGCTCAGAATTCTGCCCTGCCTTCCCATTCTCCTCATCCTTACTTTAACTTGTGCATGGAAAACTCCTCCCACGTTTCTATCCTGCTCTTCCTTCCCCTTTCATTGTATCTTCTGTAATTTCCATTCTATCACTGACAAATTTTCCCCCACCTTAGACCTTTCAATTTCCTTTCAATTTCTTACCATGGAAACCTGATTCCTTCCCAGAAGATAGCACATAAGTCTAAGTGTCAGGTTGTTGTGAGTATCAATCTACCTTCTCTCATGCCCTGCACCATGATAGACCAGGAGGAGTAAAAGGAAGAGCCATACTCCCTATTCCCGACTATTCCCTACTGCTTCTAGACCCAACTGCCATTGCTGTGACCCAGCAACCTCTCTTTATTTGAGGTCCACGCCTTCCATCACCATCTCAAGATCTGCCTGGCCTCCAGTTCATGTTGAATTATAGTTTTCATCTTCATTACAACCCCTACCTTCTTACCTGGGGACCTTACCATCCTGTCCTCTTTCCTCTTAGATGTGGTCCCTGAAGTGCCCCCCACCAAGTTGCTTAATTCTTATCTTTCCATCCACTCTTTCTGCCTTTCCTCTTTCTTGTCCCATGATCCATTCCAGTCTGAAGAAAAGTTTGAGGAGCTTTGCAGTACAAAAAAATGGCAGGAAAGAAAAGGTTCCCGAGATAGGTGAAGCTAAGGATACCACAGGGGAAAGAAATAGCATAAAATGACATCTCATCTCAAGGATAGGAGATGTTCTAACTAAACTTCTATTCCCCCTCCTTGGCATACTACTAGCTAAGACATGACCCCAGACAGTCCCTTTTCCTTAAGGCTAATTACAGATAGGTACCCCTCCCTGCTAGCAGTTTGTTTTAAGGCTCCTCTAAAGAATGCTCTCTCCCTTCCATAGCACCTGATCCAGAAAATCCCTTCTATCTCTTGAGATAAGCAAAGTCCCTTTTCCTCCAAGTAAACAGAACCTTGAAGTGACCTGCATTGCTATTCTTCCATGCACAACTGCCCCTACACACACACACACACACACACACACACACACACACACACACACACTTAACTATTATAGGGCTGGAGCAATAGAAGCAGGAAAGGGAGTAACCTATCCCCCCTCTTCCTCCTCTCATTTTAAAATTACTTTTTTCCCCAGTTAACAAGTATTTTTCTCTTTTTTTCCTGCCTTCTCCCATGCTGGGGAAAGGAGAGGAGAGGAGAGGAGAGGAACATGAAATCTTGACCTGTTCTGAGAGCAATCCTGATCCCTCAGGCTCTCCCCTCTGCACTTCCCATGATACCTCAGGGAGTATAGTTTAGCAAAAAAAAAAAAAAAAATGAAGTAGCACTCCAAACTATACCTGGGAGGAAACAATAACCTTCAGTCCTCAGTAGAGAGTCACTTTCTCAGATATAGCTTTTCCAGGAAAATTCTTTGCTGTCCCATCCTACTTTTGACTCTGAGTAGACTATATCCTGGGATGTACTGGAGCCAACTATAACCAGCTCAAGGAAATTGTTAAATTTTCAGTTGTCAGCATTTATACCTTGGAAATTGTCAAGTGTTACAAATCAGGGCTTGACTTATTATTGGTTTTTTATTGTCTAAAGAAAGTGATGGAAAAAATGTTAACAATGAAGATTAAAGTTACATGTGTCAAGTATACATTTTTTTTGTCCAGAAAGCCTGCTGTTAAACATTTACCAGTACACCCCTAGTGATATACTAAATATCATTAACTTTTCTCATGTTTTCCCCTATCTAAAAAGCATCTCCTTCTCTTAACCCTCCCTGCCCCTAACCTAACCATCCTAACATCTGAATTTGGTTAATTTCTTCCTTTCTCGTTAGGAGATTAAAATCAGTTCATTTGCAATAAAATACGACTAGTAATAAACATTTTAATATAGGACATATTTATTACAAGCATATAAGGACATAAGTGGGATGAAATTCTAGTAAAGCAAAAATCTAGTAAAAACAATGTTGTTCTCCTTCTCCCTTTCAAAGGGGTTCATTATATCAATTATATTTACATCACTCGATTCTTCATGATCGTCAGTTATTATATATTGGAATTTTACTTTAACTGTGTATATACCATCTTATTTGTCCATCTGGTATTCATCATATCCCTTCAGTGAAGGGACTTTTTTGTTTTTTTCTTTGTCTTTATATACCCAATACTTAACATAGGACTTTGCATAGTTAGGTAGTTAAATATTTGTTGAATTGAATCCCATGTGAAAATTCTTTAAATATTTAAAGAATGATATTTCCCCCAGCTCTTCTATTTTTCTAGGATATATGTCCCCAGTTTCTTCAATTGTTAACAGTTTCCAGAGCCTTTGTCAACCTAGTTGCCCTTTTTTTGGAACACATTGCAGTTTGTCAGTGCTTTCATAGAATGTGCAACGTAGAATAGAAGACAATCCCAGAGATGTGGTCTGGCCACATCAGAGTACAGTGGGATTGTCACTTCCCTTGTTCTGAACACTATACTTCTATTAATGCAGCCTCAGATTACATTAGCATTAAAGCAGCCACATCACACTGATGGCTCCTTTTGAGGTCCAACTTGATTTCAAACCTCCATGTTGTATTTGAAATCAACTGCTGCTAAGCTAGGTTTCCATCATCCTCCACTTGTGAAATTTAATTTTTTTCATTATAAGACTGAACATTTATCCCTATTAAGTTTTCATTATGTTCTGTCGAGATCTTTTTGCAGTCTTGATGTTTTTTCCTCTCCCTCCTACTTTCACGATAGCTGAAGATTCTGTATCTTCAGCCAAAGTACTGATGATGAAGATGATGAGGACAATAATGATGCAATAACAATAGCTAACAGTTATAGAGTTTAAAAAGCACTCTGAAAATATTACCTCATTTGACCCTCACAACAGCCCTAGGAGGTAGAAGCTATTATTACCCCCACTTTACAAATGAGGAAACTAGCAAATAGAAGTGGCTTGTCTTGAGGAACTTTAAGTGACTTAAGTGACTTGTCTACACAGTCAATGAATATCTGAGACTGGATTTTAGCTCAGGTCCTCCCGACTTCAGAACCAGTGCTCCCTATCCACTGAGCCACCAAGCTGCCTCTATTATTGATAAAGATATCAAACAGGGTCTGTTTGATTTCAAAGCTCTATGATAAGTCAGTAAAGACCTCTCTTCATGTTGATATCAATTCATTAATCTAGTGGTTCTCAACCTGTGGACCAAAAAAACATAGAAAGATCATAGAGCTATTGCAAGGGGCCCAAGAATTCATCTGTACATCAAGCATTAACATTTTAATTCTTATTTAGTTATTACAAATATGAAGCATAATGGAGTATAATAAATAAACATACCTTCTTAAGAGTCTCTAAATAATAACTCATGATACAAATAGAGATATTGCTATTTTCACATTCAGATATATATTCTGATATAGTTTTTTAAGCTGAAAGTCAGTTAAAAGCATTATTTATTTGTAATAATAACAATAACTAATTATTTGTAATAATAATACCCCAAAATCTTGGTAAAGTTTTATCATACTAAGTTTAGTGTACTTTTAATCTACTAAAGCTTAAAACTGCACTAAGACTTATGGGGCACTCTGTATAAAGCACTTGCAGGTTTGCAAGGCATTTTATACCTTTGATACTTACAACCCTGTGAAGTAGATTATATTATGAAACTTGTCCAGGATCATACAACATGTAAGTATCTGAGACAGGATTAAAAGTCAGGCCTTCCTGAGTCCGAGTCCAACACTATCCACTGTGCCAACGAGCTGCCTATAATTTATAGTTATTTTTTGTCAGCATGTATTTTTCTCAATTCTCTGATACTAATATAGAGCAATTACTACCATAGAATGGTCTAAGAAAAATTTTATGTTAAAAAGAAAATCTTCATACTCAAAAATGCTTGGACCAATGAATTTTAAGGGTATGTTGATTTAGTCACTTATGAACCCACTTAATTGTACTGTCACCTAACCATTTTTTCTATGGCTTGACCACAAGGAAATTGTGGTTTACATGAGTCCACAGCACCCTCTTCCCCTACATTTCTTTCACTAGTAGCAAAGAGAGGGATAAGTTACAGTTATAGAAGTTATGAAAGTTTACCCCAGTTTTCCATGCACATGTACTAGAAACCAGCCTTAATTTCTCAGTTTCCTCATATTTTTGTCACTAGATTCATCCTCCAGATCTTTTTTTTCAGAGTCAGCAATCATAATAATGGCTGAGTTGCACATTGGCTTGAGCTCTATTGTTTCTAGCCAGGATACATTAATATTGTCATGACTGAGAGGATTCATGATCATTGGCAGACTTTCTCTCAACTCCCATCTTGGATAGGGAATCTCTAGCTTGCAACATGCACTTTTGTTTGGTTCTCCAAAGATCCCTCTGATGGGCTTTAGGCTATAAAACAAAGACTTTATAGAATAGATAATTGCTTTCTCCCACCTGCTTAACCAACCCCTCTTCCTTGCCTCCTTAAAGTCTCAAAGACCCTGGATCCTTTAAAATCCTCCCCCTATTGCTGATGTCCTGTTTAAAAAAAGATAATTTGATCTTCATCATCTAGAATCCTTCCTTAGGCATCAGGTCTCACTGCCACTGATTTAACAGTATCTTCCTGCATCTTCTTGAAGATCTAATCCCCTGGATGCCCTATTTACCCTTGACCTATTCATTTCTGTCCTAATTAGCTTGCTGGAAGCAGATTCATTAGCCATTGTCAAGTAAGATTCTACCTTTCAGATAAAGCTGCTTCACTCATGCTTTCTCTTGGAAACTAGTCTCCATCATCTTTGGAGGCCATGTGAGCATGAAGCCTAGGCTTTTCCAGTGTCTCTTCATGAATTTACTCTTCTCTGTTTCTGTTTAGTGACTATATCCCTATTGGGCTTGATCCTAACCAATTTCTGCTTTTAATCTTAGTTCCACCATAGTCCTCAACTCATTGAGAGAACTGAAATAAGATGTCATTCACACAATGCAGGAACATTGCTCAACTATTCCACTTGTCTGCCTAATTTTTGATGGCTCCTCCTCTTAACCCCATCCTCCTAGGGAATTTGTTTTTTAAAATACTTTCTAATATAAGTTTATAATAGAAAATTATTTTCAAATACCTTTATTCATAATAGCCAATTCCCTTCACCAGCAAGGGAAAAATCTTAAAAGAGTGTATAAAAAATCTTACTGATATTAAGATAGGTGATACTTATGACAGTCTCCTAATCTAATTTTTTGTAATAACCTTATAAAAAGTGAAACACAGTCAATAATGATAGTACATGATACTTTCCCAAGTATAGCAACCAACATCCCCTTATGAATCAGGCTCACAAGCAGTCTGAACATAGATGAGATTTATTTACATAATAAATAAAGAAAAGTTGCTAGCATTGGGAAAATTGAAGGCAAAAGGAAAAGGGGACAGTAGAGGATGAGATGGATAGACAGTGTTATGGGAAACAATGAACATGAACTTGGACAGACTTTAAGAAATACTGGAAGATAGAAGGGCCTGATGTACTATAGTCCATGGGGTCACAAAGATTTGGACATGACTGAACAACAACAACAAAAAGTTATAATAGCAGCAACATCCACTAATAATCTTGTTGGAATCCATGGCTGTAGGTCTTGTTGTACTGCTAGAAATTTACTAAGCATTGCCCAAGAAGATGAAACATCTCTGCTACATAGACTAGGGTTCCCCCTAAAAAAAGCAATTAAATTAGTTTTGATACTTAATTGATCTAGGGGACTCAGGTTTTCTAGTGAGAATAAGCTTATTTCCTTGACATAACTGACTTCATCTTGTATTAGGCCGCCATTTTGTGATGAAGTATTTTGACATTTGTTTTTCTTATTTTTCAATATTAAGATAAGCATATTATATATATATATATATGTTAGTAAACAAAAGGTGTATGTTAATAAATGACTAAACAAAAGGGACTACTAATAGGAAAATTTGGTAAACAACCTCATTAGCTTATATCATCAGGCACCAATTTAATTAATTGGTTAACAAATTAGGTTGCTAGCTATCATTCAGAATTTAGGTGTAACCAGGTAATGTCCATAGCTAATGCTATAAGAAACCCACCAGAGGCCTCAAACTTTAGCCTGCTTCTGAGTTGTGAATAGGACTGGTTCCTTCATCCCACCTCCACTGAGACTTAAGAAATACTATTTTCACTAGTGTTGATTGACCAACAAATACTCAACTCACCAAGCAGCCACATGGGAGGATGATTTGTGACCTCCAACCAAGCAGGAATGATACCTTGTTGTTGAGTACCAGCATGAGATACACTGGGAATCCCTAGGAAATCATATTAGTGGTTCATTCTTAGTGGGGTTGATGTTTATATTGTCTAATAGATAATATAAACCAATATTTGCACACTCTTGATTAGTAAAGTTTGATTGCTAGCTTTGAAATTTATAATTAGTGTTTCTATTTCACTAGTTATCATACATACCAGTAAATTGGTTTTTTACTTGCACCATACTTTAGAGGCTTGAATGATTGACATAATGTCCCAGTCACCTAAGAAATAAAGACACATCTCGTGAGTATTTAGGTCTCTTCGGGTAAGACAGACTTCCCACTTGTATTAGAGTCATCATACTCTTCTGATTTTGTCCACCATCAAGGCAAATATGGAGGCAAGGTGAGTCATGCCTAAGTGAAGCAGCACTGTTATCTTTGCTGGATAGATCTTATGCATGCTATTGTTTGGTAAACTTCTTTTTGTTAAATGTTGTCTACTCTATAAATGCTTCATTGCATTCTAATCATGAGTTGAATACTTGACCAGTCTGAGTCAGGCTTGGCATGTAACACAAGTCCACAGAATCAAGAACTTTACCTCCTCTCCAGACAGAGGTGTTTCTGTCCCAGGGAACTACATCTTGTCTTATTTCCATTTGCCCTTCTACCATCCACATTCTTCTAACTCATATGAATTGTCCTAGCCTGCTCGTGTCAACTTTCAAAAGGGAGAACAAAGGCTAAACCTACTTAATTCAGAATAAAGAGGCCAATCTGAATCTGTGAGTGTCTTGAATTATAGAATATTTTTAAATAAATTCAGTTTGGTTTTATCAAAGCATATACAATAATAACTCAAGGTAGGCTAATGCTGAATAGCTGCCAGTCAGGTAGTGCAGTGTTGGACTTGGAGTCTGAAAGTCTATCTCAATCACTTAACTGGGCAAGTAATTTAACCACTTTCAGCCTCAGTTTTCAAATCTATAAAATAGGGTTGATAATAACATATACCTCAGAGGATTGTAGTGAGGAACAAATAAGAAAGCCTATGTAAAGGACTTTACAAACCTTCAAGTACTATATAAGTGCTAGTTAGCTAATAAAGTGTTATCAAAAAGAGTCTAAGGGGGTCTGCCATAATGAACAGAAAAGGGTCATTAGTAATTTGCATAACATTATTTTTGGTGAGGCAATTGGGGATAAGTGACTTGCCTAGGGTCTCACAGCTAATAATTATTAAGTGTCTGAGACCAGATTTGAGCTCTGGTCCTTCTGAATCCAGGGCTGGTGTTTTATCCACTATGCCACCTAGATGCCCCACATAACATTTTTTTTTATGTAAAGAACCTAAGGAGACTTGGAAATTATTGATCTCTTAACATCCCTTCCAAAATCCTATTTATGCTCTTATTTTGTGTTATCTAGCCTAACCAATTTTAAAGTTCAACTTTTCTTTTTGTTGGGGGGGGGTGGGCAGGGCAATGAGGATTAAGTGACTTGCCCAAGGTCACACAGCTAGTAAGTGGTAAGTGTCTAAGGTCAGATTTGAACTCAGGTCCTCCTAAATGCAGAACCAGTGCTTTATCTACCATGGCACCCAGCTGTCCCCAAGTCCACCTCTTCTTACTCCAAGCCTGCTATATGTTACCTTCAAAATGCAGCCTTAGAAAAAACAGATCAATTTAAAGAGTTAAATACATTAGAAAGTATCTTTTCCCTTTAAAAATGGATATACCCCCAAGGTATATCCTGGCATATAGTTGTTGTCATTCAGTTCTTTTCAGTCACATCCATATGACCCCATATGGGGTTTTGTTGGCAAAAACACTGGAGTGGTTTACCATTTCCTTCTCCAGCCCATTTTATAGATGAGGAAACTGAGGCAATCAAGGTTAAGTGACTTGCTCAGGGTCACACAGCTAGTAAATGTCTGAGGCTAGATTTTAACTCATAAACATGAGTCTTCCTGACTCCAGGCCCCATTCCCGATCCACTGTGCCAACTACTTGCCCCCATAGCACATAATAGGCTAGTTGTAGCAGTAGTAGTAGTAGTAGTAATAGTAATAGCAGCAGCAGAAGAAGAAGAAGGAATAACAGTTTTGGTAGTATGGTAATGGTAGTAGCAGCTGTAGTAGGTAGAAAAGGAGTTGTAGTAGTTGTAGTTGTAATACTAGAATCTATTACTTTTAAGTAATTATTTAATTTTTAATATAATTTATGCATAACTGTCCAGCATATCTGTTGCTTAAAGTAAAGCATACATTAATTTGCAAAATATGGGCCCACTATTTCCTTGGCTAATATACTTGCCCTAACACATTTACCATCATGCATCTATTACAAATAGTTCTCACTCTCAAAGCAATTTGCCAAGACTCCCCTATTGAGTAAAAGAATTTAACTTGGGGCAGCTAGGTGCCACAGTGGATAAAGCACCGGCCCTGGATTCAGGAGGACCTGAGTTCAAATCCTCAGATACTTGACACTTACTAGCTGTGTGACCCTGGGCAAGTCACTTAACCCTCATTGCCTGGCAAAAATAGATAGATAGATAAAAAAAATTTTTTTAAGAATTTACCTTAGCAGAACTGTGGTCACAGATAGGGTAGGATGGTGAGCCACTAAAAAAGGGTCTCCCCACATACTATTTCTTTTTTTTTTTTTTTGGTGAGGCAATTGGGGTTGAGTGCCCACATACTATTTCAACCTAGGGCATCTGTCAGGACAACCCTACTTCAAAATAAATTACAGTCAGAAACTTCAGGGTGGGGGCACGGCTAGGTAGCACAGTGGATAAAGCACCAGCCCTGGATTCAGGAGTTCCTGAGTTCAAATCCGGCCTCAGACACTTGACACTTACTAGCTGTGTGACCTTGGGCAAGTCACTTAAACCCCGTTGCCCCGCAAAAAAAAAAAAAAAAAAAAGAAACTTCAGGGTGGGGAGTCCTATTTATTCCATTCATGGGACAAGAAGGCAGAGTATGAAGGGAAAGCTGGTCTCACAATGAGGAATACCTAAGTCTTGCCTTGGACACATAATGATTATGTGATCCTACATAAGTCACTTAACCATTAAAGGCCCCCTGGCTTCTCTCTAATATTATACATTACTGAAAAGTTGCTAATTTTCATTGGTAGAGAGTTTATCCCTTAGGAGTTTCCTCTGCCAAATAAATTAGTCTCAAAAAAAAAAACCCACCCAAAACTCAGATATTCTGGTCCATATTTGCAGTGGCTTGGAGTCATCCACAACTATGAATAATGATGGAGGTGAAGTGACTGGAGAAAGACAGCCTAATTTAATGCTTCAGAGCATCAGCTGTCACTGAAGTGGCCCAAGAGAAGGGACTTTGCCTCTCATTCAGCATTGCACCATTGGCTAAGAGAGCTGTGGGCAGGGTCGCAATTTTCTTTTGATGGTCAAAGAATACCTGAAACACAGGGAAGGACTAAATTGTATGACTTAATGGACAGGCAGTGAAAACTTTTCCCCACCTTTCTAGAAATTCAGGGAACAGCAATATGAAAGTATCAGAAGCTTCTCTAGATGTGCTTCACAGTGACATTCTTTAGGCCTCCGGGGGGCCTCAATGTGGGAGAAAGAGCCTCCAAACAGCTTAGAGTTACTTCCCCGTTGCACCTACATATTAATTACAACCCTTTCAGGATAAACAACACTTGGAATTCAAGAAGAACACAAGCATGAAATAGTTCCCAGATGGAGAGATAAACAGAGTCCTGCCTGATCCAAAGTTTTAAGTGATTTATCTTGCTCAAGGTTGAATATTTAGCTCAGGTAACCACTCCAGCCAAGGCTGATACAGTTGTTGTTTCAGGGCTTGCCCAAATAGCCTTTTATGTCGCAATCAAGTAATAGATACAAGATTGACATGTTACAAAGAAAAAGAGCTTTCAGTCAACACAACTCCAATCCATTATTGCGGTGTGTACACTGTGCCCTGGACCTGTAAACACATCTTCATTGATCCTGCAGAAAGATAGAATTATCTCCCCTCGTGTGGTTCAATCTAGCCCTTTTTCACAAAGGTAAAGTGCAAACAATATTGAAAAAGCAGAAAGAGAGTGACATTACCGTCACACGGTAAATAATGGCTGGGCACAGGAAACCTATCTATAACATTTCAAACTCCTGTCAGCTCAAATGAGATGTGTAGCCTTTCTATTGCAACCCTCCAAGAAATCAAAGCTTGGGGACTGTTAATTCC
Organism: Dromiciops gliroides; assembly: GCF_019393635.1. Taxonomy (NCBI): domain Eukaryota; kingdom Metazoa; phylum Chordata; class Mammalia; order Microbiotheria; family Microbiotheriidae; genus Dromiciops; species Dromiciops gliroides. The sequence continues at coordinate 187,264,082 of NC_057862.1, forward strand.
TCTTACTGCCATCTCCCCCTCCCCTTCCTTTTTTTTTTTAAAACCAACTGACCATATCAATAGGAAAAAATAATTTCAGTTTTTGAGTTTTGCATTTTCATCAGTGCCTTGGATGGATAAAACCTTCTGAAAAAGATCTGATGGTGGAAGGTCAATAATTTGTTGTTGTTTCTTTCACTACCAGAAGCTGGCATATGCCTGACATAAAAGCAAAGTTGGTTGAGTATGGAATAGGAAAAAGAAAAAATAATAATAATTTTTTTTTGGTGAGGAAATTGGGGTTAAATGATTTGCCCAGGGTCCCACAGAAAGTAAGTATTAAGTGTCTGAGCCTGGATTTGAACTCAGGTCCTCCTGAATCCAGGGTCGGTGCTTTATCCACTGTGCCACCAGCTGCCCCCAAAATAATAATAATTTGAGTGAAATGGAAATGGAAGTGGTTCTCTAAAGACTTTTCCAGCTCTAGAGCAATGAGTCTAAGGATTTGTCCACCCTTTTAAAATTTCCTTCCTATCATCCCTCTACATCTGTTTTCACCTTGCTTCCATTTCACTGGAATGCTGCTTTAGAGCTGGGATGAGACCTTAGAAGGTCATCTAATCCAGCTTCCTTCCTTTATAGAGGAGGGAGCTAAGGCCAAGACTTGTCTAAATTCACACAGGAAATAAACAGTAGAGGCAGAATTCATGCAGGTCCTTTGATCCCAGATCCAGAGCCCTTTATAATATATTTGTACTTTAGGTTGAAATACTGACAATTAAGTGTAGAGACACAGCTTGGAATAATGGTTACACAACTGGTCTTAGATAAACTTAGACCTGGGTTCAGTCCCTGCCTCTGACACAAACCAGTTATGTGACCCTGTGCAGTTCCTGAGCATCTCAGTGGCTCAGGCAACTAAGACTATAAATCAAATATGGATCACTTATCTATAATGGGAGATCCCCACACTGATCAAATCACAGATCTGAGAGAAGAAGGGAGGGAAGAGAGGAGAAAAGAGGAGAGGAGAGAAGAGAGGAGGGAGAGGAGAGGAGGGATGGGGAGGGGAGGGGAGAGGATCATCAAAGTTTGCTTGGGGGGGTTGCTATAGCGAGGGGGGTATTTATAAGTATTTATACCCAGGTAACTTTTTTATAATTGTTATTTATGTATCATAGTCAATAAACATTCAAAAATAATGCTGAAAAGAAAAGGTGACTCCTTGAAAAAAGTCACCCTTCTATGTGTGGATTATTTAAGTTTAGTCATCAATTTACTAAGAAATTAATTCTTCATTACTTGTAAAAGCAGGAGTCTAAAAAATCAATGACTCAATTAAACACTATGACTTACTTGAGATACAAAATAGGCAATATGTATATTTACTTGTATATATGTCTATATTAGAGATGAAAGGGATAACTCTTTTCTCAAAATGTCATAATTTTTTGCACCCCTTTACCTTCCTTGCCCATCAAAAAATTCTCCTCAAAATCTAAAAAACATCTGAACTTAAAATGGATATAGAATTGTACCTAAATTTAGGTTATATCTACAGGACACTTAAAACTACTGGGATTTCTTGTGTACAGGGTGTTAATGACATGCTAACACAACTCACAGTATAATCCTTTGATGTGCCTCCTAACCCTTTGAAGTGTCTTTTCAGTGGAAGGAAAACCATATTTTTTATCTTCAGGATCCCGGGAGGATGCTTATAAGATCTAAGCTACATCCCCCTACCCAAACTGACTTTTCCCCTGGTAATGTTGTGGTCCTTTTTCTAACATTTCAGGTGAATTCTAAAGAATTTGGTAGCTAACCTGCCTTGAACTTAGCCATCTGGAAGATTTTGTTGTTAGACACATTTAAACTCTTTTCTGGGTGGTAAATGTGACAAATAACATTTTCCAAGGCCTAGGACCTCACTGACACCCATGCAAAAGGGATGTGCATACACATTCCAACATTTGCCCACACTTAATCCAAATTAGCTGTAGAAGCCAATGCCCTCATAAAGTATCTATGTGCAAATGCAGACCATATATGCCTAAAAACTGAGGTTAAACTGATGGCCTGGAATGCCTGCTCAACTTCAATCAGTGAACCTTTGGACCAGCTAAGGATGTTCACAAGAGAAATCTATTACCTTTTATCTTATAGAAAGGGTATAAGAATAAAAAATAGTACACTTGAAGAATCATAGATTTAGAGTCAAGACTTCCAGAGAAGAGCCAAAATGGTGGAGGAAAGGCAGTGAGCTCTTGAACTCATGACACGATCACTCCAAAAAATATCCAAATAATTCCATAGGCCAATGCCTAGAGCAGCAAAACCCACAGAAGAATGTGCTGAAATCATCTTTTAACCAAGAACAGCTTAGAAGGTCAGAAGGACATATGCTGAGACAGGAGTGGAACCCAACCCCATAGTCACCCTGACACAGATCCCGTCCCAGGAATGCCTCACCAGAGAAGGAGACCCCTCCCCCCAGAGGCTCTGAATCACTTGTAGTGACAGTGTCATCTGGAACTAAGCTCAGAGTCTGGTGAGAGGGCTGAGCCCTTGGAAGGGGGGAAACTATAGGGATCTATGCTGGTGCTACGGCAGAACCTGGGTTTTTTACCCCTGCTGGGAACCAGGAGGTAGGCTTGAGTAGCAGCGGCCCAGGTAGGAGGAGGGGCAGAGGCTTGTCAGAGCTGACAACCACAATACACAAAGCTGGTTGATTAGCAAGTTGGTCTGGGGTCATCTATGGACCAGGAAACAGGCCAGGTGAGTGAAGAACCTGATCCTCCTTAAATCATACCACCTGGGACTTCTGAAGCTTGGGATACTGAAGCCTGGAAATAGTGCCCCACTTTAAGGAGCTAAAAGTCAAGTAAACTAAAGGCAAGATGAGGAGACAGAGAAAAGTGAGGACCAAAGAAAATTTCTTCAGTGACAGGGAAGATCAAGGTGCATGCTCACAGGAAAATGACAACATCAGGTCCCCTATATCTAAAGCTTCCAAGAAAAATATTAATTGGTCTTAGGCCATAGAGGCGCTCAAAAAGGACTTTGAAGATAAAGTTAGAGAGGTAGAGGAAAAAATGGAAAGAGAAATGAGGGTGATGCAAGAAAGACATGGGAAAAAAGTCAACAGCTTGAAAATCCAAATTAGCCAAATGGAAAAGGAGCTACAAAAGCTCTCTGATGAAAACAACTGCCTAAGAATTAGGATTGAACAAATGGAAGCTAGTGGCTTTATGAGAAACCAAGACACAATAAAGCAAATCTAAATGAATAAAAAAATAGAGGGCAATGTGAAATATCTTCTGGGGAAAACTACTGACCTGGAAAATAGGTCTAGGAGAAATCATTTGAAAATTATTGGTCTACCTGAAAACCATGATCAAGGAAAGAGCTTAGACATCATTTTCCAAGAAATTGACAGGGAAAATTGCCCTCATATTCTAGAAGCAGAAGGTAAAATAGAAATTGAAAGAATCCACCAATCACTTCCTGAAAGAGTTCCCAAAAGGAAAACTTCCAGGAATATTATAGCCAAATTCCAGAGCTCTTAGGTCTAGGAGAAAATATTGCAAGCTGCCAAAAAGAAAGAATTCAAGTACTGTGGAGCCCCAGTTAGGATAGCACAAGATCTAGCAGCTTCTACATTAAAAGACCAGAGGGCATGGAATATTGTATTCCAGAGGACAAAGAAATTGGGATTACAACCAAGAATCACCTACCCAGCAAAACTGAGAATAACCTTTCAGAAGAAAAAATGGGACTTTAATGAAAATGAGGACTTTCAGGTATTCATGATGAAAATACCTGAACTGAATGGCAAATTTAACTTTCAAATACAAGACCCTAGAGAACCACAAAAAATTGGAATTAGGGGACATACCTGGGGTCATGCAGTGGGTGACTGTCTTGTGTCTGAGGCTGGGTTTTGACTGGAATCCCCAGGGTAGATGTTTTGTCCACTGTGTCACCTAGCTGCCCCATGATGACATCTTTAGGGTTAAATTGAGGGGTGAGGGGAATGCACTGGGGGAGGGGGAAGGGCAGAGTTAGTAGGAGGCGAAATCCTACAGGAAAGAAACAAGGAAAAGGCTTATGTAGTGGGGGAAGAGATCAGGAGGAGCAGGGCAGTAAATGAATTTTACACTCATCAGAAAAGGCTCAAGGACCTTAAACTTATCAGAGTTGCCTCAAGGAGGGATTAACACAGGCACAATTGGGTAGAGTAATCTATTTAATCTGGGCAGTAAATGAGCCTAACACTCATCACAATTGGCTCAAGGAGGGAATAATATACACACTCAATTGGGTGGAGTAATCTCTCAAACCCTACAGGAAAATAGGAGGGAAAGGGGATAAAGAGAGAGGGGCAAAAGAAGGAAGGGCAGATTGGGGGAGGGAACAGACAGAAGCAAATCCCTTTTGAAGAGGGATAGGGTGAAAGAAGATAGATACTAGAGTAAATATCATGGGGAAGGTCATAGGATGGAAGGGAAACAGTTAACAATAGTAATCATGAAAAAGAGAAAAGGGTGGGAAATCGTACAAAAAATATTTATAGCAACCCTTTGCAGTGGCTAAGAATTGAGAATCAAGGGAATATCCATTAATTGAGGAATGACTGAAGAAGCTGTGTTATATGATTGTACTGGAATGGTATTGTGCTATAGGAAATGACAAACAGAATGATCCCAGAAAAACCAAGAAAGACTCATGATGTATAGTGAAGTGAGCAGATCTGGGAAGACATTGTGCATAGTGACAGCAGTATTGTTCAATGAGAAATTGTGAATGGCTTAACTACTCTCAGCAATACAATGATCCAGGACACTCCCAAGAGACTGATGATGAAGCATACTATCCACCCACATAGAAAGAACTGATAAAAAGAGCACTTGTGGATTGTATATATATAACCTGGTTGCTGTCTTGTGGAGGGAGGAAGAAAGGAAGGGAGGGAGAAAAATTTAGAACTCTAAATCTTATGAAAATAAATGTTGAAAACTACCCTTACATGTAACTGAAAAAAATAAATGTTTGTTGCAAAATAAAAAGAATCATAGATTTAGAAGAAAAGGGGATCTTATAGGCCATAGAATCCAACTCCTTTCATTTTGCAAATGAGGAAATTGATTTCCAGAGAGGTAAAATCCCTCACCCAGGGTAATACAGCTTATAAGAGTCTAAGGCCAGATTTGAACTCAGATGTTCCTCATTTCCAATCTACTGTCATTTCTACTACTTCACAATTGTCTCTCACCACTTAAAGTTGGAAGTAATAATTATTTTCTCACAAGGAGGAGTGAGCAGATCTGCATCAGTCTGAATTCTGCCAGTAGTTCAGTTTGTGAGAGAGCAATTCTATCAAAAAATTATAAATATTTCCTTTGAGATACTGTGATAGCTTCCTACCCTCAAAGAGCTTACACTCTCGTGGGAGAGACAGTATAATAAAGAAAAGTAACAATAAGATAATTTAATAACAACCATGAGAATCAGGAGAGGCTTTATGAAAGAGACAACACCTAATCTAAGTCTCAAAGGAATCTTAGTATCCTTAAGAGGTGAGGAGGGAGTGTATTCCAAGCATGTGGACATTCTATGCAAAGGTATGGAGATGTGTGATAGAATGCTGAGTTAAAAGCATTGTAAACAGGCCCCTTATCTTTGGAACATACAATGCAGGAAGGGAGATTATGCAAATTAAGTCTAGAAAAGTGGGTTGGAACCAGATTGTGGAAAACTATAAATGTCAGGCTTGAGAACGTATATATTTTAGTCTGGAGGCCATAGGGAACCATCAAAAATTCTTGAGCAGGAAGAATGCCACTTTTACCAAAAAAGACACCAATTTTATACTCTATATAATGAAGAGTTTGGCCTTGGTAATCTCTAATGTCTCTTCTACCTTTAATAACCTATGAACCTTCTTCCTCTTTGCCTTCCTTTCTTATACTACCTAAATAAACTCACTGACTTCCTCTTTTATGTATTCCCATTTTCAACTTACACAATTATTCCACACTATCCTGCATACCTGAGGCAGTCTTGTAATCACTATCCATCTAGACTATTTTCTCAATTTAACTTAAAGCATTATTTACCCCAAACTATTTCTATTTTCTGATGACATGATGGTTTATTTAGAAAATCCTAGGGAATCGGCAAATAAACTATTTGAGACAATCACTTCAGCAAACCAATAGGCTACGAAGCAAATCCATGAAAAATCAATAGCATTTCTATATAATAACAAAATCTAAGAGGCAATAACATAAAGTGAAATACTATCTTAAAAATAACTTTAAAAGCATAAAATATTTGAGAGTCAATCTACCTGGAACTAAGCTTGTGGTCGGGTGAGAGGACTGAGTGGCTGACCACAGGGAAAGTGCAGGGGTGTCTATGGGACCTAACAAGGAATTTGGCTATCCCACCCCAGCAGGGAACCAGGAAGAAATCCTGAGCATCAGGAGGCCCAGGTGGAGGAGGGGTGCAGGCTCATTGGAGCTAAGAATCATAGAACAAAAAGTTCTGCTGGTTGGTTAACTAGCAAGTTGGCTTAAGGTTATCTTCAGACCAGAGAACAGGCCAGGAGAGAGAAAAACCTGCCCTCCCTCAAACTGAAACACCTGGGACCTTCTGAAGTTTAAGAAAGTGTAGCTTGGAAGTAGGTCCCCACTGTAAGAGGGAGTTAAAAGTTAACTAAAAAATGGCAAGATGAGCAAGCAAAGAAAGTTGAGAACCATGGAAAGTTTCTTTAGTGACAAGGAAGATCAAGGTGCACCCTCAGAAGAGGATAGCAACCTCAGGGCCCCTACATCCAAAGCTTCCAAGAAAAAAAAGAATTGGTTTCAGGCCATGGAAGCACTCAAAAGGGACTTTGAAGAGAAAATAGGAGAGATAGGAGGAAGATTTAGAGAGGTGGGGGAAAAAATGGAAAGAGAAATGAGAGCAATGAAGCTGAGGCCTGAGAAAAAAGTTAACAGCTTGAAAAGCCAAATGTAAAAGGAGATAAAAAGGTTATCTGAAGAAAATTGTTGCCTAAGAACTAGGACTGAAGAAATGGAAGCTAGTGACTTTATGAGAAACCAAGACCCAGTAAAGCAAATCCAAATGAATAAAAAAATAGAGGGCAATATGAAATATCTCCTTGGAAAAACAGCTGACCTGGAAAATAAATCCAGGAGAGAGAGTCAGTCTACCAAAGTACATTTACTAATTTTCTATATTTCACTATAAAATATTCCTCATAGAAATAAAGAACAACTTAAACAGCCAGAAGACTAGTCAGGAATCATGGCTAGGGCAGGACAGTATAATAAAAATAACAATACTAACACAGTTAACTTAAAGATTGAATTCTATATGAACAAAGCAACTGAAGAAAAGCTTTTGGAGCTAGATAAAATAATTACAAAATTCATTCGCAGAAACAAAACATCCAAAATATCAATGAAAATAATGAAAAAGTGGGATGAAGGGGGAATACAACTGCCATACCTCAGGCTCTATATTATAAATCATCAATTATCAAATCCAATTGGTAGTGATTAGAAATATTAAAAAGGCAATCAATGGAAATTATTGAAAAAGGAAAAATCAGAAATAATGAAAATCAATAACCCATGTTTGATAAACTTGAAAATATAAACCATCTATGAAAGAACTACTTTTTTGATGATAACTATTGGAAAAATTTGAAAGAAATCTGACAAAAATTATATTTAGCCCAACAGCTTATATCAAATTCAATGATAAATTCAAAATTCACTCATGAACTTAATATTAGAGATCAGACCGCAAAAAAAATTTAGAAGAGAAGCAAATCACATACCTTTCATAGATAGAAGGAGTCGAATTCTTAATCATACAAGGAAAAGAGACTCCATAGAGAAATGCAAATCAAAACCACCCTGAGGCTTCAAATCACAGCTTTCAAATTGATAAAGATGATGAAAGAATGGATTGATCAATGTTGGAGGCCTAAGGAAAGGCTGGCATATTAGGGTATTGTTGATGGAGCTAAGAATTAATACAAACATTCTAGAAAGCAATTTTCAATTAGACAAATAAAGTAGCCAAAGAGCCCTTTAATTCAATGATTTCTCTGTCAGTCATATACCTCAAGGAAGTCACTGGCAAAAAAAAAAAGAAATAGCAAGCCTCTATTTATGCAAAATATTTATAACATCACTTTTACTGTGTGGTGTTAAGAGCTGCAAATATAAATATAAATATAAATATATATATATATATACATATATATATACACATATATATATATATATGTCTATCCATTGGGGAGTGGCTAAACAGATTGTGGTACATGAATGTAATTTAAGATTAATATAACTATAAGTGACAAATGATGAATACAGAAAAGGTTCAAAGACTTACATAAACTGATGCAAACTGAAGTAAGCAGGGGCCAGAAAAACAATATGTAAATACTATAACAATTGTAAATGGAAAAAACAACCACAAAATAATCAAAGATGCATGCTATGAAATTATAAAGAATAAGCTTGGCCTCAATAAAAAGACAATAAAAATGCCTCCTTTTATCACTATTATAGTGGTGGGGGGATGGGAAGGCTGCTCTACAAATATAGAACATTGACTATAATGTCCATTTTTTAATGTATTGATCAGTTTTGATGATTTCCCCCTACCTCTTTTTTCTTTTTTTTTCTTTTTTGTTGTTGTTATAAGGGATGGCTTTCTGAGAAGGAAAAGGAAAAGAATATGGGGGTGGGGTAAATCTAGGTGTTGTAAAAACAAAATATTTGAATAAAAATCTTTTTAAAACTTCATCTCTTGGGGCAGCTAGATGGCGCAGTGGATAGAGCACTGGCCCTGGAGTCAGGAGTACCTGAGTTCAAATCTGGCCTCAGACACTTGATACTTACTAGCTGTGTGACCCTGGGCAAGTCACTTAACCCCAATTGCCTCACTAAAAAAAAAAAAAAAAAACAACTTCATCTCTTGAGCATGTTTTATTGAAATGAGGATAACACTGATATTTGCCCATCAAAGATATGTTGTGCTTCTTTATCTTCCTCTCCAAAAGGACTAGTCTGATGCTTCATTATGTCATGGAGCCTTAGGTTGTCCAAGGCTATGCCAATGGAATACAATCTCTATAAGATTCAACCAAGCTGAAAATATCTAAAGGATAGTCTTTGTAATATAGTCCTGCCTATCCTATAAGTCCCAGCCTACTTAAATGCAGAAAGACATCCCCAGTGATGGAAGTGATGGAAACCTGAAAAAAAAAATTTGAAACAACCTTCAGTCTTATGGGGCCCATTAAGCAGCAATAGTAACAGAGTGGCAGAAACAAAGACTAAGGGCCTTATAAGAGTCATATTCAATGAAAAAGCATAGAAGAGCCATGATCTGTACTCATGGTCTGAGTCCCACCATCAATGAGAACACAGATCCATTAAAGCATTTAACCCATGAAAAGGATACATCAGTCAAAGGGAAGTGTTGATGTCATGTTCCCACTTCTTGTTTAAACCTAAGAATTAGGAGGGTGATAGGGAGAAAGTAATAGAATGGTCAATTTCTTTCATTAGGTGGGAAACTAGGCCAATGAAAATCACTGTCCTACACAAAAGAGAGGGGTAGTATCTTTGGAGTGGGGCTGTATGGCATCTGGATGCTTAAAAATATTAAATTAGTGAGTGGGAATTTCAAAAAATAAATCACTAGGATCCACATAGTTGCACCTTTGTTTATTAGAATCAAGTGTTCAGAGCTCAAAGTTAGGATTGGAAGTGGCATTACAATGCCATGCCTTATCATCATCATCATTGTGGGGCAATGTGGGTTAAGTGACTTGCCGAGGGTCACACAGCTAGTAAGTGTCAAGTGTCTGGGGCTGGATTTAAACTCAGGTCCTCCTGAATAAAGGGTCAGTGCTTTATCCACTGTACCACCTAGCTGCCCCCACCTTATTATTTTTCAATCAATTCTATGACTCAATGCCCATAAAAAGCATATATATATTTGCCACACAATTAATTATATACATCTCAGGAAGGTCCACTTGACTAATACAACTGCTATGTAAAAACAAGATATGACAGGACCAAAAGTAAAAGCAAACACACCAGTCATTTTCAAGGAGAATGCCAAAATTTGATAAATAAATGACATCTTTAAAATAAATTAAGGGGTGAGAGGAATGTACTTGGAGAAAGGGAAAGGGAGAGGTGGAATGAGGTAAAGTAGCTCATATAAAAGAAACAATAAAAAGTTTATGGAGTAGAGGAGAAGATGCAGGAGGAGTGGGGGAGTGAGTGAACCTTACTCTCATCAGAATTGGCTTAAACAGTGTGGAAATTTATTTTGATTTGGGGTCCCTACCTTTAGGCTGAGATTAGAAAGCCTTAGGCCCTCAGGGTCTCTTCTGTGTGTGAGGTGCTGGTGCCCCTCCCCCTCTGCTTCAGCTGAGCCAAAAAGCCCCGTGGGCTATACAAGACGCCAGGTCAGACAGCTGGGAGGAAAAAGCCCCCAGCTCCCTCCGCCCTGAGCAGAGCTATCTGAGAGAGCCTGGGATTGTCTAGGTCAGGCTCTGGTGTAGCCTGTGCTGAGGCACGTGAGGCTCGAGCGCACCACCCCACCCCCCACCAGCCACAATCCTGGCTGGCAGATTAGCTTGGTCTGTGGGGGCGCAGGAAGCCCTGAGATTTGAGTGGAGAGAAGAAAAGGTATATATAGACCTGGGAGTTAGATTAGGGGAGGATCTGACAAGGAGATGGGGGCTGAGAAGAGGACTGGAGGCTGGCTGAGAAGATTAAAGGAGGGGCAGACGAGAGAGGGGCTACAAGGAGCAAGGAGGAAAAGCAGAAAAGACTAGAGCACTAGAGAGAGGCAGACAAGAGATGGGGGCGACAAGGACGCAGGCGACAAGGACGCAGGAGACGGCTAAAGGACTAGGAGCAGAGAAAAGAGAGGCCGAAGGGCAGACAGACAGAAGGTCAGTGAGAGAGAAACACAGGGGTTCAGCGGTGGCAGTAAGGAGAGGAAAGTTAGAAGCAGGGGGATTTACAAAGTGAAAGGGGCTCAGAGTTAGAATAAAGGACCTGAGTGCCCTAAGGCAAGAGGCGGCTAAGGCCCTTATTGTATTAAAGAAGTTCCAGGTGCAGCAGGTGGGAAAGAGACACAATGGAAAGAGACGCACCACAATGCAGCCAGGTTGTACATTTTATTTCCCTGCATTCTTAATTTTAAATAGTATCTCATAAATAAACTCTGCTTTGATTATTTAGTTAAGAGGCTTCTTAATATTTTGCTTATCAATTTGGGAGTGGAGCAGTGTGGTGGAACTTTATAAATGGGCTACATTAAATTAACAGCAGTCAGATAGCCAGTTCGTCAAAAGTTCACAGATTAGTCCCCCCCCAATTTAGGCCCAGTCAATTTAAAACATTTTCACATTTGAATGGTGACCCAGATGGGACTTGCGGCCCAATTATAATTTCTCTAGGCTTGTAGTTTTTCATATAATCATAATTTTTCATAACTCCAATTGTGTGGTTTTTCAGACTAGATTAGTTAGCAGATAATTAGGGGTTTTTTTGTTTTTTGTTTTTTTACAACAGGGAATAACATACACACTCAAGTGAATATAGCAATATACCTTGCCCGGTGGAAAATTGGGAGGGGAGGGGGATAAGGGGGAGGGTTGAAGGAAGAAAGGACAGGTTGAGGGAGGGGCAGAAGCAAAACACTATTGAGGAGGGATAAGGTGAAAGAAGCTAGAAAATAGAGTAAATAACAAGGGGAGGGAATAGGATGGAGGATAATACAGTTAGCAATAGTAACTGGGAAAAAAAAGATTTTAAGCAAGTTTGTCTGATAGGCCTCAGTTCTCAAACACATAGAGAACTGAGTCAAATTTATTCAAAAGAGCCATTCCTGGGGGCAGCTAGGTGGCACAGTAAACTCATGAGGACCTGAATTCAAATCCAGCCTCAGACACTAAACACTTACTAGCTGTGTGACCCTGGGCAAGTCACTTAACCCCAATTGCCTCACCAAAAAAAAAAAAGAAAAAGAGAGAGAGAGTCATTCCCCAATTGATAGATGATCAAAAGAAATGAAGTTTTCACATGAAATAATCAAAGCCACCTATAGCCATATGAAAATATGCTCTAACTCACTATTGCTTGGAGAGATTCAGGTCAAAACAATTCTAGGTTCTACCTCACAACTGTGGCATTTAAAATTATATGGTTGCCTTATTTCTGTCCCAAGTTTAGGGAAAATTAGCTGGAGTTTCTAGTATATTGCTACTTATAAATTAGAAGCTTTAGCACCAGTTTTGGGTATTAAGCATTTATTAAAGCATACCAAATATTAATAAAGAGAGAACATGTGGCTCAGAAAGTTAAGAAGGTCTATCTAGCCTAGAGGAGAGATAGAGTGCTTGGCCTAGCTTCCTTCTTTCTCCAAATCCTCCACCATTAAGCATGTCCAAGAGCTTCTCTCTACCTCCTGCTCTCAAGGTGAGCCAGCCTTTCCATCCAGCTCCAAGCTAATTGGCTAGCATACTTCAAATACTGGACTTGAGGGTGGTCCATGAGCTGAGGTCAGAGTTCAGAGAACACACCCTCTGAGTTAATCAGTAAAGTCGATCCAATCAATCTTAATAGTATCCCCAGCAGGGGCCTCTGGGAGTCCCAAAACCCATTATTTTCTCACACACCTATTGGATTGAATAATAGGACAGCAGAGGAAAATGGCAAATGTTGTAGGGGATATAGGGAAAATGAAACATTAATACACTCTTAGTAAAGTTGTAAAGTGATTCAAACAGTCTGTAGAGTAATTTGGAATTATGGCCAAAGGATTATAAAACCATGCATGCTTTTTGACCTAGCAATACCACTACTAGGTTGGTACCCTAAAAGAGATTTTTTTAAAGTTGAATTTGAAATTGGGGAGATGCCCATCAATTTGAGAATAGATGAACAAATTGTTGGATGAAATTAGGATGGAACACTAGTGTACTGTAAGAAATGATGAGCAGGATGCTATCAGAAGGACTTATGAAACATGCAATACATCTACAGAGAAAGAACTGATGGTATCTGAATACAGATTGAAGTATAATTAGTTCTTATGTGGAAATGTTTTGCATGACTGCACATGTATAACATATTGAATTGTGAGGGTTCTTAAGGAGGGGTGGGGAGGGAGGGAAGAAGAGAATTTGGAACACAAATTTTAAAAAAATTGATATGAAAATTTGTTTTTTACATGTAACTTGGGGAAATTCTAAATAAATAAATAAAATTTTAAAAAGAAAAAAAAAACAAAAAATCCTGCTCTCAAATTCTAATAGTTATAACTCAGTAAGTAACTGAGATGGAAAGATCTCTAGGTCCTTGGAGTGCAGAAGCAAAGAAGATAGTTAAGTGCATTTTTATCAATGTCATTTACACTGTTTGAACCATATCCATTTTGAATGTGGAATCATTTGGTAGTGTGAGAAAATAATAGGTTTTGACAATGCCCAAAGGCCCCAGCTCAAGGGGATTGATTTGGATTGATTGATTCTGCTGAGTGACTCACTTGAAGTTGACTTGATTGAAACCACAGCTATCTGAGATGCTGGATCTCAGGTGGTGTAGACTCTGACCTCAACATGGGACCACCCTCAAGTCCAGTGAACCAATGGATTTGGTTGATGCTAGCCAATTAGTTTGAAGTAGTGTGTAAGGACTGCCTGTCCTCCGGACACAGAAAAAGCTTCCACTCTCAGTTCATCTCTCGAAAAGGCTCATAAAGAAGGTCTTGAGGAAGAACCAGGCGAGGCTGGAGCTCTAGGCTAGATAGGCCTTTTCTAAACTTTCTAACCCAGGTGTTCTCTTTTCACTAATACCTGGTATGCTTTAATAAATGCTTAATGCCCAAAACTGGTGCTAAAGCTTCTAATTTATAAGTAAACCCTAGCTAGTTTTCCCTACACTTGGGACAGGAATAAGGTGACCACACATTAAATTTTAAATGTCACAGTGGTACCCAAAACTTTGTTGTTCAGAATTTCCTTTTCTGGATCTTGTTTAGGTGACAGGGCTTTCTTAAGCTGTATTCATTTGGAAGAGTAATCACATAGAGTTTATTAAGTACCTACAATGTGTCAGGTACTTTGCTAAGCATGCTTTGCAAATATGATCTCATTTGATTCTCACAAACATTTTACAAATATTATCTCATTGGACCTGACATGAACCCTACAGAACAGATGCTGTTATTATTCCCTTTTTTGTAGTTGAGCAAACTGAAGGAATCAGAGGCTAAGTGACTGGGCCAGTCACACAGCTAATGACTGTCTGAGACTGGATTTAAACTCGGGTCTTCCTAGCTCAAGGCCCAACCCTCCATACACTGAGCCACAAGTTGACCCCAAATAACCTAAGGCCTTAAATGACTATCTTTAATAAGGGTTCTGAGAGTCCATTTCATATTCTTCTGAGTGAGCAAAGTGTGTTTATCCACTCAGACCAGTATTCTTCTTTTAAGGACATTTTAAATAGCCTCAGTAAATGAATGATGCTATGGTGTGCAATTCAGAATATAGGATCATAGATATTGAGCTGAAAGGGGCCCTAGAAATCATCTAGTCCAACTCCCTCATTTTACAGATGAGGAAAGTGGGGTCCAGATAGGTCAAGGGATTTACCCAAGAATATATAGATAGTAAGTGGTAAAGCCATGACTCAAACCCAGTTTCTCTGAATCCAAATCCAGCACACTTTCTATCCCGCCACAATGCTTTCATTATATAGTAATAAGTAACTTCACCAGATAACAGACAACAAATGAGGCTATGTCAGTAAATGTAAATGTAATGGAGAGAAGGGTGGCAGATATTTACCAAATCTTATTTTTAAATTGACAGTTGAATCCAGTTAATTTTTTTTCTTTTTTTTTTCTTTTTTTTTTTTTCAGTGAGGCAGTTGGGATTAAGTGACTTGCCTAGGGTCACATAGCTACTAAGTGTTAAGGGTCTGAGGCCAGATTTAAAAAACTCAGGTCCCATGGGGGCGGCTAGGTGGCACAGTGGATAGAGCACCGGCCCTGGATTCAGGAGTACCTGAGTTCGAATCCTGCCTCAGACACTTAACACTTACTAGCTGTGTGACCCTGGGCAAGTCACTTAACCCCAATTGCCTCACTAAAAAAAAAAAAAAAAAAACCTCAGGTCCCCCTTAATCCAGGGCCAGTGCTCGATCCACTGCGCCACCTAGCTGCCCCTTAAATATTTTTAATAATCACTTGCCTTTAAAATAATCAGCCACTCAACTCAAAATCAACCATTCCTTTCACTTTCCAAAAAAATCAAGATAGAGATGATATAGAAAGATAGGTTCATATATTTCGAGTTAAAGGTCACTGTGTCTCATATTTACCCATTTTACACGAGGAAAGTGAGGTTCATCCAGGGTAAATAACTTGTTCAAGGTCACACAGTTTAGTCATTATTTTAAAACTATTCTTTTTAGTAGATTTTTATGACAGTTGAGTTATTCTATGTAGATTAGCCCTAATTTTTAATAATTGGGGGGGGGGGCAATGAGGGTTAAGTGACTTGCCCAGGGTCACACAGCTAAGTGTCTAAGCTGGATTTGAACTCATGTCTTCCTGAATCCAGGACTGGTGTTTTATCCACTGTGCTACCTAGCTGCCCATTTTTAATAATTTTTGAAGGAAGCCATAGAGAAGGAGGAAGAATATTCTAGGTCGTCCAGTGAAAAATGCTTGAAGTTAGGAGATGAAGTATCTTTTATAAAGAACGACAATGAGATGAGTTCCACTGGATCACAGAGTATGTTGCAGGGTTTGAGTAAGGTATATAAAGACTAGAAAGGTATGAAGAGGCCAGATTATGGAGGGCTTTGAATTCCAAACAGAGGACTTTATATTTGATCCTGGAGGTAAATAAGAGTCATTGAGCTTTAGGAAAATCAATTTGATAGTTGAGTGAAGGATGGACTAGAGTGAGGAGAAACTTGAGACCACCAGAAGACTATTATAATAATCTAAGCCTGAGGTGATGAAGGCCTGTACTCAATTAATGGCAGTGTCAGAAGAGAGAGAATAGGGTATGTATAAGAGACAGTATGGGGGGCAGCTAGGTGGCACAGTGGATAAGGCACCAATCCTGGATTCAGGAGGACCTGAGTTCAAATACAGCCTCAGACACTTGACACTTACTAGCTGTGTGACCCTGGGCAAGTCACTTAACCCTCATCACCCCTCAAAAAAAAAGAGACAGTATGAAGGTAAATCTACAGGTCTTGGCAACAGTGGATATGGGAGATGAGAGTGAAGAGTCAAGGATGATGTCTAGCTTGCAAGCCAAGTAGACTATAAGGATGGTGGTGCCCTAGTCACAGGAAATTCCATAACACAGGAGGGAAGATAGTGAATCAAATTTTTTTTACTTCCATTTTGAGATGTCCAAAAAATTTGGAGGTTGGGAAAGAAGTTTAGGCTGTATAAATAGATCTGAAAAGTTTCCTTATAGATACTGAATCCATGGCAGCTGATGAGATCACTAAATAAAATAGCATTAAGGGAGAAGAAAAGAGGGACCAGAACAGAGAGCTAGAGGACATCCACCATGAGCCATTATGACCTGGACAAAGATCTATCAAAGGAGACTAAGAAGGAATAAATCAAACAGGTAGGAAGAGAGCCAGGCTGGTGCAACATCATGGAAACCTAGAGAGAGGAGAGTATCAAGAAGTCAGTGGTTGACAATGTGAAAGGCTGCAGAGAAGTTGAGAAAGATGGGGGTGAGGGTTTAAAAAAGTCCATTTGACTCAGAAATTATGAGATAACTGGTAACTGTAGTTTCAGTTGAATGACATTGTGTTCTGGAAAAGAAACACAAAACAGAAGAGGCAACCAGACAATTGAATTCCAATCTTAGGTTCACTTAGACAAGCTTCTATTTGCTCAGAATTGTCATAGCTGGAAGATGGTGGGGAGAAGGGAGGAAGATATAGGACTCTTTGCCCCCTACCACATGAAGCTGGAACTTCTGAATGAATAGGTTTTATTTTCATAAATCTATTTTTCAGTTCTTTCTCTGGATGCAGATAGTGTCTTCTTTCATATGTCTTTTGTAATTAATTTGAGTGTTTATAACAGTCAAAATGACATTCTCTCAAAGTCATCTTTTTTTTTTAATTTTTGTTTGTTTGTTTTTGTTTTGTGAGGCAATTGGGGTTAAGTGAGTTGCCCAGGGTAACACAACTAGTAAGTGTGTAAAGTGTCTTAGGCCGGATTTGAACTCAGGTCCTCCTGAATCCAGGGCCGGTGCTCTATATCCACTGTGCCACCTAGCTGCCCCCTCAAAGGTATTCTTAAAGTAAAAAGCTGAGTAGATAGATATAAGGGTTACTTTACTACACAGTCAGAAGAGAATGAGAAGGGAGTGAGAGTAAAAGTTGTCTCACCTTTAAATGTGTAGTAAGTAAGTAGCTAGCTCTTGCTGTTCAGGGGTCAATCCTCTTTGATTCAAGGCCTTATGATGACTTGGAGGAGAGACAGTAAGCAACATATCAGGACCAAACAGAAGCATCTGGTTACACAAGAGGCCAAAGTGCATGTCATAGGAAGTGGCCAGTGCAAAGGCTCAAAATCACACATACTCCACAGGGTAGGCTACTAGAATGACATTTATTATTTGTAGAATTCAAGAGTACAGTACTTAGGGCAGCTTAGGTGGCGTGGTGGAAAAAGCACCAGCCCTGGATTCAGGAGGACCTGAGTTCAAATCCAGCCTCAGACCCTTAACACTTACTAGCTGTGTGACCCTGGGCAAATCACTTAACCCTTATTAACCCCCCCCCAAAAAAAAATACAGAACACATAAAAGAGTACAGTGCATAGAACCAAAAATTATTTAATAACTTGGAGCCAAAATCTATTTGAAAATCATTTTAGATATTTGCTAGCTTTCTGGCCCTTGGACAAGTCATTGAAACTCTCTCAGCCTGTTTTCTCATTGTTAAAATTAGGATAATAAAAACCAGTATTTTATACAGTACTTTAAGGTTTCCAAAGCTCTTTGTGAGTATTGTCTCCCTTTATCTTCACAACAACCTTGTAAAGTTGTAGGTGCTATTTTATCCTTATTTTATAGATGGGGAAATTGAGGAAGAAAGAAGTCAAGTAAGTTGGCCAGGTGTCATCTAGTCAGTGGGTGTCTAAAGCAGGATTCAAACTCAAGTTTCCTATACTGAGCCTAGCATGCTATCTATTATTCTTCTTAGGGGCCAATAACTTTTGCATCACAGGGTTATTGTAAAGATCAGATAAGATAATGTATGTAAAATTCTTTACAAACTATAATGCATTGATTAAATGTAGAGGAGGAGGAGGAGGAAGAGAAATAATATATGAAAAGAATTGTTGTTGTTGTCCTTTGTTCTCCAAGAGGACTGTGACACCAGAGTGATGTTATGTCCTGCTGTGAATTGGATTTAAGTGAGGGAGGGCTGTGCAAGACCACCAACTTCATTTTTTCCTCCAGAGACATCTGGGTCCAGTGGCATGATATAGATCTATATAGTCATATGTAGCTATAAAGCTATATATCAAAATGACTGGAGATGGCCCTGGATGCTTAAGGCAATTGGGGTTAAGTGACTTGCCCAGGATTACACAGCTAGTAAATGTCAGAGGTGAGTTTTGAACTCAAGTCCTCCCAACTTCAGGGCCAGTGACACCTACCTGCTCCATGAAAAGAATACCACTAGAGAGGCAACATGGCCTAATGGGAAAGAATGGTCTCAAAGTCAGGAAGATCTCAGTTCAATTCCTGCCTTTGACATATTTGCTGTGTGGTCCTGGGCAAATAATTTACCCTCTCAGTGTGAGAGGCACATCTCCAAATTGTAGAGCAGAAGCTAATTAGCAGGAGAGGGGGGAAGGGAGGGCTTCAATAGGAGTTCCCTATAGCAGTAAATTACAAGTCAAGGTTTTTTTAAAAAATAAGAATCAATACAGATCAAATTAAATTATTGCCCATTTTCTTTTTTTCCAAAAACTATACTATTTATGTTTTTTATCACTATCATTTCTTAATACCCTCACTCACAACTTAACAGAATTCTCCCTTGTAAGAAATATCTATTGAGTTTCCAAAATTGAGATCAGATACCAAATCTCCCACACAAACATGTGTACTCATCAATAGATATGGAACAATGTGAATAAGCTTCAGAGAGTCACAGTATTTTTTAGTAATTGTTATGAAACTAGGAAAATGGTCACTGAGAAACTATGAGCATTAGTATAAAATTGATGGATGGTCATTGGAGTTCTTTTCTTTCTCAACAAAGGATAATGGACAAGCCAATGACATGATGATAGTAGCAATTTGAGTGATTTCTATGAGAACAAGAAAATAAAGTTCATCTGGAGTTTGGAGTTCAGTTTCCTTAAATTTATCATAAGCAGCTCACCAGATTAAGAGACAGAGACAGAAATGAAGAGAGACAGAAAGAGAGAAACAAAGTAAGAGAGACAGAGACAAAGAGAGATAGAGGCAGATAGTCAGAAGGAGACAGACACAATCACAGAGTCAGGGACAGAGGAAGAGGGGGAAAGTACATTCTTGGTTTTGGTTTTGTTCTTTAATTTTATTTTCCAAATTACATGTAAAAACAGATTCTGACATCAATTTTTTAAAATATTGTATTCCAACGTCTCTTCCTCCCTCCCTTCCCACTCCCCCCCACCCCAACCCCAAGAACTCAAGCAATTCAAATATAAGTTATACATGAGTAGTCATGTAAAACATCTCCACATTAGCTAGGTTGTAAGAGAAAACCGATAAAAACAAAACTTCAGATTAAGGAACTGTCAAAAAGAATATACTTCGATCTGTTTTCAGATACCATCAGTTCTTTCTCTGTAGATGGATTGAGATTTTCTTAAGTCCTTCAGAGTTATATTGGATCATTGCATTGCTGAAAATAACCATGCCCTTCCCAGCAGATCATTTTACACTATTACTGTTATTTTGGATACAGAACATATCACTCTGCTTCAGTACATGTCTTCCCAGGTTTTTCTGATAGCTTCCTGTTCATCATAACTTTTATATAGTACCTTAAACTTGACAAAGTATAACCATTTTAGAGGAAGGTGAAGATATTCTGCATAACTGCCTTCCCTTCTTTCACCCTTCCCTCCTTATCCTCTTCCCCTCCTACTTTCCTGTAGGGTTAGACAGATTACTCCACCCAACTGGGTGTGTATGTTATTCCCTCTTTGAGCCAACTCTGATGAGATTAAGGTCTTTGAGCTAATTCTGTGTTCTAAATTTTCTTCCTCTCTCCCTCCTCAACCCTCCCTATGAAATCAAGCAATTCAACATAAATCATACATATGCAGTTATGCAGAATATCTTCACCTTCCTCTAAAGTGGTTTGCTTTTTACTGATCCCTCCCTGAATCTGCCCTTCATTCCTTCCCCTCTTCTCTGCCCCCCCTTATCTCCTTCCCCTCCCACTTTCCCTCAGGGCAAAATATATTACCTGTATCCTCTAAGTACATTCCTTTCAGCTGCCTTAATACTGAGAAAGTTCTTATGAGTTAGAAGTACTATCTTCCCATGTAGGAATGTAAACAGTTTAATCTTTTAATATCCCTCAAGATTTCTTTTTCCTGTTTACCTTTTTATGCCTCTCTAGGGTCTTGTATTTGAAAGTCAAATTTTCTATTCAGTTCAGGTCTTTTCATCACAAATGCCTGAAAGTCCTTTTTTTCACTGAAATCCCATTTTTTTTCCTCTGAAAGATTATAATCAGTTTTGCTGGGTACGTGATTCTTGGCTGTAGTCCTAGTTCCTCTGTCCTCTGGAATATCATATTCTGTGCCCGCAAGTCCTTTAACGTAGATATTGCTAGATCTTGTTTTATCCTTATTGTAACTCCACAGTATTTTAATTCCTATATTCTAGATGCTTGCAATATTTTCTCCTTGACCTGGGAACTCTGAAATTTGTTTATAATATTTCTGGAGGATTACTTTTTGGGATCTCTTTCAGAAGGTGATGGGCAGATTCTTTCAATTTCTATTTTACCTTCTGTTTCTAGACTATCAGGTCAATTTTCCCTGACAATTTCTTGGAAGATGCTGTCTAAACTCTTATTTGGGTCATGGTTTTCAGGTAGTCCAGTGATTTTCAAATTATCTCTCCTGGATCTATTTTCTAGGTCAGATGTTTTTCCAAGGAGATATTTCTTATTGACCTCCATTGTTTTATTCATTTGTATTTGCTTTACTGTGTCTTAGTTTCTCATAAAGTCACTAGCTTCCATTTGTTCAGTCCTAATTCTTAGGCAATTGTTTTCTTTTTTTTTTCTTTTTGAGGGGCAAAGGGGGTTAAGTGACTTGCCAAGGATCACACAGCTAGTACGTGTCAAGTGTCTGAGGCCAGATTTGATCTCGGGTACTCCTGAATCCAGGGCCAATGCTTTATCCACTGTACCACCTAGCTGCCCCCTAGGCAATTATTTTCTTCTGAGAGCTTTTGTATCTCCTTTTCCATTTGGCTTTTCAAGCTATTGACTTTTTTCTCATGACTCTCCTGCATTGCTTTCATTTCTCTTTGCTTTCTTCCCTCCACTTCTCTCAATCTTCCTTCCATCTCTCCTACTTTCTCTTCAAAGTCCCCTTTGAGTGCTTCCATGGTCTGAGACCAATTCATGATTTTCTTGGAAGCTTTAGATGTAGGGGTCCTGAGGTTGCTATCCTCTTCTGAGGATGCACATCAATCTTCCTTGTTGCTAAAGAAACTTTCCATTGTTCTCAACTTTCTTTGCTTGCTCATCTTGCTGTCTTTTACTTGAATTTTAACTCCTTCTTGCAGCAGAGCCCTACTTCCAAGCTACACTGTCTCAAGCTTCAGAGGGTCCCAGGTGTTTCAGTTTGAGGGAGTGCAGGTTCTCTCTCCTGGCCTGTTCTCTGGTCTGAAGATAACCTCAAGCCAACTTTCTAGTTAACCAGCCAGAAAAACTTTTTCTTCTGTGGTTCTTAGCTCCAACAAGCCTGCACCCCTCCCCCATCCATGCCTCCTGCCATTCAAGATTTCTTTCTGGTTCCCTGCTGCGGTGGAATAGCCAAATTCCTCCTTAGTTCCTTCAGACACCCCTGTATTTTCTTCCCAGGACAGCTGTTCAGCCCTCTCACCCCACTGTAAGCTTAATTCCAGAAGACACGTGCTGCAGCCAATTTGGAGGTTCAGGGGTAAGTTTCTCTGGTGCAGCTTGCCTGGGGATGGTTTCAGCACAATCATAGGGTTGGACTCTTCTTGCAGCCCAGCAAAGCCTCCTCTACGCTGTCTTTGGTTGGAAAATAATCTCAGCCCATGTTTTTGTGGGTTTTGTTGCTCCAGGTGTTGTTTTATTGTTGTTTTGGGGGTAATTGTGTCAGGAGCTCTGTGTATTTAATGGCTTTCCTCTGCCATCTTGGCTCCATCCCCAGAAGTTGGCCAGAAAAGTGCATTCTTGAAAACAAGATACTAAAGAGGAAATTCATCTGTAGCTTTTCATCAGTTGTCCAGGAAAGAGAATACGACTCCCTCCCTTCAACATCCCTATACCCCTATCCCAAAAACCCAAGTCCTTAGTTCTTTAAATATATCCAACTAATCTTAACAATGCTAACATTACCACTCAGGGATGGGGCTATGATTATCTTCCTGAGATTTCTGAATCAGGATCAAAATGAAATATGTAAGGATTAAGGGGGGTAGCCTTTCAGTACAAAAGTCTTTATTAATTTCCCAGGGCTCTTAGAAATAATTCAGCAATCATAATGAGAGTTATGTGTCACTTAACTGTTACTGAAAAGATAGTTATGTTTAGAGTACCTACAACTCAAGTTCTTAGATGGCTGTTTAAAAGCTTTTCTTGAATGGAATAATGGAATAGGAGAAAATGAATAATTTTCTTTATCTTTAAACACTAAAAATCTTATTTGAAGACAAAGGATACTGAATAAAGCTTCACTCCACTTCCAGAAAACTTTGACCAATATTAGCTCCAAATGAACGAATATGAAAGAATAAAAAAAACATGACTAGCAACAGAATTTTCTGTATATTGTATGTATCTTTTGCCAGGTTTGATTGGAAATCAGGGAGTATATACTTGGATGGTATATTTCTTATTATAGGTATTATTATTTTCATCCAGAAATGTCTCCTCCTACTCTTTTACCTTCCCTAAAGTCATTTGAAATGGAATCAACCATAAATGGAATAGTTTTGGAATTCACAGTAAAATTAAACAAATAAGGAATGTATGGATAACCATCTGCCAAAGAGGCAATTGAAGTAACTTTACATTAGGTAAGAGATTGGGATAGAAGATGAACTCATAGGTTCTTCCAACGCTAAGATTATAAGATTTGTAACCCAAACTCATCAGGGTGAGTAAAAAATTACATGAAGTCTTCATATTGAATACATACTAATAATGTTTAATTGAAAAGAAAAATTCAACAATTATAACAATGAAGTCCTGTCTTTGGGTCAAGAACCAACAATTGCTAAATCTTGTTTCTATCTCTATAACGTCTTGCATATAAGTCCTCTTTTCTCCACTCACACAGGTACCCCCATATTTCAGGTTTTCATTGTCTCTTACCTTGATTATTGCAATTTCCTCCCATTACATCTCCATGACTCAAGTCTCTCCTTAATCTAGCCCTTCCTCCACAGTGCTGCCTAACACATCTTCCTAAAGTGAAGGCTTTATGTTAGCTCCACCCCACCTCTTCAATAAATTCCATTGGCTTTCTATCACGTTCTAAGATAAAATCTAAACTCCTTTGTTTGGCATTAAAACAACTTTATCACCAGGCCCCATCCTGGCTTTGCAGCCTTCTTGCACATTACTTCCTCCTTCTTGTTATTCTCAAACATGTTACTCCATTTCTTTGTACTAGCATTCCTCATTCCTGAAGTGCTCTCTTTCCTCACCTTTGCCTCTTAGCATCTCTAATTTCTTTTCTTTCTTTTTTTTTTTAGTGAGGCAACTGGGGTTAAGTGACTTACCCAGGGTTACACAGCTAGTAAGTGTTAAGTGTCTGAGGCCAGATTTGAACTCAGGTACTCCTGACTCCAGGGCTGGTGCTCTATCCACTGCACCACCTAGCTGCCCCTCTAGTTTCTTTTAAGACTCAAATCAAGCTCATCATTCTGCTTGGGACTTTTTTGGCCATCCCAGGAGCTAGTAAATTCTCTTCCAAAATTGCGTATTATGTATATATGTAGACATGTAAATAATAGTGTATATTCACATATATCTAAGTAAATATACATACAAGCATGCACCTATGTATCCTTCATTAGATGTAGTCCTCAATGAGGCCAAGGACTATTTAGCTTTTATCTGTATTCCTAGCACTGAGGGTACACTGTAGAAATTTAATATATGGTTGTTTGAATAAGTAAATTGACTCCACAGGTGTGGGATAGGAAAGTCACCATCACTAAGCAACAGGGGTTTTTTGTAGGTGAAAAGACATAGGGGTTATCATGAGCTACAAACTCAATATGAGTCAACAGTATGGTAAACCAGTCAGAAAAACTAATATATACATGCATATAATGGAATATCACAATGTCATAAGAAATTATGAATATGAGCAAGATAGGAAGACCTAAATTCAAATCTAGCCTCAGAAGCTTACTAGCTGTGTGACCCTGAGCAACCCTGTTTGCCTCAGTTTCCTCATCCATAAAATGAGTTGGAAAAGGAAATTGTAAAATACTCTAGTATCTTTGCCAAGAAAATCCCAAATAGAGTCATGAAGAGCCAGACATGACTGAAATCACTGAACAACAACAACAAAAATATATAGGAATACTTATATAAACTGATGCAAAGTGAAGTAAACAGAGCAGGGGAAAAAATAATATATACAATGACTACAACACTGTAAATGAAAAGAATAAAAGAAACAAATTGAAATGGAATGATCAATCATAGGCCCAAAGAAGATATATGAGAATGGACGTCCCTCCCCTCTTTTTCTCTCTTTCTTTCTTTCTTTTTTTGCACAGGGCAATGAGCGTTAAGTGACTTTCCCAGGGTCACACAGCTAGTAAGTGTCAAGTGCTTGAGGCTGGATTTGAACTCTGGTCCTCCTGAATCCAGGGCCAGTGCTTTATCTACTGTACCACCTAGCTGCACCCCATCCATCCCTTCTTTATACATATGGCAGACTAGATGACATCATCACAGAGGTAGATATTGGATACCCCATTTGTATATTGTTGAATTTGATAAATATGTTGCTCAATTTTGCTAAACTGCTTCTTCTCCCCTTTTCTTTTTAATTTCGTGTAATAATGGATGGCTCTCTGCATGGGAAGAGGGAAAAACCTTTATAGGAAAAAAAGCACCACAAAAACAAAAAGCTATCAACATTGTTTGAAAAATTAATGTAAACTTAAACTGCATTAAAATAATCATAGAGTCTGGATCAAAAGGAGTAATAATCTTGCTGTAGTTTTTTCCCTGATAAGCTCACATCTAATGCTTTACATTAATCTCTGGGAACCATATTTTTGGAAGGATATTGGCAAGATAAAGCACAGCTTGAAGGAAATGATCAGAAGGGAGATAGGACTATCAACTATACAACATCAGGTTGAAGGACCTGAGGCTTTCTATCCAGGAGAGATTTTTAGGAGGTAGGGGTCAGTTAGTCAATAATAATTTATGAAGTGCCTACTAATGGGCACCATTTTGCTTGACCACAGAGAACAGAACTAGAAAGTTAACTCCAAAAAGTAATGATTTTCACATTAAAGGAGGACTTCAAGAAAATTCTAGATGGTCACTCCTTAGGAAGATTAGAGAGGTTAATTTGCTGATCAAATACAGATTGGACCAAGTGGTCTTTGAAGTCCCTTCTAACCCTAAAATGTTTCTGTGAACTTGTTGGGTTACATTCTATGATTAGTACTTATTCCTTATTAAAATTTGAAAATCAGAGGGAAAAATGTAAATAATACTTTAATTGGGGCAGCTAGGTGGCACAGTGGATAAAGCACCAGCCCTGGATTCAGGAGGACCTGAGTTCAAAACTGGCCTCAGACACTTCACAAGTCACTTAACCCTCATTGTCCTGGAAAAAAAAAAACAACACACAATACTTTAATTGTGAGGTCTCTGCTCAAAACCAGAATAACAAGCCAAACTCCAGATAACTATACTGAATATCACAAAAGGAGAAAGAATTTTTTTGAGTAGGCAATGCAAGACCTTAATATATTCTATGAATTTTGAGAACAAGCAAGATTAAGATATTTTCCTTCCCATATTTTAAGCACTTCTCCCTTATGCTTATGTTCCTTTCATTCTCTCTTGCACTCAAAAAAAGGAAATTTAGTTTCAGATTGTCATCTAGAGTAAGCATTAGGGCTGAGAGAATGGATTGAATCTGAATTTGTGCTCTATTTTAAGCCTGTTGAAGGTAATTATTTTGTTCCATCTGGAAGGCACATACTGAAGCAAGATACTGACTTGTGCCCACTGAGATGGAACTTCACTGGGACTTTTACTATCCAAAAAAAAAAAAAAAAAAGGTGGAATAGTACCTTTATAGAAATCAGGCCAGGTTCCAAAGACCACAACACTAAATCTTCTCCCATTGAGAGTTTTCTTCACATGTTTCTTCCTCCCATTCTATCAAACTAACTTTGTTCTGATAAGATCAGCATTGAGAAACCTTGTCAATATTGCAATAAGGCCATTTCTATGCACTGATATAGCATCCAAGAATCACCTCTAGTTTTACATCTTCACTTACTAAACCTTTACTCCTCCCTTCTCCGGCAATATCTCATTTTAAATATGAAAGACTTAAGCAATAAGACATTAAAATACAAAGTCTAATTCTGCATTGATAATTGATCATATGGAAGTAAAATTATAACCTCCTCACTCCCAACTTGGCTTTCCCTCCCAGACTTAATTACTTTAATTTTTGTTTTCCCATCTTGTATTTCACATTTTACTTGTCATGTTTTAGTAAAACGAGTACCTGACTAGCCATGACTGATAAATTTGTTTCCTAGTAGCTAAACTATTAGAAATGATTGCTTCTTACAATGATCCAAAACAATTCCAAAAAAACTCATGATGGAAAATGTTCTCCACATCCAGAAAAAAGAACTGTGGATTCTGAATGCAGATTGAACCATACTGTTTCTACTTTTCTTTTTCTTTTTGTTTTTTTGAGGTTTTCTCCTTTTGTTCTGATTCTTCTTTCACAAGATGACTAATGTAGAAATATGTTTAATGTGATTGTACATATATAATCTATATCAGATTGCTTTCTGTGTTGGGGAAGGGGGAGGGAATGGAGGGAGGGAGAAAATTTTGGAACTAAAAATCTTGAAAACAAATGATGAGAACTATCTTTACATGCAACTAGAAAAATAATAAAATACTTTTATGATTTAATTTTTAAAAAGAAAAAAATATTGCTTCTGTTGTCTCAGCTAGGCTAGGTATAGCCAACAGATATAATATGTTGTCATGTCTTGTAGTTTCTGCTTTTTAATAAAACCTATCAAAGCACATGTGCTATTGGCCTAATCTTCAAGAGAATCATAGATTTAGAACCAGAAGGTACAACAGCTGGTTCAACCTCCTCATTTTATAGATAAGTAAACTGAGAGCAGAGAGAATGCTAGTGATTACAGAGATAATAAGACCTGAATTCAAATCAGGCCTCATATTTCTTTCATGACTCTGGGTAAGTCATCTAACCTCTCTCTGCTCCAGTTTCCTCATCTGTAAAATGAGGCTAATAATAGCACCTACCTCCCAGGGTTGTTAGGAAAATCAAATGAGATCATATTTATCAAGTGCTTAGCACAGCTTCTGGTACTATATAAAGGCTAGCTATTATTAAAAAACAGAGCCAGTATTTGAACATATCGAAACCTAGTTCTTGTCCCACTGTGCTATACTTCAGACTCGTCTCTCTGTCAAGAGGAAGCTTTTCAGTAGGATGTATGTGGAGGAGCTCATAGACAGGAAAAGAAAGAACTGAGAGTAGCCTAGTAACAAACTAAGCCCCAGTCATCCCTTTTTACACGGCTATTAATTGTGCCAATAATAATATATTGCAAAAGCTGTTGAACAGAACTATCTTTAGATATATTGTGGACATACAGAGACTTTATATTATTGCAGGGGCTTAAGGGATGGAGTTTGGGTAGGGGCTTCAGGCATTAAAGAGAACATAAATTTTAGGATTCTGTCAAACCAAGCTCTCAAGGAATTTAGAAGGCTGGTCATTCAGGCAAGATGGAAGTTACTTTTGGGCCGGAGATTGTGGGAAAGGTCAGAAAGGTGAGAACACTATGAATAGAAAGGGAAAGAAGAGAGTTAAGTAACTAAGAGAACTGGAGAGATGAGAGACATGGAAAGAGAAAGAAATGGAGAAGAGGACATCATCAGCCCTAGGGAATTAAAGGATCATGGATAATTTCAAAGGGAAGGGAAAGGTTTATTTAAAAACATCATTGGACTATTTCAAAACTACAGGTGAGTAGGAGTTGGGTAATCTTAAAGGTTGCCTCCTTTTTGGCTAACTCCAAACTGGTTTCATTTTTTTAAAGGAAATTTGGCATGAAAGGGTTGTGTAACGTGGCCTGCCCACTTATAGGATCTGGTGGGGGGGGGGAAGGAAGAAATGTAAACCAGCTGTGATATTGAGGGCTAAAAATCATCTGTTGTCCATATTCAGTAGCTTTTCCCATGGATTTACAAAAAGAATTTTATGATGGATAGTCTGCATCCTAATTATGTAATTACACAGTAGAAAAGAACAGCTGAAGGGAAATCATTTCAGCCTTGTGTCCAATGCCTGCCTAATGTATGTCTCACATAACGACTCAAGTCCTTAACTACACAGTAGACCATAATTTCATTATGAAAGAATGAAATGGTGGCCTTCGGAAGGAGTTAGAATAAGGATAGGCCAGCCAGCAGAGATAAAATTAGAGAGCTTCAATCCAAATTTCAACCAACTAAATCAACTTTTTCTCATATCATGATGCGTCAAGATTAATTTTGTTTCCAAAATGATTTTCTTGGGTCCCCCCATTTATCCTTCTTCAGTTCAATACAATAAGTATTTATTAAATGCATACTATGCATGAGACACTGTTTCTCTATTCCATGCCATTCTTTTCTGTTC
Organism: Dromiciops gliroides; assembly: GCF_019393635.1. NCBI lineage: Eukaryota > Metazoa > Chordata > Mammalia > Microbiotheria > Microbiotheriidae > Dromiciops > Dromiciops gliroides. The sequence goes on from NC_057862.1 coordinate 187,293,347, forward strand.
ATTCCCAATGGAACCAAAACCAAGAGAGAAATATAAAACCTAAACTCATTAGCTACTAGTTTTTAGGCTCAGATTTCCTCCATTTGTGGAAAATGTGGGGGACTAAGATGGCCATGTATGTCATATGTACCATCACATACAATTCATATGTGAAATTATTTTTCTTAATTTTTAAAAAACTCATAAGGGAAGAAGCACTGGCAGAAGTTAGGGTATATGAATGAGACCATCTGAAAAATATTGTGATGTAAAAACAGACAGCACGAACAAAATTTTCAAATACATATTGAGGCTTACTACCAAAATTTTGTGTAAGGATTTTCATGGTATAGTACAAAGGGCATTGAACTGGGAGTCTCTTATTGTCTTACTCAGGACCCCAACTACCAAGCACATAGTGGGCTCTCAGCAAATAATTGTTGGCTAATTGAAGTTGTCTCCCATCACCCAGAGAACTTACAATAGATTTTCTGGATTAAAAGCCTATTTGGAATGTTTCTGTTTCAACCATAGAATAGATCCAATCTCCCTGAGAGTTCTTTCACTATCTTTCCAGGTCATTCCTGAAAATATAATGTATGTTCTCACTACTATTCACTAGTTGAACAGACTCCTTGTCAACAGTGAGAGTGGGACACAAAAGTCAAGGAAGTACAAACAAGGCCATAGCCCTTGAAATGGGAATCCTACATTTTTATAGCACGAGGTGGTTCTTCAAAGCTCTATGCTTACATTATTATCATTTGGGTCTAACAATTCTGTATAAGAGTTAAGACAGCTGTCATTGTTCTCATTTTACAGATAAAGAGACTGAGGCTCAGAGAGGCTGAGTGATGAATGTTGTGTAAGTGGTGCTACATGGATCATTCTTGTTTTGCAATTGAGTAATCTGAGGCTCAGAAAGGTTAAGCAGCTTGCTACTAAATAACAGAGACAGGATTTAAATTTAAGCAAGGTCTTCTTGATTCCAAGACCTTAGGCAAGACACTTAATCTTTTGGGGGCCTTAGTTTGTTCATCTATAAAATGGAAGGGTTTGGACCCTTAACTTCCTTCCAGTTCTAAATATAGATAGGTGGCTAGGTGGCACAATGGATGAAGTGCTAGGAGTTGGAAAATACTGGGACCTTAGTTTGTTCATCTGTAAAATGGAAAGGTCTAGTCTTTTCAGTTCCTTCCAGTTCTAAATATATAGACAACAAGGTGGGATAGTGGATGAAATGCTGGAGTCAGAAAGACATGAATTCAAATCTAGCCTCAGAAACTTGCTAGCTGTGCAACTTTGGTTGGGCAAGTCACTTAGTCTCTGTTTGACTCAATTTCCTTGACAGTAAAATGGGCATAATAAGAGAAGGGCTGTTATAAAAATCAAATACAATACTTTTAATTTTTTTTTTTTGCACAGTGCCAGTAGGTGTTATATAAATGCTTATTCTCTCCCCCTATTTCCTTGAAATTGCTTTTGTCTTTGTAAGGGAAGTTGATTAGAGCAGTTCCCCACCCACCCAACCCAGGCAATTTGATGAGTCTACCTTTCCCACCCACAGATTATGAACACTTGAACATATCTCTCCCACTGTAGAATATGGACATTTCCAATAGAATATAAGCTCCTTGGGGGGTAATGATTGTTTCATTCTTTGTATTTGTATCCTCATATGCAAAGCACCTACCTCCCTGGGTTGTTTTACAGAGAGATGTGTATGCAGAGAAGTAAAAAAACAAAAAAACAAAAAAAAACCCATATTGATAGGGACTGGACCTTGGTTTCTTTGGGATAGAGAAGTCTAGATGAGGAAATGCCCTCTACCAGTACATGGTGGAACATTCTCTGAAAAAGAAAATCTAAATAAAGCAACCTGTGTGTTAGAGGTAATTTTTTTTGGTAGGGCAATGAGGGTTAAGTGACTTGCCCAGGGTCACATAGCTAGTAAGTGTCAAGTTTCTGAGTCTGGATTTGAACTCAGATCCTCCTGAATCCAGGGCCAGTGATTTATGCACTGTGCCACCTAGCTGCCCCCCGAGGAAAGTCTTGAACTTAAGTCTTCCTGGATCCAAGGATGCCTTTTTATCCATCAGGGTACAATGCCTTGAATACAACACATATATCTCTGTCTCTGTCTCTCCATATTTATGTAGGCATGTACACATGTATGCAAGTACAGGCATGTGTTTGCACATACATACATCATGTTATACATATATCGCATGTTATATTATATATTATGCATTTTTGTATGTTGTACTATATGTGTATGTGCATCAAACAGAAAAAGATTTCTAACAGTTAGCATTTATATTGTACTTGAACATTTGCAAAATGCTCCATGTGTGTTAACCCATTTTTGTCCTCACAAGGATCTGGTAAGGTATTTTCCCACATTATTATTACTACTACTATTACTATTATTACAATGAGAAAATTGAGGCTGCAAGAAATTGAGTGACTTGCTCAGGGTCATTTAAGTGTCTGAGGAAGGATTTGAACTCAGGTCTTCCTGACTCTGAGTCCAACACTCTACCCGCTGGGCCACCTAGCTGTCAACATTGGAGAAGGTAGGGAGGTGTGTGAAATAGCTTCCTCTAGGATGTGATACTTGAGGTTATTCCTGAGCAGATGGATGGCTTCCAGGAGGCAATGTTTAGAAGGGAGAGCATCCCAGGTAAAGAGAAGAAGTTACTGTCCCATGTCTTTTGGGAGACTTACGGTATCTCCCTCCCCTCTCCCCAATTCCAATCTTGATATCAATGAAATTCTAGCCAAACAAAATCCAAAGTTACCGTGTGACTTTTCAAGGTCCCTGTGGCCAAAAACTTGTTGATCTTATAACCCCAATCCTTGAACTCCCAATGTGTCACGGAGCTACATGCCAGGGTCATGAGAAGAAGAGACACTACTTGCCAAAAACAACAAGAACAGATTAATTTAAGGGTAGCATCTGCCCTTGCCACTTATTCTTTCTAGGGCACAAAACAGAGGCCTAAGGGAAGAATTGTTGGTTGGGTTCCCCCCTCCCCCCAATTCTGACTCCCTTCATTGCCATTTCTTCTCTGCATTTTGGCTCCTTTCCATTCTACTAGGCTGCTGGTCAACCGACAAAATTCTCCTTTTCTCACAGACCCCATGGCTCTGCTTACCACAGCAATATGTCTTTCACCACTACAGTATGTGACATGCTTAGGCTTGGAAATGGATTCAGGATTTAGTCCTGGGCCAACTGGTACAAATTGCAGAGAACAGCTTGCTCAAACTCTGGGGGGAAAAGATGCTGACTTACTGTAATTGATAAGGTCATTCATTGCTGGATGATCTTCTAGAAGAGGCAAGGGAGCTACTGTGTTTAGTAGAGTACTGGGGACATCAGTCCAAGAAAAATGGCCTCGCATTTCACATGACGTCCAAGAATTATATCACTCCCTGTAGTCCACCGTGTAATAAGAAGTCTGTAGCTTTCGTTCTGTAAAAAATTATTAATCATTTGCGGCTGAAAAATGAATCAGGGAAGTTAACCTACATTGTCAGGTTTGATTTATCTAGAGGTAAACAACATTCCAGGAGGATTTAGTGGGCCAGTGTTTAGTAAAAGGGTATGTCCAGGTCGTGGCACTACATAGATTGAATGTCCAAACATTGAAAAGCTCTTTCATCATTGGGCTGAATACAAAAATGACAGCCGTCATTTGGTGACCTTAGAATGTCCCAGCTATTTGTAACAGGCTTTCAGTAGTGAATCTAACCTCCCATCCTGCTGGGGTTAAATAAATGACAAGTTATTTTTCTGATTCTTAGATTAATATTGAGCTGCCCTGGTATAAATATGTTCTTCTGAATAGAACATTAAATTACAATTATTTGGAGGGGCATATGGCAGTGGAAAGCAGGACGTGAATTTCTTTCCATGTGTCTCTTTATCTCTCTGTCTCTCTTTCTGTCTCTCTCCATCCCTTTTTCTCTGCTGCCCGAGTACCTCATGTCTCTATATCTCAACACACTGTTTCTGTCTATCCAGGCAATAGTATTGTCTAGGAGTTCACTCAGACCAGAATAGCACCTACCTTAGTAATGGAATTTTCTTTTCTTCTTTTCTTTATTTCTTTTCTTTATTTTTTTTAGTGATGGAATTTTCTGAGCAGTGATTGTAAACTGGAAATTAATATCCAAAGTCCACCTGACAAAACAAGACCATTTTTCTTTGGAACAATGTGTTATTTTTTTTTTTTAAATAGGTGTCATTGTACAGGACTCTGCTTTCTTCAATTTCCCTCAACTCCCCTCACCCCTTCTCCTTCAATTAAAAACAAATCAGTTCATTAATATTGCCAAAGTAATGAGTTTTGACTCTCCTTGTAAATGCTTGAGGAATGTTTACCATGGGTTCATTCACATATGAGCATTGCCTTACAGAGCTTTGTGCATTCCCATTCACTCTCTCAGTAGTGAATACCAGTTTTCTATGATTTTGCTATTTGATTAACATTAAACCTTGAAAGTAGTTGCAGACATGTCTGAGTACTGTCTAAGAAATTGACAGGTTAGGGAAAAAACAGGGTACATATTTTACCATTTGGGCCAATGCCTTGAAACATGATGAGTGGTTGAAAGAACTCCTACCTCCATTTTCCCAACATATCAACTTGACCTCCATAGTTTTATGCTAGGAATCTTTTTATGGAAAGCTCTGTATCTCAGAAACAAATAAAAGTTTGTTGTTAATGATGGAGCAAATCCCAAATGGGGATTGAGTAATTAACAAATTGCAGTAGGAGAGACAGATTAGAATTGTGGTGAAAAAGACATACAACCAACACATTTCACAATAGGCAGTAGAGAGAATCCAACACATGCTAATGCATTCAGGGTTTGCATGCTCAGTATTAAACCCCTTCTTCTTCTACATGGAACCTTTTCTGATTCCCCCAACTACTAGTACCTTCCTTCCGTAAACTAGTATTTTTGTGTATATTATTTATGTGTGGGCATCCTAACTTGCTCATAAAATGCAAGTTCCTTGAGGGAAGGAACTGTTTCACTTCACTTTTGGTATCTCCAAAACCTAGCACTTTTCCTGTCATATAGTACTCACTTAATAAATTCTTGTGGATTAATAAATTAATTCATGTTAGTTTTTGTTTTTTGGGGTTTTTTTTGTTTGCTTTTTTGTTTTTTGTTGGGTTTTTTTTTTGGTGAGGCAAATGGGTTTAACTGACTTGCCCAGGGTCACACAGCTAATAAGTATCAAGTGTCTGAGCTGGATTTGAACTCAGGTCCTCCTGAATCCAGGGTCAGTGCTCTATCACTGCACCACCTAGCTGCCCCATGTTAGTTTTTAAAAGCCTCCACTCATACAACTGATTAAATTGTGCAATTTTATTCTTTTTGTAAGCATTTCTGTTCAGAAGTATTTTTTCTCAGAGAGGAAGGAGTGATGACATAAAAAATCACTAATTGCTTGTCTGTTAGGCAGTACTATTCAATGAAAAGAATATTGGCCTTAGCTTTGTTCCTTGTTTGATTCCTACTTACTGATGACTCTTATAAAAATCCCTTTGCTTCTTTGAGCCTCAGTTTCTTTATCTGAAAAATTACAATAATATTTGTATTTCCAACCTCATAAGGATATTGTGAGAAAAGTGATTCGTCAACTCCCTAACATTCAATAAATGATGATATGACAATAGCTATGATGATAATAATAAAATACAGATCTGTGGAGTGGTTCAAAGTACAGTCTATTCTATACAAGGAGAGGCTATCCCATACAAAGTATAGTCTATACCATACAGGGAGAGGCTATTATAAATTACAGTCTATCTCATACAAAGGCCAACCCAAATCACAGTCTATCCTACTGTAGCATTTCATGGCATTCTATAAAGAAAAATACGATCATACATGTGATAGCTATGATGATAATGAAATACAGATTTATGGAGTGGTTCAAAGTAAAGTCTATTCCATACAATGAATGTATGATTTTGTTGATATAGGGAACCCCATGGTAAGAAAACTCCCTTGATGAATGTAGACCTATAGCTCCTCTTAGAGATTTAAAGGGCTGCCTAGAACACTGACAGGTTAAGTGATTTGCCAAAGGTTACACAGCCAGTCTTTGTCAGAGGTACGACTTGAACCCAGGTCTTCCTGATTCTGAGACAAGCCTTTTATCTATTCATACAAACTAAAAATATTCAAGGAGATAAGTTTGATTAATACCCATGATTTTGAGAACAAATCTCAAAAATTTACCTTCTGTATTCAGAATTTTCTTTTCAAATTAAACAGTTAAAATTACCCATTATTCCACATTAGAATTACCAACTTGGCACTCTCTCCACTAACCCTTCACTGTACTATTTGAAAAAGGGACCAACAGTAGAGAACCATTAAAGCAATGAAGTTTACTTTGTTTAATGCCTCCCAAATCCTTTTCCCTAAAAATATAAGTGTAACTTTTCAAGGTACCATTTTTTAGCTTTTTTTTCTACCTCCTAATCCCATCTTATTTAATGGTAATATGTTATCACATGCTAAGTGTAATAAATTACTTGAAAACCAAGAAAAATGCTTTTCTATGCTATGTGAATCCGAAATCACTTGAATTTCCATATTTTGTCCAAAGAAACTTGGAAGTATTTATAATGGCTTTAAAACTTCAGTTATTGGCAACTTAGCACCCACTCTGACTTCCTATACAGTATCTGGGATTTTTGGCTAATGTGTGAGGAAAAAAAATTAGAATCTGGAGCATGGAATTCTTCTCTAAGTGACCCACTGGCTACAAAGAAAAATAGTTCTATAGGTCAAGATTGTATTTCATACTTTCTAACCTTTCTAGTCAGTAGATAATCTTACAAATTGATTGCATAGTACAATGCAGTTAGAAATTACATTTCTACATGTTCATGTTAATGTGTGCTTTTTGGGGGGAAGATATAGAGAGTACACTATTAAAATTGTGTCTATCCAGAATTACCAAGATTTCTGATTTGATCTGACCAGATCGATCATCCAATGAATAGAAAGGGCAGAGTTAGCCTAACATGAATCTATACTTTAATCAGACTTCAAAAGGTGCAAATTACAATACTTGGGAATAACTATCAATTGGAAGCATGATTTGGAACTGGCTCCGTTCATGTGCTAGTGAAAATCCTAGTTTAATTCTAGCTTATCCCAGGAAGTTTTATATATACTACTAAAGTCAGATAACATCCTATTGAAATAAATTGCATACAAAAACATGCAGAAGATATGAAATTTTCAAGTTTTATGAAAATATAGGAGAGACAGTGTGGTATAGTAGAATGAGGATTAGCTTTGACATCAGGAAGAACTAGGTTCAACTCTTATCCCTAACACATATTGGCTATATGAACCTTGACAAATCACTTCAATCAGTCAGCAAAAACTTAGCAATTCTCTTAAATTGTCATTCCTCATCTGTGGAAAGCATTTCCACACTAGAGATTCTCACACCCATAAATTTTCAGGTCCAAATATCCCTACCCCCATTCCTCCATCCACCAAATAACCACTCAGATCACTTCATTCACTATTAACTTTATCATATAACCCATGCTCTAGATATATAATGAGATTAGTGGCTGCCATCTAGTACCCAGAGAAAAGTCATCTACAACCTAAAATCTCAAATCAGAACTTGTTTATCTAAACTGGCAGTCAATCTTTTTAAATGTAAAAAACAAAAGATGGTGGAGGAAAGGCTGTGCCTTTTCAGAGCTCCCCACAATCCATCTGCATATCTCCAAATAATGCCATAAGACAATTCCTGGAGCAGCAAACCCCACAAAAGAACAGAGTGAGATCATTTCCCAGTCAAAGATGGCTTAAAAGGGCGGCAGGGAAGTACTGCTGTACCAGGCTGAGAGGAGAGCACAGCAGCACCACAGAGATCCAGCCACAAGCAGGCCATGCCTCCAGAGACTCAGAATCATCTGCATCAGCAGCTACTTCTAGAACTCAGCTCATGTACTGGTGAGGGAGTCCAGCAGTTGGCCAGGGGCAAGATAGTAGGGGTTTCTGCTGGAGCTGAGGTGAGGCACTGTTGTGTTGCCCAGGAAGCAGACTTGAGTGGCAGTAGTCCTGTGGGGGAGGGACACAGGCACACCAAGTTTGTGACCACAGTGAATCACATTTCTGCATCTGGGTTAAAGAGTAAGCAAGCCTGTGGTTACGTATAGACCAGAGCACAGGTCAAGCAAGTGTAGAAAATGCATCTCCTTAAATCATACCACCTGGGACCCCCTGAAAGCTTGGGACAGTGCATCTTGGAAGCAGTACCTATTTTAAGAAGGAGTTAAAAGTCAAGAAATAGGCTAGGATAATGAGCAGGCAGAAAAAAGATGAGAACCATCAAAAGTTTCCTTGGTGACAAGGTAGATCAAAATATACCCTCAGAAGAAGATGCTCCTACATCCAAAGCTATCGAAGAAAAATATGAATTGATCTCAGGCAATAGAAGCACTAAAAAAGGACTTTGAAGATAAAGTAAGGAGGGAGAGGGAAAAGTAATAGAGGTAGAGGAAAAATGGAAAGAGAAATGAGAGTTATGCAGGAGAGTCATGAAAAAAAAGTCAACAGTTTGAAAAGCCAAATTGGCCAAATGGAAGAAAATCATTGCTTAAAAATTAGAATTGAACAAATAGAAGCTAATGGTTTTATGAGAAATCAAGAAACAATAAAGCAAATCCAAATGAATTAAAAAAAATAGAGGGCAATGTGAAATATCTCCTTGGAAAAACAGCTGACCTGGAAAAGAGATCCAGAAGAGATCATATGAAAATTATTGGACTACATGAAAACCATGATCAAAAAAATAACTTAGACATTATCTTCCACAAAATTGTCAGGGAAAATTGGCCTGATATTCTAGAAACAGAAGGTAAAATAGAGATTGAAAGAATCCACCAATCACCACCTGAAAGTGATTTCAAAATGAAAATTTCCAGGAATATTATATCCAAATTCCAGAGCTCCAGGTCAAGGAAAAAATCTTGCAAGCAGCTAGAAAGAAACAATTCAAGTACTGTGGAGCTACAGTCAGGATAAAACAAGATCTAGCAACTTCTACATTAAAGGACTGGAGGGCATGGAATATGATATTCTGGAGAGCAAAGAAACTGGGATTACAATCAAGAATCACCTACCCAGCAAAACTGAGTATAATCTTTCAGGGGGAAAATGGGACTTCAATGAAAAAGAAGACTTTCAGGTGTTCATGTTTAAAAGACCTGAATTGAATAGAAAATTTGACTTTCAAATACAAGACCCTAGAGAAGCATAAGAAGGTAAACTGTTTACATTCCTACATGGAAAGAGTATACTTCTAACTCATAAGGACTCTCTCAGTATTAGGGCAGCTGAAAGGAATATACTTAGACAGAGGGCACAGGTGTGAATTGAATATGAAGGGATGATATCTGTAAAGCATTTATTTTTTGTTTATCCTTTTTCTTTGTGGGGCAGGCAGGGTGGGGTGGCTTGTGTCTGTGGCTGGATTTGGGTTGGGGCCTTCTGGGTCCAGGGCTGGTGCTTTGTCCATGGTATCACTTAGCTGCCCCATGATGACATCTTTAAAATAAAATTAAGGGGTGATAGGAATGCACTGGAAGAAAGGGAAAGGAAGAGGTGGAATGGGGTAAAGTAGCTCACATAAAAGAAACAAGAAAAAGCTTATGGAGTAGAGGGGAAGATGGGGAAGGAGTGGGAGAGTGAGTGAGCCTTACTCTCATCAGAACTGGATCAAAGAGGGAATAACATACACATTCAATTGAGTATAGTAATATATTTTGCCCTGCAGGAAAGTGGGAGGGGAAGGGGATAAGGGGGGAGAGTTGATGGAAGGAAGGGCAGATTGGGGGAGGGGGCAGTAAAAAGCAAAACACTTTTGAAGAGGGATAGGGTGAAGGAAGATAGAAAATAGAGTAAATATCAAGGGCAGGGAATAGGATGGAGGGTAATACTGTTAGCAGTAGTTACTGTGAAAGAAATGATGAACAGGATGCTATCAGAAGGACTTATGAAAAATGCAGTCCATCTACTGAGAAAGAACTGATGGTATCTGAATAGAGATTGAAGTATAATTTTTTTCTTAGTTCCTCTTTCTAAAGTTATTTTATCTGTTTCTTTCACACCCTGACTAATGTGGAGATGTTTTACATGACTGCATAACTTGTATTGAATTGATTGATTTCTTAGGGAGGGCTGAGGAGGGAGGGAGGAAGAGAATTTGGAACACAAAGTTTTTTTAAAAAATGTGAAAATTTGTTTTTACATGTAACTTGGGGAAGATTCTAAATAAATTTATTATTTTTTAAAAAAAAGATGAGAATAATTGCAAAACAAATAAAAAACAAAACAGTAAAAAGAAAACTCACTCTTGAGGGAGAAAAAGACTTGTGCCAAGATCTAATTTTGGAAAACTCCCATGTCTGCTTAGTAAAATAAAGTAGTCAATTCCTGGTTGATGCTGACATAGTATTCATAGATAGTAAATCTGCCTATCCAGCACAAGACCACATGGATTGACATCAGCAGACCCTCTACTTCACTCTTCATTGCAATCAAATGCACAAGTGATAAAAATATCTCTCATTTTTTGTTATATATCATTCTATCACTGTGTGGTGGTTTATATTTTTATTTATTTTATCATTAGGTCAATAAAGACATATCCACTCTTCTTAGACATCTAAGACAATCTTAGAAAAGAGGGAGGAGGAGGAAGATAAGGAGAAGGAGGAGGGAGAGGGAGAGATAGTTATATACAATGACACCAACTCTAACCAAATCTCATGACAAAATTTTCTTAAACAAATTGAAATATAGCATATGTGGAGCATTGGCAGCAAGATGTCACAGTGGATAGAGCGTCAGGCCTAGACCCAGAAGACTCATCTTCTTGAGTTCAAATCTGGCCTGAGACACTTACTAGCTTAGTGACCCTGGGCAAGTCACTTCATCCTTTTTGCCTCAGTTTCTTTCTCTGTAAAATGACCTGAAAAAGGAAATGACAAACCACTCCAATATTTTTGCCAAGAAAACCCCAAAGTGGGTCACAAAGAGTCAAACATAACTGAAAATGACTGAACAACAACAATAAGATGTGGACCATGGAATTCTTCTCCTCTAAGTGACAAGAGTGAGTTTACAGATTAAGGTATAGATGTTTCTCAGTTTTGAGTTCTTGAAAATAAATCTTGAATATGGATTGATGATGATTCCTCAAAGCCCACCCCTTGCAAATTCGTAATGAAATTAATGGGCAGCTAATCATCAACTTCTAATTTATGTAAGATAAAATCCTCACACAGTTTTAAACATTTAAACATTAAATTTTCAAACATTCATGAGAAAGGATACATAAATGCTAGAAACAATTAGCAAGTGTCATTTGGTGGCAAATGCCATTTTTCCCCTCACAGCTAAGATGTGCTTTAATTTGGCCAACTTTAAGGAGCCTATTCACCTTCTCATCTATAAAGTCATTTTTGTTTTGCATGAAAGCTGAAATAATTATATACAATGAAAAATGATTTTAGCAAAGACAGTTACCAAGAAATACTTAGCAAATACCAATCTAAAAATCTACCTTTTCATCACAATAAAAATCTTTAGGAGAATAGTTTATAAATGCAGAGATGTTACTAGGAATTTCTGTGCCACAAACTGCATTTGCAGGAAGTAATAGAAAGTCATCCTTAGTTGAATGAGAGGAGTAGGGATAACGGGAAGCAGTACACCATTCTATCATGCTCATTATTCATCATGGATCTTGGGACAATGCCATGAAAATATATTTGTCCCCAGGATCATCATTCCCCATTAAACAATAATTTAATAAGATTATAATAATTTACATATCACCAACTATGTGTCAAGTAGTTTATAAATATTCTCTTATTTGATCCTCACAACAATCCTGGGAGGGAGGTGTTATTTCACTTTTACAATTGAGGAAACTGAGGCAAACAGAGGTTAAGTGACTTTGTCAGGGACATACAGTTGGTAAGCATTTAAGGCCAGATTTGAACTCAAGTCTTCCTGAATTCCAGGGCTGGCACTTTACCCCCAGGCCATCTAGCTAAAGTGTTTCTATGCTTCTGAAGGAATACAGGTGCTGTCAACATCTCTTAAATTCAGAGCCCTCTAAACCTAATGCCCTAGGAACAAAGCTGAACTCACTTTCTCCTAATTTGGCTTAGGATGCAAACAATAAAGGTATTCTCAATAAAAAAAACATAAGAGCATAGGCAAGTTTTAATGAATGACTTTCTATAACAGATGGCCATCTTTATGGTCCTATAACCGACTGACACATAGAGAATATAAGATCTTTATGAGCTTATTGTTTGTTTATTTTACAAAAGTCATTTAACTTTACTGAGGCAGTTTGCTTCTCTAAAGTGTATTGGTACATACTCTCTATATAGCATATTTCTAGAGAGCTAGCCTCAGTCAAGAAGGAGGCACACATGAATCCAAGACTTTCTGGCTCTCTATTCACTTTACCATGCTGCCTATCACTAGTAGTATAAACAAAATAAATGTTGCTAAAGATGGGTTCTCTGGCATTGGTTTTCTCACTTCCCAATCTGCTTCTGAATATTCTCAGGGACACAACAAACAGCTCAAGACTTTTAATTAATCAACAAGTAGCAATAGTAGTAGTGGTGGTGATAGTAGTGTAGTCATCATTCTATTAGTAATTTTAATAGTAGTAGTTGTCATCATTGTATTAGTAGTAGTTGTAGTAATAACAACAGCTAGGATTTATATATAATTTTTTAATTTTGTGAAGTTCTTTACAAATATTTTATTTCATATTATATTATTATATATCATATTATATCATATCAACATATTTTTATTTCATTTTATTTCTACAAAATCCTGGGAGGTTGATGCTATTATTCCCACTTTACAGGTGAGGAAACTAATACAAATAGGTAAAGTGACTTGCCCAGAGTCACACAGTTAGCATCTGAAGCCAGATTTGATATTGGATCATCCTAGTCAAGCACTCTATTCACTGAGTCACTTAGCTTAACTATATGAACTCCTTGAGGTCTATGCATGCCTCAGTGCCTTGGACATAGTAAAGAATTAATAAATGTTTGTTCAAATGAAAAAGAAAAGTAGTGATAACCTACTGCATGCAAGCACTATTCTGAGTACCATCAAGGATATTAAAGAAATAGGAAACAAAGACCTTATATAAACATCACAAGAGTTCATAATTGAGCTAGAAACACAAGCAACATGTTCTGTGAGTTTATTCTTCTATTTCCAAAGCAGAGGTCCATTAGGCCAACCCTCCTTTTCTTTTGTCAATTGTGAAATGGAGTGAGTATTCAAATTCCAACTTCCTACAAAGACAACTGTGTAATTTCATGGAATAGAGATACCTCCATCTGGTTCTAACCTTCACTCATCAATAGTAGTGAACAAGGGTATTACAGCATCATAAACTTAAAGCTGGGAATAAGCTTGAGAGATAATCCAGTCCAATTCCCTCATTTAATATGAGGAAAGTGAGTCCCAGGGAGATCATAGACTCATATACCTAGAGCCAAAAAGTATCTTGGAGGCCATTGAATCCAGATTAAGAGATAGTGGGTCAAGGTAAACGATTTAGCTGAAGTCTAAAAGCCATTAGGAAATATACTCAGTACTTGGACTCAGCAACACTGACTCCATACCTCCATACCTCTTTCCACTATACTTTACTGCCTCCCAATCAGACAGCCTCCACTATCAGCCTCTCTTCTTCTTTCCTCCTTCACCTTCAATTTTCCTGCCTGAGTATGTATTTTTGAGACTTCTCCTGTCAGCTTAAAAGTAGAAATTTAGCCAAGAAAGAGAAAAAAGAAAGGAAGGACAGAAGAGAAAGAAAGAAAAAGAGAGGGAAAGGAGAGGGAGATAAGATGGAAGGAAGAGACAGAAAGAGAAAAAAGAGGAAGGAAGGAAGGAAAGAAGGAAAGAAGGAAGGAAGGAAGGAAGGAAGGAAGGAAGGAAGGAAGGAAGGAAGGAAGGAAGGAAGGAAGGAAGGAAGGAAGGAAGGAAGGAAGGAAGGAGGGAAGGAAGGAGGGAAGGAGGGAGGGAAGGAGGGAGGGAAGGAGGGAGGGAAGGAGGGAGGGAAGGAGGGAAGGAAGGAAGGAAGGAAGGAAGGAAGGAAGGAAGGAAGGAAGGAAGGAAGGAAGGAAGGAAGGAAGGAAGGAAGGAAGGAAGGAAGGAAGGAAGGAAGGAAGGAAGGAAGGAAGGAAGGAAGGAAGGAAATGACATTAACTTCTGATTGGAGTGAGTTAGGTATCACCTGAACTGAACTTTTAACAAAGGGAAAGATGTGGACAGGCAGATGCTGTGAGAGGGCTCTATTAGTAAAAATTAAAGCCCTTTTAGTTTAAGTTCCCTCCCCCACATCATAGGATCAAGGTGAAATCATTCGTCTAGAGTCATCCAGGTAATATCTGAGGTAGCATCTAAGCCTGAGTCTACCTGCATGCAAGTCAAGCACTCTAGCCACTTTGATATGTTGTCTCATTGGTACTCTGATTCCTCATTGTGGCATGACCTCCTGAGTTCTCAGAGATTCTGCCTGGGGTACACAAGCTCTGGCAGGTCCCACACAGCTGGAAATACTTCACTTTCAGGCAGACACCGTGATGGACTGTGTGACTGTCTTCAAAGGACAAACCTACCTAAATTCAGAGAGGTTCATTGCCAGTTTGGCTTCACGGTAGTGAATTTTTCTATCACAGCTTCTCTTGAAGAGAGAGGTGCTCAATCCAGGTGAGTGGAGGAAATACCCACACTGATGAAATCACAGAGTTTTAAAGTAAGCAAGATTCTTAAGATTTTTAAAAATAGTTTTAAAGAAGCAGAGATCAAGTTTTATCCTTTTCATGCAGCCCCGACTCCTCCCAATAAAATACCAGTGAATAGATGGTGCTCCACAAATGCTTATAAATAAAGCAAATGTCCTATTTGTTTCCAGTGACTGGTAGCCAGCTGGCCAGAAGTGTTTGGGATTTTCAAATGGGACTTGAAACATGCACCTGGAATGTTTAGTTAAGAAAGTATCCACTTCCTTAATATATTTTTTCTCTTATCCTTCAGATTCTTTAAAAAACTTCCCATCACAAACAAAACACTCACCCAACATATTGATATTAAATGCAACAGAAACCTTCAACTTGGGTGTCTGCAACTTTGCAATTAGCAGCACAAGAAAATAATACCATATTAATTTCTTTGGGAGGAGGAGAGCTAACACTTAAAAACATTCAGCATTACCAGATAAACACACCATTCATTTTCACAAATGGAGTCTGTTTCAATTCTCAGCTGTTGGATGATGATTTGACTTGGAGCAGAGGCAGCGTAATTGGGTAACAGCTGAAATGTGCTTGTTTGAGTGGGGCTGAAAGATCCCTTGCAGGATTTCCAAGGGTGTGAATTACAATTCCAATAATATCAGAAGCAACTAATTCTATTCTTTAGAAGTGAGGACATAAAAAAGAAGTTTGAGGTTGTCTTATTCCGAGCTTTAATTGAGGGCTAGGTTGTAACTCATTTTCATCCCTGAGTGAGTGGTAAAAACATACACAGCAGGTAATTCACACCACCTCAGAAACTGTTGGTGCAGTAAGAAGACTAATCAGGGTAAGCTTCCAGTAGCAAATTATCAGCTACAAATTAAAACCTTGCCTCATGCCTGCTAAAAGCAACCTTCTTCTTCACCAACACAAACATGTGTATATTAGTAACTGTGGGATTTGTGGCAAGGCATGAAGATTAGGGAGTCCTGCTTACTTACATTAAAGATAACATGGAAAAGGTGTGAAATGAACCAGACTTCAAAACAATGTTAAAATTTTGGTTAAAAAATGAGAATTCTTCATAATCACAGGGGGTGGGAGGTGGAGGGGGCAATGAGTGAGGGGATATATTGACTGCAGAAATTTAGTATCCATGCCAGGAAAGCATGATTCCAAATGACATTCTAGACAGCCTAGCTCTTCTGCGTAAGCAACTGTTACCTGGGTGGTATGTTACACTGGCTGAGCACTACTGCTGCTGCTGCTGCGGATGATGATCATGGTCATGATGGTGCTGATAATGCTAATGATCAAAACAATTTATTTTTAAAATATCACTACTTTCATTTGGAAGAAAAATAATCAGAAAGAGGGAAGGATGATGAGGCATGAGGATGTGAGCTCCAGAAACAGTCTCATGCTCTAGTGTTCCTGATGCTATAACCTTAGCTAATATTTGAAAGCATATTTAGGATTTAACCTTATTTTTTTTGCCCCAATGGAGTAGACATTTTTTCAGGGGAACTACAAAGTAGAATCAAGAGTATCCATTGAGACCCAAAGGGCTATGTAGCTGATAAATATACATAATTAATCTATTGGTTCAGACAATCATAATTATATATTTTGGGCCAACTATCCATCGTTCTCAGCCTCATCCTGCTCTGCATAAGCCCCATGACAATGGCAGTATGGAAATGAGTCCTCAAACATTTTTTTTTAAATACTGTGGATTTGTTGGTGCCAATTCTCAAACATCCAAAAGTTGGATATTTTAATTTAGGAAGTCAAAACAAAACCTCCATGCTGTGTATTAAGCAAACGCAACATTTCCTTCAAGGAAAAACAAACCCCTTTTTTAGAGTTGTAAGAACACAAAGCAAATATAGGAGGCTGCCAAAGTACTCTTGCTTTTGAATTGAATCTCGATGACTTTAAAAGGGGCTAGAGTCTTTCTGGAAACCCAGAAAAAATGACTGAAGAAGGATTTCTGAGCCAATTTCCTGAATGCCAAGTTTGAAGCCTGAAGCAAATTTAAACACTGTCATTTGAAATCTCTTGGGGAGGGTGTGGGGGGGGAACTGGGGTAGGGATGGAGATGGGGTTTAAAAATGGAAACGGTTAAACCCCCTTACATTCAGCTGCACGAATAACACCGTTCTAATAAGCAACTACAAACGCATTCGGTGTTTTCAGGAAACAAAGGTTGTTGGACTTATGTCTGTGTGCTGGGCTTGGTAAACACATATATAGATAAGCCCAGAAGATGTCATGTGGCATCTCCCAGTATCTTAGCTTCAGTGCTCTTTTTTTAGGCCAGTAAAGAAGTTGTATGAAACTCTGAGTGGCCAAGCTACAGAAAACAGTCTGTGAGAGGCAGCATCATGTAGAAGATGTAGCAACGTTGGTCTTGGAATCAAAGGATCTGGGTTTGAATTCTGGCTCCAGCACATATATATAAGATGTATAACCATGTATAAGTCACTTATTCTTTCTTACTCTTCATCTGTCTCCTCATCTGTCAAAAAAGGTAAAAATAACAAGCATACTCTCTACTTCACAGAATAGTTGTGAGGAAAGGACTTTGTAAACTTTAAAGCAAAAAAGAAATGGGAGTTATTTTTCTAGGGTTGGGAGCGTGGAGGGAAGAAGGGGAGAAGGGGAAACCAGACCTGTGATTTCATCACACAGGGAGCTCCTAATCTGGAAACTTCCACCACTAACTCCCTTGTTTTTTTAATGTTTAGTTTTAGAGTGTCCTTAGAGGCAATTGAAATGTTAAACTACCAGCCTGTAGTCATGTAGCCATGGTAATCTCTCAATCCACTGCCCCACATTGCCTCTAATTATTATTATATTCATATAAATGTAGGTATTAGTTTAGTTTGTAATCTGGATGTTTCATTTCAGTCAGCAATACTAAAAACATGGGGAAAGAAAGTCCTCAAACTCAACTCTTTGAACAGGCTTTCTAAAAAGGCTCTAATAACTTGGTGGGTTTTTAAAAGATGAATATTTTTCATTTAAAATAAAATCAATGGGTGATTTTCAATTGAAACATGCACTGCACTGTCTGTTTTTCTTGTTATTCAAAGCTAAAAATGAGAGGCTGATCTGAGGAAATCTTAGGGCAGGATATTTCAAATCTGACTCCTTTCATAATCTTATTCTCCTCTGGAGAGATTTTGTTTAGCTCTGTTGGTCCCATTTAGATAAGACTTACATGGAGGTGAGGTTCTGTACCTATGAAGCAGAGGGTGTATTGCCAGATAAAGAGCCAGTCTTGAAAGCCCTATCTCTCTTGACCTTGGGAAATTCACAACTTCTTGCCACAACAAGAAACTAACTATAAATTGCAGGACAGATGCCAATAATCACACCAGAGGTGATTTCCCCAACAAGGAGTCATCTCCACCAGAAAAGGCATGGACCAAAAAACTCCAAATAAACAAACTAAGCATTTGTCGGTCTTGGTTTGGTTCTGGGTTCAAATGGAACCATGACCATTAAGGAAATCTGTGACATCTGCCTTTCTCATTTGAAAGGTCTCTCTGACTGTTCTGTGGAAGAGTTAAGTGATCCATGGGTCCTCATTAAATCTGCTAAGATAACTGTTTGATGTGTTACTCAATAGTTGAAACATAAAAACCGTTCTTTAAAAATCAGTTAAATTGCTTGAAGGAACAACAAATTCATACATCAGCCCATTCTTTATGTTCTAAAGTGCAATTTATGGGGCGAAAATGAAGCAAATGTCATACCTTTAATTTCGTAAAAAGTTATGTACAAGTCTATTATTCAAAATAATCACATAACGGGGAATAGCTCCCTTTCTGCTCAGCAGGGTGCCGTTTTATAGACTTTAAAATTCACCAAGTTCAAGCAGCTTTCCTTCTAAATAATACATGTGCTAAATATGTCACATTAAAAGTGCTTTTGGCATGTAAATGATCCGTTTTCTCATAGAAATGCTTTTAAAAGAATCTGAGCTCACTTTTTGGGGAAATTCTAAGTGCTTTGAATTTCATTGTCCTCTAGAACCATGCAGAGTTGAGCGAAATGAACTACAGTGACAAACCAGCCCTTGTCAGCCTGTGTACTTATGTATCATTTGAACTGTCAGAACTATATCGAGTTCTATTTGCTTCTACACATTATTTTCCATTCTGTTCAGGGGTGGAAAAAAAAGTGTATGTATTTTTTTTTAATTTCTCTGGTCCTAAATGTTAGCAGATAGTTCTGGGGCAAAAAAAAAAAAAGTTAGTGTTTTGCTGTTAAGACACACAGCTTCTGTCTGCCTAGAGGACATTTCCTCAGCTTATCCATTTCAGACTTTCAACTCAGAATTTCAGCTCTTGAGAGCTGATTGTTAAATATTGTAGTCTGAGTATTTTCACCTCAAAAATTGGCAAATGCTAGAAATCAGGGTTTGATTCATTGTTTTGTCTAGACTTAAGAAAGTGATGGAGAAAATGTTAATAATACAATTAAACTTAAAAGTGTGGCATAAGCACATTCCCCCATGCCACCCCAAGAGCTGGTTGTTAAACACTCACCAGTACACCCCTGGCTGTACCCCCTCTCCTGTGACTTGGGTGCCATATGATGAGGTCAAAGCTTTCCAGGTGATTTATGGCAGATACCCCACCTCAACCCCCTAAAAAGGATTAGAGATTCTTAGGCATAATGTGAACAGAACTGAAAATACAATCGTTCTCTTTCACTCCTTCATTATCCTTGCCACGGATTGAACAGCCTTCACACACTATTTAAGCCAGCCGAGAGAAATTCTCTCAGGATAACTTCTAAATTGATTGTACCTTTTCTTTCCTTTATAACCCCATGTAAGTGGAATCTGATGCTGTCACCCATCTTCTGCTCTGGGAGGTCTTCGGCTCTTCATTATCAGAAAAGAGAAAGAAGAACATTGCTTCACACTCATTATGCGGTACGCGGCAGCTACTTACCATAGACCATTTGGCTTCAGGGTTTTCCTAGAATTTTAACTCCAGGACCCTTATTTCCTTGCTATTACTACCAACTCTCCAAAAAAATTTCAAAAAATGTTTTAGGAATAATATTTAGAAGAGGTCAGGGATAAATCGAAACCTACTAGGTAGGTGAATTCAGAGAAGGAAAAGAAAAATAAGCTCATAATGGAAAAAAATAGAGAAATAAAATCAGGAAAGAAGGCTAATGAGGCAATTTATGTTATTTTGAATGATATATAAACCCTTTATATTAAAAAATGTGGTTCTGTTGTTTTTAGAATGATGACAGGGGTGATATAGGATTTTACCCACTCAGATACCTTTAATTCTCAAGGATCCATTTCTGAAGAGAATTTAGGGGATTGAAACACCAAAAATGATTAACGGCGAGACTGTGGATGATGGCTATATAGGTGGGCTAAGGCAGCAAAGAAACAGTTACCATTTTTGTCTCATGAGGTTTTGTTGGTTTGGGATCTATTGTTATTTTAAAGGTCATGAACATACCTATTATAGAAATGCAGAGGTGGCCTCTTTGCTCTGTTTCTCTAAACTATTGTTTAAAATACTTTTATCTAAAAGCCTATTCTCTCTCATTTTATGACTAGATTCTAAACTAAATGAAATTAAGTTGCTAAGGTTGAGTTGTTCACCAAACCAGTACCATGCCTGGTCAGAAGGATGAGCTCCCTCCTTTTTCTTCCTTTCTTTTCAACTTCTCCTGGAGGCATAATAAGCAAAAGAGAATGAGGCTGAAAAACACCCAATGTATTACTGTTCTTTTTGAAATTTATTCATTTCTTGTAAAGATTAATGTCTTCATTTTAGTACAACTCTAATGCCTTATCACGTCATGTAGATGATCCTATATTGTCCTAGTCTTTGTCAATGGTAATAGATAGATCAATAGATTAGATAGATAGATAGATAGATAGATAGATAGATAGATAGATAGATAGATAGATAGATAGATAGATAGACAGACAGATAGATGTGGAAGAAGGTAGATAGATATGGGAGAGCGATGATTAATATAGAAGGAAATAAGTGATTGATAAATAAAGGAGATAGGTGATATATGGAAGGAGATAGGTGATGGATAGATAGATAAGGGGATAGATGATGGATGTAGCTATAGGAGATAGATGATAGAAGAGAAAAATTATAGATATAGGAGATAGATGATAGCTAGATAGATTAGATAGCTAGATTGCTAGATAGATAGATAGATAGATAGATAGATAGATAGATAGATAGATAGATAGATAGATAGATAGATAGATAGATAGATGAATGATGGATTGGATGGATGGATGGATAGATAGATAAATAGATAGATAGATGATAGATAGATAGATCATTGATAACTTATTAAGCTCATACTGTATGTGACACATCGTACTAATCACTGAGGTTAGAAGTACAAGAAATAAGGCAGTCTCTACCCTCAAGGGCTTGTATTAAGTGGGGCAAGACAGAACATAAACAAGAGTTGGAATTCAGGGTAGGGGATGATGCAGAGCATGGGGAGGGCACCTAAGAAGGGAGAAGCCACTGCCAAAGAGTAGGGAAGTTTGGAGAGTGAGGAATGAAGCTAGGAGTGAAGTGGCCATGCCCCAGGGAACCTTGTGGAAATATGATGCAAACCAAGGACTCACCAGTCAAAAGAGAGGGCATCAGGGCAGAGGATGCTCTGGAGTAAGAAGGCTGGCTGCTAGAGAGAAAGCAGAGAATTCCAGGGGGTGACTAGTGAAGCTGAGAGCTTGTCACTGGTTGAACTTTTCTGAGAAAAAAATGTCATTCTTTCATCAGAATTGAAGTATATTGACAGAAATAGAAATTTAGAAATTTCCTCAGCCTAGGCCCTCTGACAAAACATTTCCTTCTCTATCCCTTGCCCTTCCTGTTAATTCCCTAAATACGCATAAATGATATCTCACTTAACTCTGAATTCATATTTCTAATCCATCCAATGCATTCTCTACCAATAAACCAGACAGGAACCATAAAACAAATAGCAAAATATTTAAAGGAGACAGGTAATTAACAAGTGAAAAATCAAACAAAAGAATCATACTAATTTGTTGTTGTTATTGTTGAATCAGGTCTATTCTCCATGACCCTTTTGGGGATTTTCTTGGCAAAGATACTGGAGCGGTTTGCCATTGCCTTCTTCAGCTCATTTAACAGATAAGGAAATGAGGCAAAGAGGGTTAAGTGACTTGCCCAGGGTCACACAGCTAGTAAATGTCTGAGGCCTGATTTCAACTCATGAGGATGAGTCTTTCTGATTCCAAGCCCAGTGCTCCATCTATTGTGCCACCTCAATGATTTGAATTCAGAAAGAGGAGTATTCCTGACTACCAGGCCTGGTGCTCTATTTACTTCACTACCTAGCTGCTCTTGCTATTGTAATAGCTAGTATTTATATGGCACTTTAAGGTTTGCAAATCACTTTACATATATTAATTCCTTTGAACCTCACTACAAGCCCATGGTAGGTAGGTGCTATTATTATCTCCATTTTACAAATAAAGAAATTAAGGAAATAGAAGTCAAATGCCTTGCCCAGGGTCACACAACCACTGAGTGTCTGAGTCTAAATTCAAACTCAGGTCTTCCTGACTCCAAATCTTTCCATTTATCCACAGGTCCACCAAAGTGTGGTCTTCATATCTCGATTTGAAAGAAATATATGCACTGGTCAGGGAATAAGTCCCTCGAAAAGTCATGCTTAGAGGTAAGAATGGATTGCTTCAATGACATTGGTTTCATATATTACAGATAGGTGTTCCTCCCAGATAGGCATCCCAGCAACTAGCTGCACCATCTTCCTGAGGTCATGAAGTTCCTTTTGTGGTCCCAGAGCTCTCTAGCACACTATTCTTCTGTCATCTGCTGGAGCCAGGTCCTCTGCCACCACACCCTCCTTGCAAAGAGGTTGCATCCTGCTAGTCTGTCTTTAGAGCTATCACCTGTTGAAGCTTTTGTCTTTTTCAGCTGCTCTCTGACTTGCCCTCCCACTTTTCTGTTTCTCTTGGGATAACTTAGCTGCCATTCTCTTGGGCCCTTGACATGCTTTTGCAGCTGCCACTACATCAGGAAAGTGTTACAGCTCTTCTTAGAGGTGGGTCATATGATTCAGGAGAATCACACATTCTTCTGATGGATTGTAAAAATCCCTTAAATCTTCTATTTAGCTGACTAAAAAAAGGGGGTTGGGGAGAGTTCACTCAGGCCTCGATGGAAGGTCCCCAAACCATCATTCACAGCTGGATGAAGTGCTAGGGGGTGAAGTGGACAGCGTTAGACTTGGGATCAGGAAAACATGATTTCAAATCCTTGCTCAGACAACTCTAAGATTCTATGCTTCTGTATGGATAAGTGACTTATCCAGAGTGATATAGCCAAATAAAGAGGAAAACAAGGATTCAATTCTGTGTGACTGGATTCTAAGTCTAGTGTTCTCTCTCCAATACCTGACAAAAGGCAGATTCTTTTGTCAGGAAGATTCATCTTCCTGAAAATCTGTCTTCGGGCACTTTGCAGCTCTGAAACCCTGAGCAAGTCACTTAGTCCGGTTTGCCTCAGTTCCTCATCTGCAAAATAAGCTGGAGAAGGAAATGCAAACCACTCAAGCATCTTTGCAAGAAACCACTAGATGGGATCAGGAAGAGTAAGACACAACTGAAATGGCTGAACAACAACTTTTCCCCTTAGAGGCCTCTTGGTGGCACTGTAGATAGAGAGAGCACTGAGCCTGGAGTCACAGAGATCTGCATTCAAATCTGCTTCAGACACTTAATAAACTGTGTGACCCTGGGCAATTGCTCTCTTTACCTCAGTTTCTTCAACTATAAAATAGGAATAATAAAAGCATTACCTCCCAGGGTTGTTATGAGAATCAAATGAGATAATAGTTGTAAAAGCACTTAACACAGTGCTCTGGAATGTAGTATATACTACATAAATGCTTACTCCTTTCCCTTTGGATCAAATCTTTAATTTTACCAGTAAAGGAAACTCCCAGGGAGAAAATTGGCTCTTTCATGCAGATTGGCACTTCCTCTCAAACTTACATTCTTAAAGAGTTGTCTGGAGGCCCTGAGAGGTTAAATAACTTGCCAGAGATCCAGCATGGACCAGAGGTGGGTTTTGAACTCAAGTCTTCCTGACTCAGAGGATTGCTTTTTTCCTATTCAATGCATCACACTGCCTTTCTAAGTGAAAAACAAACAAAAACCCTTATATGAGAATGGTTCAAGGAATTTGCAGAGAGCTGTAGAGTAGAGAGAGTACTGCATTGGAGGTAAGAATTTTATTCAGTCGTGTCCAATTCTTCATAATCCCCTTTGGGGTGTTCTTGGCAAAGATACTGAAAGTAGTTTGCCCTTTCCTCCTCTAGCTCATTTTACAGATGAGGAAACTGAGGTAAACAGGGTTAAGTGACTTGTCCAGGGTCACATAGCTAATAAGTGTCTGGAACCAGGTTTGAACTTGGGAAGATGAGTCTTCCTGACTCCAGGCTTAGAAGTCTGTCCACTGTACCACCTTCCTTACCTACCTAGTTGGGAGTAAAAATACATGGGTTCAAATCCCAGTTCTACTATTTACTCCTATTGTGACACCAAACAAGCCATTTAACCTCTCTGGGTTTTTGTCTCCTCATCTGAGAAATGAGAGTGTTCCACCGGCTGCTCTTTTAAAATCTATGATTCTGTGAAATAGCTATATACCTGCAGCTGAAATAAAAGATCTAGTCATTAACAGCATTGTGATAAGTCCTTGCAAGA
The DNA here is from genome assembly GCF_019393635.1 of Dromiciops gliroides. Classification (NCBI taxonomy): domain Eukaryota; kingdom Metazoa; phylum Chordata; class Mammalia; order Microbiotheria; family Microbiotheriidae; genus Dromiciops; species Dromiciops gliroides. The sequence continues at coordinate 187,317,971 of NC_057862.1, forward strand.
TCATAGTGGTCAAACTAGTTCTGGATGTCTCATGCATATGACAAAATTAGTCTGGATGTAAACTGAACCCAGAGTTAGAAAAGGTTTGCATTTTATGGTCTGCCAGGGCAGCAGGCAAGTAGATATACACAACAATTAAAGTAAATGCTGACAAAGTATATTTACTGTCCCTCGACCAGACTTAGAGAACAGGACATTATTAATTGAGTTGAGGCAGAATGGGAGGACTTTAAAAAATTAGAAACCCAAGGCACTGGAAGTCTTTTCCTATAAATCTTTTGATATTATAGAGAGAAACAATGAAGAAAATCTTCCAGAATGCTAATAATATGTGCCTTCCCGATCATTGATGCTATCACATTTGCCACTCTGTCAAGAACAGCTTTTTAATAATGTAGGGGAGAGTTTGAGAGGATTAATTGAATTGATGGTGTTGCTGACCTTATGAAACAGAATGTTACAGCTATCTGATGTGTCTGAAGATCTTAATTGCATATAAACAATTTCCTTTTGAAATAACGGGTTTCCAGATCTAGAGTAAAATTATGGAAATCTTTATCATTGAATTATTTTTTTATTACAAAGCAGTTTTTAACCCCGAGATAACATCTCAGGAACTCTTAATAAATTTTTTAAATTACCTTTCCATGGTCCTGAGCAAACTATTTCCATACTGTATAATGGGTCTTTAAAAAGCACCCCCCCTCCATATAAATATCACTAATACAGCAGTAACACCTGTTCCCCGAGCAAAGACGTCTCCGTTTAGGATGAGATTCTCAAAGAATCTGCACTAGCAGAGATGGGTTATTCCAGCTTTTAAGAGCTGTAAGGCAGGAGGAATCAAGAGATTTCACAAAAGGTGTTCTTTGTTTTCCAAGGAAATTTAAGCCCCATTTTGGAGGGGTTGTGATAACTTCAGAATGGCCAGGTAGCTCCAAACTCCTGAAACAGACTATTGCCCTTTGGGGAAGTAAGTGGCCATAAATAAATCTAAGCCAATTTATTTTCAGATGTTTACAGGGTCCAGAGAGCATAGTGTGGGACACGCAAAATGAATTTGGCATTTGGAAGCTTGGCAACTGCTGCAGCTTGTTTATTTCCCCCCAAGGTGGTCCTGAGCTAAAAAACAGATTTTTGTTGAACTACTAACCTTTCTAGTTAATGATGGTATAATGCATTATCTTTTTTATATGAAAAAGATGTGTCAAATCGATTAAAAATTAAATGGGCTGAGGGCAGCTAGGTGGTGCAATGAATAAGGCACTGGCCCTGGATTCAGGAGGACCTGCGTTTAAATATGGCAGCAGACACTTGACATTTAACTAGCTGTGTGACCCTGGGCAAGTCACTTTAACCCTCATTCACACACACACACACACACACACACACACACACACACACACACACAAATTAAATGGGCTTTTATTTTATTTATTTTTTTTTGGTGAGGCAATTGGGGTTAAGTGACCTGCCCAGGGTCACACAGCTAGTAAGTGTTAAGTGTCTAAGGCTGGATTTGAACTTAGATCCTCCTGACCCTAGGGCTGCTGCTCTATCCACTGTGCCACCTAGGTATCCCTAAATGGGCTTTTATTAAGCACCTACTATGTGCCATGTACTATGCTAAGTGCAGGAATACAAAGAAAGACCCCCCCTCCCCCGGAAATCCTTATTCCCAAGGAACTCATACTATGCTGAGGGAGACAATCTACAAACAACTATGTACAAACAAGCTATAGACATGTTAAACTAGAGATAATAAACAGAAGGAATTGGTAAAAGGGGATTGGTAAAGACTTCTTGTTGAAGAAGAAATTTGAGCAGGTACGTGAAGGAAGCCAAAGAAGCTAGGAGGCAGAGATGAAGAGGAAGAGAATTCCAGGAATAGAGAACAACCGGTGAAAAAAGAAAGATAGAAAAGAAAGAAGGAAGGGAGGGAGGGAGGAAGAAAGGAAAGAAGGAAGGAAGGAAGGGAGGGAGGAAAAAGGAAGGAGGGGAAGAAGAAAGGAAAGGAAAGAAGAAAGGAAGGAAGGAAAGAAGGGAGGGAGGGAAGAGAGAAGGAAGAAGGAAGGGAAGGAGGGAGGGAGGAAGGAAGGAAGGAAGGAAGGAAGGAAGGAAGGAAGGAAGGAAGGAAGGAAGGAAGGAAGGAAGGAAGGAAGGAAGGAAGGAAGGAAGGAAACATGGGTTTCGACAAAGAGAATGCCATGTGTTTAAGAAACAGCGTGGAGGGCAGAATTGCAGGCTCACAGAGTGCGAAGAGGGGAATATGGTATATAAAGATCAGTGTCTACATCATGAGTATTTTAAAAGACAAAGGATTTCATAATTTATCCTGGAGGTCTTAGGGATCCACTGGCATTTATTGAATGGGAATGGTGGTGGTTGGAGTGACATGGTCAGACCTACACTTTAGAAAGATTGCTTTGATAGCTGGGTAGAGAATAGATTGGAGTGTGGAGAGACTTGATTCAGGAAGACCAGCCAGGAGACTGTTGCAGGCATGACACATCTAGTAATATGACATATGTGTTATATTAATCAGTATCCATGGTGGTCTTAAATTACAACAGAAGATATGTAGGTTAGAGCTAAGGGAGGATTTATTGCCAGTGAGGTTAACATCACTAAGAAAGAAAGTGAGATTTCCTTTTATGTAGATCTTTTGGTCTGTGTAGCCCTACAATTTAGGATCACAGACTCTAAAGAGTTAAAAGGGGCTTCTGAGGCCATCTGGCACAAACTGGGCAACCTTGGGCATCACTTTTCCCATTGATAAAATGAAGGAGCTGGACCAATCGGTGGTGTCAAATTCAGATAGAAAGGAACCTCTAAAATCACATATTGACTTAGAAAACCATAAATTAACATTATTCATGTTGCACTGTACTTTTGTTTATTTTGTTAAACATTCCCAATTACATTTTAATCAGTTTTAGGTGCACTGGGGAGAAGCTGGCCCACAGGCTTCTGAGTCTGACACCTCTAGAAATTATTTGAGATTCCTAAATCAATGCTCCTATGAATTGGCTAGAGTCAGAAGTTAACATTGAAACATCTTCCCCACAATTTCACAGCAATGTAATTCTTTTTTGCATTTATACTCAAAATATTAGAACCACAAATAAAATATGAATATGTAACACCCATTTCCTTTTCCTTCCTTAAAATGTTACAGGAAATGACTAGTGAACATTACAAGACCCCAAGGTTCTCATGAACTTTTAGATATCTAAGCCAATTTGTCCAAGGTTGCCTGAACTGTTTTGAGTTTTATGTCAAGATGACATCTTGAAAGGAAAAGACATTCTCTTCCTAGTTCCAATATTTAAATGGGTAGAGGAGTAAAGTGGGGTAGCTAAGTGGCACAGAGTGCCAGGCCTGGAGTCTGGAAGACTCATCTTCCTGAGTTCAAATCTGATCCCAGATGCTTCCTGGCTGTGTGACTCTGGGCAAGGTACTTAACCCTATTTACCTCAGTTTCCTCATCTATAAAATAGGCCAGAGGGGCAGCTAGGTGGCACAGTGGATGAAGCATCAGCTCTGGATTCAGTAGGATCTGAGTTCAAATCCAGCCTCAGACACTTGACACTTACTAGCTGTGTGACCCTGGGAAAGTCACTTAACCCTCATTGCCCTGCCAAAAAAAAAAAAAATGGGCCAGAGAAGGATATGGCAAACCACTCCAGTATTTTTACCAAGGAAACCTCAAATGGGGTGATGAAGAGTCAGACATGAGTGAAAAATGACTACAGAACAACAAAAGGGAGTAAAGTATGCAGCACTTTACAGGGTCTCAAAATAGGTTGTTTTTCAAGATCAAGTATCTTTTAATTCTTATCATTATACTTAGATCAGGTCTACAAAATGAGAATTACCCCAATACTTATGGGCCAGAATATACCAAAGCAGTAGAGAGAGGTGAAAAAACTGGAAATTAAGGAAGAGGAATGGAAATTTTCAGAATATTGCTAGAGGCAAGTCAAGTATAAGGACATGGTTAAGGTGACTTAAGATATCATCCTGTGAATTCCTAATTTCATTTAAATTCAACATGGTCAAGCCTAAAAGTGAAAGAAACAAAGTTTCTCTGTGAAAAAGATAGTCAAAGAATCCTTCAAGTAGAAACTTAGTGCATTGAGTAGACTGCCAAGAAATTCCAAGATGGCGTAGGCAGAAATTGACAGCGCTGTCTAGAAAGCAGAGAAAGCAGGACATGTCAGAGCCTTAATCTTATCTCCATCACTGATGTGAACAGGACCTTGGGCCAGTTTGGCTGGAATGCCAAGCTGAGGACTTTAAATTACGTCCTAGTGGCAATGAAAAGTCAAAAAAACTCGTGTGGGGGAGGGTCACCCTCAGACCTGTGCTTAAGGAAGATGATTTTGGCAGCTGAATAGAGGAGAGTTTGGATTGGAGAAAAGCTAGGAGCAAAGAGTCCAATTAGTTGCTTTAGCCCTCAAAGTCCTTATCAGCAAAGTAAACATAACACCAACCAAACTCATAGTGGTATTATTATTAAGTGTTAGCAAAGGTTTTTAAAAACGGAAGAATATATAAATGTCAATAGCCTTCCTCTCTGATATAGTCCTGAGTGCACTAGAAAATGGCTATTTTTATTCAATATGAAAAACATCACTTGGCACAAGACACACAAAAAATGAAGGGCCCAGATATTTGCAGTCATTGAAGTCTTCTTCAAAAAGGGCAGAAGGTTCCTCTCCTGGGCCTTGGCCTCATTCTTACATCAGTGATTATGTTCAACCTCTTGAAATCCCTTCAGTACCCTTCTTCCTTTCTTATGCTCAACTGTTGTGTCATGAACACCTGCCAAGTTTCACTTAAATTCCTCTTGGATGGATTTTAAGGCAGTATTTTTGAAAGTCTCTCCCTTTTATGATAAGGCCCCTGCAAAGTATTTCAGGTGAGGCATTTAAAATCCCACTCATAATTGTTTGAAATCTTCCCTCATTCAAGCTGTCAGAGTTTGACATTCCGGTAGTGTTGTTATTCAGTATTAGACAGTAGCTGCATTCCACCCTAGGGGTGGCTCTCTATATCAGTGGTAGGCAAAATGGGTGAAGCAGATTGGGGGATCCTTGGGGAAGAAGTCACTCTATAAATGAGACTCTAAGCAGGAGAAATGATAATAATAAGTACCTTCCTGAAAGCTCAAACCTATAAAAATTTTTGAATGTGTTGACAATGGTTACATTTTAAAGCTCCCATTTCTATTTCAGAGTTTCAAAATAAGTTTAAAAGTATGTAATTTTATAGGTCAGAATATAAGAGAGGCACATACTGTATTTACATTTCATGTCTGGGGCTTTCTTTAAAAGCCGAAGGAACAGTAAATGTTTTGAAGGTACTAAATATGTTTAGCACTTGGGGGGGGGGCTGGAGAGGGGATAAAATGGGACATTGCTTCTTTTGTCTTGATTTCTGTTTCCTCCTTCCAAAAGGACATCTGCTAGTAGCTGAAGAGGTCACTGGGGGGAGAAAAGAGTTCACAATCAAGACAGATTTTTAAAAATATGAATTTGGACCAGTAACCTCTCTCACTGCTTGGAAGCACATTATGTCTAATTATCCTGATATGCCTAAAAAGCAACTCATACCTACAGGAAGAACTGCTTTGTAAAGGGTAAATGCTTTAATTTATCAACACCTGGAGGCAGATGTTGAATAGGAGATATAATCTCATCAGCAGCTTTTCAACTTCTAGATAGACTTGTTCAATTCATTTGTTCAACTTGAGCTTCTACCATACTGGTCCAAATATAGGACTCACTTCTTCCCCAAAATTTGGACTTGGATCAAGCTTGTGTTGTGGCCTATAATTCTACTTTCAGTAAGAAAATGACAAGGAAAATGATAGCAATATAGGGAACAGTCATTATGAAAATGAATAAAACATCTTTATCTGAATAAAAAGAAATGTTAAAATGTTTTTTCAAAAAACCCATTTCCTATACACATAGAGCTTTTTGTGTAATTATTTACCACTGCATATATATGTACATATATATGTATATATACATACATAGAATATACTATGTCCCAAAAGTCTTTGTGCACTTTTAAACTTTAATAATTTCAGAAGTGCAAGTGCTAGAAATCTACAAAAATCATTGTAAAGTAATTAAGTTCCTTTTATGCTTATTTTAATTTTAAAATTAGTTCATTATGCATTTGTGTGTATGACAGTTTTAGTATGACACTTCCTCAGAAAAGTAGACCACTAGAAGAGGTCATCTTGGTTAGCTACCTTAGTCACTTGATCTATATCCATTAGACTTTTTTTGTGGGATCATGAAAAATTCATCACGTATGCCTCAAAGGGGGCACCTAGGTTTCTCAGTGGATAATGTGCCAGGCCTGGAGTCAGGAAGACTCCTCTTCCTGAATTCAAATCTGGCTTCAGACACTTGTTAAGCTCTGTGACCCTGGGCAAGTCACTTAACCCTGTTTGCCTCAGTTTCCTCATCTGGAAAAGGAAATGGCAAACCCCTCTAGTACCTTGCCAAGAAACCCGAAAGAGAATCTCAAAGAGTCAGACACAGCTCAAACAACTGAACAACAACAAATGCCTCAAAACCTCATTCTTTGGATGATCTTAAGGCCAGGACTGAAAATACCTTCCTTTCAGTCACAGAGCAGCAGCCAACGAAAATTTTTACAAAGTTTGAAATTGACTAGAATGATAGCATAATGTGGTGGTGATGTTAAATTCCAATAAAAAACAATCATATTTTACAGTTTTGAATAATTAACTTTTCACATGTTGTTCTCTTTCCTCACTTCTCTCCACTTTCTATCTCTGGGGTTTCCCCCCTCTGTCTCCATATATATTCCTTTCGAAAAGGTTTTATTTTAGGGATATGGCTTATATCCATGGTCTTAATGTTATGTGTCTGACTGTGTAGCTTTCTTGGAATTATCAAAATTTTCAACTGACCTTCTGGTCACCTTATACCTATTTGTAATTCTGGACATGAGAGGATGACCCTCACCCACTGAGCCTCAGCTATCAAATTGTCTCAGTAAAAGGGAAGCAATTTTAGATTGTTGCACAGTTGGATTGAGCAAGCAGTATTTTGCTTCGGTTTCCTTAATATTAACAAGGTTTGGCCGATTTAAAATCAAAACCAACTTGTCCCCTTAAAAGGAGACAACTCTCCTTGTTAGCAGTGAGGTCGAACCTAGAGTTTGGAATGCAGAGATGAAATGTTGCCTCCTCCCCTTAGGAATAGTGCATCAGCATTCTCACCACTAGAGAGAAAGAATATTATTATATGTGATCTCACATGGATTGAGAAGAGCATAAAGATGCAAAGTTTCTCCTTTTATTCCCTTTCTGCTAGGCCAATGAGAGGACTTGGTTGCATTGTCCCAAGGCACTTCTCTCTCATGTTTTATCAGTGTGGTTTGAAGCTGGAAAGTCATCCTGACCTCATGTAAATACAGACTCAAGTGAGTCTTAAGAGACAATCAAATTTGATCCTCCTTATGAAAATACACCTCTTCTGGCTTGAAGATACCTATTTAGAACAAAAGGCATGGGGCAGCTAGGTGGCACAGTGGATAAAGTACCAGCCCTGGAGTCATGAAGACCTGAGTTCAAATATGGCCTCAGACATTTGACACTCACTAGCTGTGTGATCCTGGGTAAGTCACTTAACCCTCATTGCCCTGAAAAAAAAAAAAGAACAGAAGGCATTTTTATGGTGTCTTACACATAGTAGGTGTTTTGTTTCATTGTAGTGTATTTTTTCGATTTTCCATGTTTTTATTGAACCCGAAAGTTCACCAAGAATGCAAATGTTCTTGATGTAAAATTGTTCCTTTCATTAGTAGGATTCAGTCAAACTGGGATCTTTTTGTGGATCACTTAAAGACCCTGAATTACTGACTGGGAATGGAAATGCAGGGCAAGGAAAGAAAAAACATTCATTAAGCACTTACTATGTGTCTGAGGATATGAATACAAGCTTAAAAGAAAAAAGCAGTCCTTGCTCTCAAGGACTTTACACTCTGGTTGGGAAAGATAATATCTAAAATGTAAGTGAAAAGCAAGGTGTAGATGAATGGAGAAGGTAGTGTATGGAAATGTGGTATCAGAGTCTGTAAAATTAGAAGCAGAGCTTACCTCCTACCTGGGGAGATAATATGTACATAGGTATACATACATATTTATATGTGTATATATGTATGTATATGTGTATGTTTCTGTGCGTATGTGTATATACCAAACTCAAAGAATCCTTGGTAAAGAGGAAGGCACTAGCCACTGGGGAGAACAGGAAAGGTCTTGATTGCGGCACTTGGCCTGAGTCTCAAATGAAACCAGTTATTCCAAGAGGCCCAAGTGAGGAGGGTGTTCATTCCCGGCAATGGGTACAGCTAAGCTAGTATACCATAAGACAGATGGGAGATGGACCTTCACATAAGATGATTCACAAGTAGGACAATTTGGCTGCACTGTTGAATATGTGGAGTAGAGTCATATGGATATATAATGTGACAGGGGGTTAAGACCTGACTGAAAGAAACAAACATTCCCTTTTCAGCTATCATACCCATGAGGGTCTCTCGTGATCTTGGAGCCAGAAAATAAAACTGAGTCATGGCCTGGAGTTTTTAAAGAGACATGCTCACTCTATTTTTAAAAGATTATGTGTGTCTTTAGGAACTCAATTATACCTTCCACCTCAAAGATAGTTCCAGGTTGTGAAGGGCTTTAAATACCAAACATGAGTATGTATTTGATCCTATGTCTACTAGGGATTTGGGAGAATTTATTGACTAGAAGGGTAATATGGCATTATTTTGATTTAAGAAAAACATTTCTGAGGCTGCATAGATGACTCGGAAAAGATATAAGACAAGGGGATCAATTATGAGATAATTGAAATAATCTAGGGTAGATGTGATAGGGTCTTAACTCTGGTAATGACTGCATAAGAGGAGAGGAGACGGATTTGAGAGATATTATAGCCAAGAAACATCTTCATCCTGAATCCTATTCCAGCTGTGGAATTCACCTACTGGATGTACCCTCCACTCCTGAAGCCTTTCTCTCTGATTGGATGGCTCCTTTCAAAACTAAGGAGGGCAGGGCAGATAGGTGGTGCAATAGATAAAGCACTGGCCTTGGATTCAGGAGGACCTGAGTTCAAATCCAGCCTCAGACACTTGACACTTACTAGTTGTGTGACCCTGGGCAAGTCACTTAACCCTCATTGCCCACCCGCCCCAAAAAAAATCTAAGGAGGGCATCCAGGCCAGACAAGTCTAATTTCTCTTCAAGTTATAGTCCAAGGACTTTCTACCATTCCTAATCTTTCATCTGAGATACTTTCATCTCCCTGGCTATATACACACTTTTCAGTTTCCTTTTACATACTGTCTTACTCCAATAGACTATAAGCTCCTTAAGGCTAGGGACTGTCTCTCTTTCTGCTTTTATTTGCATTCCCAGCACTTAGTACAATGCCTGGCACATGATAAGTGCTTAATAAATGTTTAACAACTAAAATTTGGCAATTTATTGGCTATGTGGTGTATGAAAGTGGGAAATTGGGCCAAAACCAGAGGTTTTGAACCTGGGTGACAAGAAGGATGATGGAGCCCTTAAATACATAAGGTAGTTTAGAATAAATAAGGTCATAGGTTGCATTGCAAAGGGTGTGCTGGAGTCAACTCAAACTGGTTCAAGAAAGTTTATTGTTAAATTTTCAGTTTAAGCATTTATAGTTCAGGAATCTGCAAGTTCTGCAAATCAGGTCTTGATTTATCATTTTGTTGGTTGTTTAGATGTAAGAAAGTAATGGAAAAAATATTAATGCAAATTAAACCTAACAGTTCAATGTATTCATTCATTTTCCCCTAGACAGCTGGTGGTTAGACATTTGCCAACAGACCCATGGCTGAGCATTATAACCTTAGTAAGGAGGGAAGGTACTAGCAACTCATATGAGCAACATTTGAAGTTATTCAAATGAGATCATGAGATAATGGAACTTCGAATTCAAAGAGACCTTAAAAATCTAGTATAATTTTTTTCTAAAACTTTATATTGCACTTCTTGAGGTACCAAAAAAATAAAAATAAAAACTATACCCTTTCACTTTTTATAAAACAATATACGTACAAAATGTTCTTAATTCATTTTATTAAGATTAAATTAATAATTTATTAGAATTTAGATGTCATTCAAACAAATATTAAACATATAACAATAATTTAACAAATATGTGTATATGATTTATTATCATTTAAAATTAAATCATAAATAAAATCATAATAATATTTTCAATGTGATATGTGGGCTTTTTTAGTCCAAATTTCTCAAATTGTTGTATATGATTATACTGAAAATTCCTATACTTATTTCTCAACTACTAATTAAGATTGATAACTTGTCTTTATAGCAGGTACAACAGAAAATTCTGTTTCACACAAATAGGAAGCAATATGTTGTAGTGAAATCTGTACCTTTTTAAAATCTCTAATCACCCATAGATAAAACAATAAAACTTTCAAGCTAAAACATTTTAATGTACTATCACGAGGCAAGTCTATTAATTGTTCTTGTTCAAACAGAAAAAGAATAAATATATTTTGTCTGTGACAAATGGGTTCCATATCCACTAATACCTAGCAATATCTACATCTTTAAGATAAATTGAAAGTTGCTTCTGAGTATTCTAGTGATTAATAAGTAGGTCTTTACTTTCTTCTATTTCATTTATAGGGCCACTATTTTTTTTACATAGGGAAACAAAAAATATTATTTTGTAAATGCATCATAGCTCCAAGCATTCTATAAATGCAATCATTTTATCTTTTTGGGCAAGGTCATGAATTTGAGAACCTTACATTGATTTATTTAGAATAATCAGTTCTTCAAAAATATCCACCAACTATGCAATCTTTTTTTTAAAACAGGGCAATGGGGTTAAGTGACTTGCCCAGGGTCACACAGATAGCAAGTGTCAAGTGTCTGAGGCCGGATTTGAACTCAGGAACTCCTGAATCCAGGGCCAGTGCTTTATCCACTGCACCACCTAGCTGCCCCACAACTATGCAATCTTTAAGAAAAAATCTTTGTTGTTAAATTAATTTGCTTTATCTTTATTAACATTAAGAAAAATAGTAATTTCTGCTCATTTTTACATTCTCTGAAATACATTAGCATGAGTAACCTAGGATGTTTGGTACTAATATAAAATTGTTTATGCTTTACCCTTTAAAGTCATACAATTTTGCAAAGAACCTTATTTTTAACAGACTGTAATAGATTTTTGTGATTACCCTAGTAATAACTTGAAAAATTCGTGTAGCTCTTTACTCCTATTTCTTAATAAAAGTGATTGTGAAGCATGCAAAATATAAATTCTGCAGAAGGGGCCACATTTTTAACTAATGCTTATAGACCTACATCTAAGCCACACATCAATTAAATTCTGTCAGCAGAGTTTAGTGCAATTCTCCTATTATATCATTTTCATTTTCAAAACCATCAATCATATTGATCTGGTTATGTGTTGGTTTCCAAAGTATAAAATTATGTGTAATATCATTTTCATTTTTAAAACCATCAATCATATTGATCTGGTGTGTGTGTTAGTTTTCAAAGTATAATATTAAACCTAACATTAGTTTCAACTATATATCCTGAATTATCTTTAACCATATTTGTTGTTTCATCCACTTATGATACAAAATAGAGCTTATTTTTTCAATAACTTTGATCACAAAGTTTTTCCAAAATATGCACAATTCTTTTTCTGATAACATCATTTTCAAGGGAAACTATTTGCAGTTGTTTTTTTGTTTTTTTTTTTTTAGTGAGGCAATTGGGGTTAAGTGACTTGCCCAGGGTCACACAGCTAGTAAGTGTTAAGTGTCTGAGGCTGGATTTGAACTCAGGTACTCCTGACTCCAGGGCCGGCGCTCTATCCACTGCGCCACCTAGCTGCCCCTGCAGTTGTTTTAAATGTTGATAGTTACAACTATATTCAATAATTTCATATAACATCAACATTTCTCCTACTAAATTATTTATTGTATGCTAAGCAATTTTATAAAAACTCATTGAAATGATGAAAGTATGGTATCATAGATAGAACATTGGACTTGGGGTTGGGAAGAACTGGGTTCAAGTCTCACCTCAGACACTTACCAATTATTCACCCTGGGTACTTGCCCAGTTAAGTGACTTCACTTAATTTCTCCTTACCTCAGTTTCCTGACCTGTAAAATGTAGGGTTTGGATTCAGTGGCCTCTAAGTTTGCTTCATTTCTCATTGATAGATCTTTTGATGTCAAAAACTATCTAATTTTCTATAGAAAATTATCTGGTCTTGTCAACATATTGTAATGTATACTTTCAAGATGTCATTTTGATTCATTAAGCTTCATGCTATCAGTAGCGAAAACATTTGCATAATATTCAATATTAATAATATAACTTGTGATTACCTATGATAAATATATTTTGAACTTTTGGTTTATATTTCTACTACTTGAACTGTATATATTCATTTATATCAAAAGGAATGCTATTTTTAAAAAATAGATAAGATAAAAATCAGGATAATTGAATTAAATTTAAGCATTATAATTTTTTTTAATTACTTATATCTTGGGGCAGCTAGGTGGCACAGTGGATAAAGTACTGGCCCTGGAGTCAGGAGGACCTGAGTTCAAATCCAGTTTCAGACACTTGACACTTACTAGCTGTGTGACCCTGGGCAAGTCACTTAATCCCAATTGCCTCACAAAAGAAAAAAAAATACTTATATTTTTGAAAAGTTATTTCATGTCTTTAAAATGGATTGCTTTGGAAACTACCTTATTTTTTTTACCATATTTACCCAAATTAATGATATGGAGAAAAACAACATAGGAATGGATTTTTAATTTTTATTCAAATATTACTTAACTTCACATTTATAGACCACATTAAAGTATAGCAAATAGTGAGGAGACACAACTCATCTATGTCATTAGCCTACTGACAATTAATAGTCATGGATTGCACCCATATTCAAATTCCAAATGTGCTAGCTCAATTTTGACCTCCTCTGCACATAACATAATTGTAATCCTAAATTTATTGTCAGTTGAAAATAATTCACCATGTTAGCTTCATACTTGTTGACTTTGATTTGAATTTGGCTTTCATTGAAAACAATTTGAATATATTAATTCAGTAAGTGTACTAAAAATATCCAGTAATTTTGCTTCACACTCCTTCTAAGGTCTTATGCCTTTCCCCCTATGATGGTCTTCTTGGGAGGAGGGAGAAGACCACAGTTTATAAAACTCTAATCTAGTCCAACCTATTCATTTTGCAGATTAGAAAACTGAGACAAAAAGTAAAATGAAGAGACTTGTCCAAGGTCACATAGGAAGCAAATCTTAAAGCAAAGGTCTCAAATTCAGCTCTTCCAACTTTATAATCAATGCCCTTTTCACTAAAGACACTATCTCACTAAATTTCAACTTGATTTATACCAAACTACATCCAATGCCTGAGCTGAGTTCCTAGAACATACATATTTACATATCAGTCATATCTCCCCCACACTTTTTTTTTTTGCAGAGGTCAAGTGACTTGTCCAAAGTAATGGAATCAACTAGTGATAGTCAAGATTAGAAATCAGAATCCCTTATTTCTACTCCATAACATTTTTTGTTCTACAGTGTTTCTTGATAAAACCACAAAGAAGAGGGGAAGATGGTGGTAGCAATGGAGACAGAAAACAAGAAGTGACATGTTCAGAGTGATTGTGAGGCTCAAATGAGATGATAGATATAAAGCACTTTGCAAATTCATGATGACTTCATTGCCTAAGACTTCTATTGCACTCCAGCTGAATTCAAGCAATGTTTATAGAGCAATAGAGGGTTGTACTGGTAAATGTTCAACTGGCTCTCTGTGGGGTGGGGGAGACATACACACACACACACACTTTTAATTATAATTTACTTTTTTTTGGATGGGGCAATGGGGGCTAAGTGACTTACCCAGGGTCACACGGCTAGTTAAGTGTCAAGTGTCTAAGGCCAAATTTGAACTCAGGTCTTCCTGAATCCAGGGCTGGTGCTTTATCCACTGTGCCACCTAGCTGCCCCCTAAGTTTAACATGCATTAATAACACTTTCTTAAGTTTAGAAATTAACAAAACAACAAATCAAGCCCTGATTTATAGCAGTTTCTGATTTCTGAGGTAGAAATGCTCATAATGAAAATTCAACAAGCAGGTCTCATAAGCCAGTTAGAGCTGGCTCCAGCACACCTCTGGATATGTCAACAGTGAGGAAGGGAAGATGAGGCAAAGGGTCTTCCTAAGAAAAGGGAAGAAAAGGAAATTGCTGAGGCCCTTCTGAGAGTAGACTCTAGGAGGGTTAACAACTTGTCAAAATTCAGGTGATTGTAAAAAGTATAGTTTTGTCTTAAATTCTAATAATTAGGGCTATATAAAAGTGGAATGGGCTTTCTCAGATGATAGTGAGTTCATTCTCACTGGAGGTCTTCCAGCAAAATTGTGTAACCATTTTTCATGTATATTATATATGGGATTCTTGTTCAGGTACAGGTTGGGATTATAAGGTTGTAAATTTCTCTTAAATTTTATAAAAGTACAAAACGCCCCATTATTGAAACAGGAAAATTATCGAAAAGTATTCAGAAAGGAAATAAGCTAGCATAACCTAGAGAAATCAAGAAAATAATAAATCAGCCCCCCAAGGGGAAAACCAAATAACCCTGATCCAATGGATTTATAAGAAGATTCCGTCAAGCATTTAAAGAACAAATAACTCTTGTGCTACATAAAGTGTGCTCAAAATTAAAAAGGAGACATTTTATTTTTTTTAATGTATGAGGTATTTTATTTTTTCCGTTACATGTAAAGATAGTTCTCAACTTTTGTTTATACATGCTTTACAATTTCAGATTTTTCTCCCTCCCTCCCCTCCCTCCCCCCTCCCCTAGACAGCAGGTAATCTGATATAGGTTATATCTATATCTGATATAGGTTATATCTATACATATAAATATAGATATAGATATATACACACACACACATATATATACACATAATAACATTAATCCTATTTCTGCATTAATCCTGTTACAAGAGAAAGAATCAGAGCAGTGATGCAAAACCTCAAAATAGAAAAAAAACCAACAGCACCCAAAACAAAAGAAATAATATGGTTCAATCAGAATCTATACTCCACAGTTCTTTCTTTCTTTTTTTTTCTTGGATTTGGAGATCCTCTTCTATCATGAGTTCCCTGGAACTCTTCTGTACCATTGCATTGGTGAGAAGAATATAGTCCATCACAGTAGGTCAACACTCAATGTTGATGATACTGTGTACAATGTTCTTCTGGTTCTGCTCATCTCACTCATCATCAGCTCAAAAAGGAGACATTTTAAAAGACTTGTTCCATGATACAAACATGGCCCAGATTCTAAAACTCAGAAGAAATAAAGCAGTAAAAGAAAATGATGGAACAATATCATTGTTGTCTATAGATATAAAAGTATTATATATAATATTGTCAAATAATCTATCACAATATTTTTAATTATTCAGTGTAATAATATTAGACTTATATGATGAATTCAAGGATAATTTAACATTAAGAAAACTATATAATTAGTAACAAAACAGTAAATCAAAACATATTAAGATTGTGAGGGCCAAAATTTGATATACGGAACATTATTTGGGTGACTCGCCTTAATATTGGGGTCCCAGAAATATGAGGGACCTTTTAGGTTCTCCCTCTGCTCTGAACTGCCATTTTTAGATATTTCTCCCAGGCCAATAAGAAAGGAGCCTCTAAGCTTTAGTTCACAAAAGGATCAGATTTTATTACTTGGGAATCAATTAAACAACAAAGGTGAAACCAATAAAAATCTAAGATAAGGTAATAGGAAAATAGAAATACAGATAAATATTCTTAACTCTAAGCTTAAACTCTTCATGGCCCAGACCATTCCCAATTAAGCTAGTTCAAAGGAATTTAGGGTTTTCCATAATTAGCTCACCAAACCTGAAAGTCTACAGTTGCTCACACCACCAGAACAGCCAATACACCACCACAAGGGTAGTTGCCAGACAGAGAGCAAACACACCACCAGCGCAAGGGCCAAGAATGAAAGGACCAAGTTCTAGAAGACACCTAGCATTCTGGAAGTAGCCTGCCTCCCTTCAGGAAGTGTTCACTCTCCCCTCCCCCAAAAGGGGAGGTCCTTCAAAAGCTGCCTATGGAGAGTTCTCCTTCTGACCTTAGCAGCATACATAACCTTAGGGTGGGCCAAGTGTGGCCCCTCCCAAATGATTCAGCTAAAACTGCCATATTAATCTTTACCACAAATAATTTTTGCCATAAGATGAATTTAGTAAGCCATCATATACTATAGCTGTCTATATTTTTCTATATTTGCATATATAAATATGTATGTGCATGATTTATATATAAATATTAGAAAAGAAAAAATTATTGAATATTTATTAATATAAGTTTAAGGTATGGCTTTGATAGTTTAGCCATCCTTGAATTACTGGCAAATATCATCATAGGGATTATTTTTTTAATTTGATAATATATTGATATATTATCATATATTTAACATTATATTTATTATATATTATATTTAATATCATCACAGGGATTATCTTTTTAATTTGATAATATATTTATATATTATATATTTAACATTATTTATTATTGTGTACTACTTAAAAATATCATAGATAGTCCTTACACATACATATCAGTAACGATTTGGGCTATATAATTTTTGTTTTCCATTTGGTCTCTCCCTGATTTGGGGAAATAGGTATGTATATATTTATTAAACATCCTCTATGTTTCAGGCACTGGAGAGCTATGCTAAGTAATTACAAATCCCTCCTTTCTCCAGTACCTCAAAACTATTCATGTATGTCAAAATACATACATATGTGTATATATATACAGTTATATAATACATATTTTTATATACAATGCATATTTATATGAACATATATGATACGCATTTGTATATACATATAGATATATACATACATATATACATATACCCACATTCAGAGGAACTAGTGCCATTCCCCCCCTCCCTTCTAGGAAAGTTAAACACCCCAGTTCACCTAGGACATTCAAGAAGGAAAAAGAAATGCTTAGTTTACATCTCACTAAGAAAACATGTGGGAGAATTTTTGTGTTTCAAGGAATACATACTGAAAAGATTTAAGAATGATACAAGTATATTTTTGAGCTATAAAAAAACTCTTGAAGACTGATTCCTACAGAGGCCATGTTAGAGAGTTGTCCTCTGAAAAAAAGGGTGAGTATCATTTGTTGATAAATAGCTAAACAAGGAGGGGGGGGGGAGAGAGAGAGAAGGAAAGGGAGGGAGGGAGGGAGGGAGGGAGGAGAGAGACACTAAGAAAAGTGAAAGGTAACCTATAGGAAGCAGAAATGAAAAGAATCATATGTTAGAGGAAAGTAGAGCTATTGACCTAAGAAAGGTAGTTTTCTGGGAACAGAAGTGAATGAAAAGAACTGGAGGTAAGCAGGACGTTGCAGGGCTTGCAGAAGACAGTGCCAGTGGCAGGGCTACTACCATCTACTGAAAACTAAGAGATGCTGTGGAGTGGTGGAGGAAGACAGAGTTGGAAATGGAGAGCAGTAACTGGTCATTCCTGCTAAGAGTAGCAAGATACAAGAGCTGCTGGAAGCAGGCAACACAGGCAATTTCTCCAGTGCAGAAGTCATGAAAGGGAATGCCAATGTGAGAGACAAACCCCAAATACCCCCCCAAAAAAAACTGGAGTCGCTCAAGGGGCTATAAAGATCTCTAAGAGAGGTTTGTCCACTATGGGACTCCTTTTTGGAGCCAGGAAGTTAGTTCTATAAACCTCTTGAGGGCAGGAAATGTTTCACTTTTATATCTGTAGCCCCATTATTTAACATAGTGACTGGCACATAACATAGATTTAATAAATGCTTGTTAAATGACTGATTTATTTTCATCAACTTGTAAATAAAAATGTAATATCTTGAGCCTTAGGAGACTATATGGTTATATGGGGAATATGATGACTGCCCTTGGGGGAGTATAAGATACTAAGGTTCTGGGGGGGGCAGCTAGGTGGGGCAGGGGGAGCTAGGTGGGGCAGTGGATAAAGCACCGGCCTTGGATTCAGGATGATCTGAGTTCGAATTAGGCCTCAGACACTTGACACTAGCTGTGTGACCCTGGGCAAGTCACTTAACCCCCATTGCCCTGAAGAAAAAAAAAAAAAGATAAGAAGGTTCCATGATCATTTGGCTGAGTGCAATGAGCCAAAGAAATATTTGATCCCAAAAATACCTGGGCCCTTTGTATCAGGAGGGAGCCTCTGGCACAAGTATTAGAAAAAGACAGAATCTCCTAGTTGAAAGGAACTGAGGGAACATCTAGTCCCACCTATATTTATATAGGAATCAAGTCTACAATAATTCCTCTCAAATTGCCATCCAGCCTCTGCTATTAGCTCCGAGACAGCAATTTTGAACAATTCTAATTGTCCTAAAGTCATTCATTATGTCAAACCAAAAATTGACCCCTCTATAATCTCCACCCATTGTTCCTCTCTTTGCCCTCTGAGGCCAAGATGAATTCCTCAATATAAGAATCTTTCATAAACCTAAAGACAGTGGACATGCCCTCTCTCAATCTTTTCTTCTCCATTTTCTTCAACTAATACTCAGATAGATACATGTGGATAAATATATCCTTAAATATAGACATAGGTATGTGTACCTTTGTAGGTCTGTATATATGGTATAGATCCCAAATTTCTTCACATTATAGTAAGAGTTTGTCCTCAGTGTGGTTTTCTGTTTTGATGAGAAGCTTTGAGGCATTGAATGGAAGGCTTGCCTCAGAGTCAAAAACAGAGACCCAGGTTCAAGTCTCATTTCCAACATATACTAGCTTTGTGACCCTGGGAAAGTCACTAATCCCTCAGTGCTCCCAGGCAACTCTCTAAGACTGTGTCAGAGGAATTGTTGATATGAAATACCAAGGGAGTCTCCTCACAGAGAAACTTCCTACATGCATGAAATCATAGGCCTGGCTATCCCCCCCTCAAAAAAAAAAATCAATAAGGCATTTAATGGGCAATGACTCACTATAAAGGAACTGAGGTATAGAACAGTGAGTAATATGTATCTAAGCAGCAATGACATTCTAAAATGGAGAAACTTTTTCAAACCTTGGGTGGTAAGAGTAGAATAAACCAGTATTAAAGATGTCTTATATTGTAACACAGGAATAATGAGATCGAAAACCGAGGTATAGCAATGTGTTTTTTTGGCACATTTATTCTACTACAAAAGGGGAGGGGTGGTGTTCAAGTATCATTAAAGAACAGAATTAACTCACCATCATTCAGGTGAGCATCATGAACTATTTGTTTCAGACACATTATCAAATACTCTGATCTTGGTATGGTACTCATGAATCTCTGTGCCTCAGCCCTCCCCATTCCAGGTATTCCCAAAAGGTCTTCTCATTGGTACCATCTTATATCATTGGACAATATGACAATGACTTTTGGTTCTGGCATATTTTCTTCTCTCCATCCTGTACATGTCTAAACCAGATAGACAGACAAGGAAAGAAACACCAGACAAGTCTTCAGGGAAAATATATTTAAAAGATTTTTCTTTATTTAGAAAATACTCCAAGCAGATACTTTGGCTAAGTAGTAAAGCTATCTTCCTCAAAGGTATCTGAATTGTGTTGTTATGCCTGAGGGAACAGAAATAATCATTCACAACGCACCAAAATGCAGAAACAGCTTATTAAATTTATATTTTGAGTCCCAAGTAAAACAGAAGAAAAACCTACAATGATACAATTGACAAGTGTTATCATCAAAACAGTGATAAATATCACAACAGACAAAACTGCCTTTTTCCCTTAAATTATCTTTTTTAGAACACTTTCAGGAAAATATTTCTTTCTTTCATGAAATATATGCTGAACGTACCTAAAACGCTATGCTAGGAATTGTGGGAAATATAAAGGTATATGACATGTTCCCTGATCTCAAAGAAGTTATAATCTAAAATATTCCCTCAAATGACAAGAAGCATAACAGAAGACTTCAATACCAAGGTAGAGGGCACAAAGGAGAAGGGTGATAATTATATTAGAAAATACCTTTATATATAATGAATTTTTTCTACAAGAAGAAAATTGAAAACTTTTAGGTGCAGTATATACCAAGTAACATTATAAAAAATAAAATTTACTCTGCCTTTCTGCTTACCAGTAGTACACTTATTTTAGGAATAGTTATGTTTGGTCAGATTATCAATGGGTTAGGAAAAAAAGAAAGAAAAGAGGTCAAAAGTATTACAAAATTAAAACAAAGGATAAAGAGAAATGTTATCATATGCAATTACAGTAGTACTAATACAACCTGTGTAAGAAGACATCAATTCTGAAAAACAGAGGAAATAAACAAAAGCAAAGTCATTTCCTCTATCACTGCTTCTCAGAGAAATATAGCTGCTGAAAGCAATCAACACAATGAGGACACCAAATGAACCCAGAAATTGTCTCAGTCAGCAAATATTTGAAATCTTTGCCAATCAGAGACATGTCAGTAGTTAAAAAGAAAGTTTAGGATAAAGCACCGGCCCTGGAGTCAGGAGTACCTGAGTTCAAATCCGGCCTCAGACACTTGACACTTACTAGCTGTGTGACCCTGGGCAAGTCACTTAACCCCCATTGCCCCACAAAAAAAAAAAAAGAAAGAAAGTTTAGTGGCCACCTGGAAATGAGAAGCCAACTCTACAAGTGGGAAAATTCCTTTGTCTTTGTCTTCAGATCCTTTCCAGCCTCATAGAGAACTGCTCCTAGAGGAGGAGGGCATGGAGGGGAATGAAAGAAAAGGCAAAGTCCATTGTTTTGTGGATTCCAAAACTGCATTTGACAGAGTAAAACAAAATACAGCTTTAAAGGCTTTTCTCAGAGTATCTACCATGCTCATGTTAAAGTCATAAAAGATTCTATGATAGAACCATATATATTAAACTCTGCTAGGCACTGAGAGATATAAAGAAGAAATGTAAGAGATGGCCCTTTCCCTCTTGAAATTTATAACCTGGATAAGGGAGAGAAGGCAAATACACATGAAAAGGTTAAGTAATAATGGAAGGCTTTGTATGACTAAGTGCCTGAGAGAGTAATAGAGACAACATCATGGAAATCACCAAGGAGTATGGGTGATCAAACAACCAACAAATGTTTATTGTTATGGGCAAAGAACTGAATTAGGCCTGTCCTCAAAGATCTTACAATCCATTAAGGGGGAAAATGTGGACACCTCTAAAATGATTTAAAAGTGTTATGTGCCAAATGAGGACATATTAATGCTATGAGAGTTTAGACAACAGAGAGACAACTTTGGGATAGGATAGAAAAAGTAGATTTCAGGAAAGAGGTAGAAAGAATTTGAGCTCACCTTTGAAGGAAGGGTAGGAATAGATAGCACCTAGAAAGAGAGGGGGAATTTTAGGCAAAGGGTAAAGCCTGTGTAAAGGCTCACATGTAGGAATGTGTATAGAAAGTTTCAGGTATGGGGACAGCTAGGTGCTGCAGTGGATAAAGCACGAGCCCTGGATTCAGGAGGACCTGAGTTCAAATCTGACCTCAGACACCTGATACTTGCTAGCTGTGTGATCCTGGGCAAGCCACTTAACTCTCATTGCCCTGAAAAAAAAGTTTTAGGTATAATGGAGAGTTTTTTACCAAGTAATAGTCTGCCTCACTGAATCCTTCTCTTCCTTCAACTTTTACTTGGCACTGCCTTCTCTATGAAACCTCTTTTAATCCCAACTACTAATACTCTCTTTTAAACTACCTTGCATTTAACTACTTTGTATTTATTTTCTCTATATATTTATTCTAATATGTTATAAATGTCCTTGTCACCTCTGTTACGTTATGTTACTTGCAAGCAAAGATCATTTCATTTATTGTATCTTTGTCCCTAGTACTTAACAGATACCTGGAATAATAGTAGGTACTTAATAAATAATAGTTGGTTGATTCATAAGCAGACTGGGAATGTATACTAGTGGCAAAGTTTGGACTTAATATTATAGGTGATAGGGAGCCACTGAAAAGTATGTGTATGGATGTGTGTCATGGAAAATAACAACAAAAAATGGATTTTATTAAGGTTAACTGGGCAGCTATGACAAATGTATTAGACAGAATATAAGCAGAAGCAGGAAAAAACAGTTTGTGTTCTTCAATAGGTTGCGACAGACATGAAAGACTTTTAGAAGAAGCATCTGTAGTACTGTGCTCTAGTTTGGAGAGCTCATTTTAAGGATACTGATAGAGTGTGTCTAGATTGGTGTGAACATGATAATGAAGGACCTCAACTCAAGATCAGGAACATATACAGATTGGTAATGAAGGAATGGAGAATATTTAGTGGGGGGAAGCAAGAATTTAGGAAGTCCATTGTAATTGTCTTAATGTGACCTAGCTAAGAAGTAACCTTTCCTCACAACTCCTTCACAAAGTTCTAAAAGGCATATTAGACTTAATCATGATTAGCAAATTCATTTTTTAAAAAAATCAGTGAGTAATTTTTCCACCCCAAGGAGGGCTAATATAGAGTTCTGTGGACACAAGGGGACAGGGGTTTAGCCAAAAAAAGGTTGAAAAGAGGTATTCTAGTACAGAAGTTAAAGAAAGGCAGAGGCTGTGCAAAAAAGAAAACCTAGATTCAAAAGAGGGGTCTTGCCTAACTTTGTGTAGGACATAGGAACCAGGTACCAATTGGGGAAACTCGTCTATCACTAGCCAGTTGTGAGTCACAGATCCATAGAGGACTTAGGAGTGGTCCTGTGCCTAGAGGTGCTGGTACAGGAAATTATTGGTCTACCTAAAAGCCATGAGTCAAAAAAGAACCCAGACATCATATTTCAAGATATTATAGAAGAAAGGTGCTTAACATCTCTTAAAACCCAAAGGGCAAGATGAAAATAGAAAGAATTCACCAGCTACCTTGCAAAAACACCAAAATACAATTTCTCAGAAAGATAAGAATCAAAATTCTGAGATTCTGGGTAAAATAAAAGTGCTACAAGCAGTGAGAAAAAAAGTTTCAAGTACCAAGAAGACAAAATAAGGGATCAAACAAGATTAGTAGCTACCTAAATAAACAGAGTATGGAATAGTATATTCCAGAAGACAAAAGACTTAAAATTATATATCAAGAATAAATGTATGTGAGAAAACGGAGTATAATCCTACAAGGGGTAGGGGAGAAATTGACCCTTGTTGGAAGAAAGGACTTTCAGCATCCTTGATGAAAAGATAAGAGCTGCTAGAAATTTTGAAAGACAAGCACAGGAGTTGAGAGAAATATAAAAAGATAAGGATTAGGTGAACAATCATAAGGAACTAAACAAGGACAATCTCTTTTACATTTAGATATGGGGAAATGATAAATGTATCCCCTCATAATTGATCATTAGGGATCATAGAGTTTAGCATGACAAAGGCTCTGAAAATAGGTTTTGTTATGTTTCATGATCTTAAAGGAAGAAATAAAAGGGAGAAAAAGGAATACAGTAGTAGGGAAAAGAAAAGAGGAAGAATAAAGAACATTATCTCACATAATCAGGCTATACTGAGTAAAGACTATGTAACGAGGCAGTGACTAGACACAGTTGAACCTTGCTTTTATCTGAATTGTTCAAAAGTGAAAAAGAATATACAAACGCAGTTTGGAGCATAATTTTACTCAACAAGGAAATAGGAAAGAAAGGAAATAAGGGAAATGGAGAATAAAGATGGTATAGATTAAATTTGGGATTAGTCCTAAGCAAAACAAAATCTAAGGGAAGAGAGTAAGATAATGAACTGTTGTTGATTTTTGCCCTTCATTTCCAAGATTACCATAACATCAAAGTGATGTATATAACTTGCAGTGGACTGGATTTAAGTGAGGGAGAGCTGTGCCAAGTCACTAACCTCATTCTCTCCCCAGAAGCATTTGGGTCCAGTGGCAAGATATATATATCAGGATGGACGGGAGATGTACCCTGGATGTTTAAGGCCAATTGGGGTTAAGTGACTTTCCCAGGCTTACACAGCTATTAAGTGTCTGAAGTGAGATCTGAATTCAGGTCCATCCCAACTTCAGGGCCAGTGCTCTATCCACTGAGCTACCTAGCTGGATCATGCAGTGGGGTTTAAAGGAAAGATAAGAACTGATGGTTATTCTTTAGTCAAAGGAAAAAGAAGAGTACTGGAGAGCAAAAACAGATTACACCAAAGCAAAAGTGCTGGGCATATTGCTTTTCTTTTACCACACTCTTTATCTTTATGAAGAGAGAAAAGGAAATAACATGAAAGAAGTGTATACAAAAATTATGGAAGAGAAAATATACAATTAATGATTATAACTGTGAATATAATGGATGAATTCACCTATGAAATAGAAAAGGATGAAAGGATAGAAGATTGGATTAGAAAACAGAGTTCAACAATATGTTGCTCCGAAAACAAAACACTTGAGAATAAAGATTAATACAAAATTAAAATAAGAATATAGGATAAAATCTATTATTACTTCAACTGAAGTTTTTTAAAAAAAATAGAGACAGCAATGATAATCTAAGCCAAGGAAGGAGCAAAAATACACTTACTTAGAAGAAATAAAGAGGGAAATTGCATTTTGCTGAGAATCATGATAGATAATGAGTAATTAACATTTAATAATATTTAACATATGAACATGAAATGAATAGCATCTAAATATGTAAAGGGAAAGTTAAATAAGTCACAAAAATTAAACATTAAAACCATGTTAATGAAAGAAAAAAATTTACACCTTTTAAACTTAGAAAAATCTAACCAAAAAAGTAAATTAAGAAATTAAAGATCTGAATACAATTTCTGAGAAGTTAAGCATGTAACCTTTAGAGATTATTGAATAGCAATAGAAAGGAATATACACATATTTCAACTATGCATGGCAGCTTCTTAAAAATTAACCATTTATAAAAAAATCTTCACAAACAAATATAGAAAAGCAGGGATATATAGATAAATAGATGATAGAAAGATAGATAGAGAGATAGAGAGAGAGAGATGGATAGAGAGATAGATAGACAGACAGACAGATGATATAGGCAAATAGATCAGAATTAAATAAAACTAAATTACTGCTGAGGAATTGGGGACTAAATGATCCTATAGAATGGCTGGATCAAAAAAAAAACAACCGAATAATTAAAAATCAATAATTTCATTAAATATAATGACAGGAAGACAATGTATCAAAATTTTAGGGATGTAGTCAAAGTGGTCCTTAAGGAAAAATATATCTCTATACACTTTCTTTTACAAAAGAGAGAATAGTCAGATCTATTAATTAATGAGCATGTAACTAAAAAATATTAGAGAAGTACCAAGTTCAAAATCCCCAATTAAACACTAAAATAGAAATCCTGAAAATCAAAGGAAAGATTAACAACATTAAAAAAGTTTCAAAGTAAACAAAACTAGTTTTAAAAATAGACATATGTGTTAGTCAATCTGACCTTTAAAAAATTATCAGTACCAAAGATGAAAAGGTAAATTCATAACCAATTAAAAATAAATAAAAGAAATTATTAGAAACCATTTTACTCAATTATGTAACCCACAAAATTACTATCTAAATTAAACAGATTAATATTTACAGAAACATAAAATTAGTAAAACTACTACAGATTAACAGAACAAGAAATAAAAATAATCTCAAAAAAATAAAAAAGAACAAACCATAAATGAGCTTTCAAAGAAAAAACTACTGGATACCAGTTTAATTTACATGGGCATTCTATCGAACACTTGAAGATAAATTAATTTCAATGCTATTGCTCTGAAATTAATTTCAATGCTATAAACCTTTCCAGAACATCAAAGGAAAAAAGTAGCCCTACTAAATTTCTCCTGGTGAAAATATGTTATTGCTACCTAAATAAGGATAAGTCAAAGCAAATAAAGAAAACTATATGTCAATATCCATAATCAATATCAATGCAAAAATCTAAATACGATATTAGCAAGGAGAATATAGCAACATATTCCAAAGATTATACATTACAATTTGATTGGATATATACCAGAAATGTAGAATTGGTTTGCTATTAGGGAAACTAACACAATAATTAATTCACTATGTTAATAAAAAATAATAAATTACATGATTATTTCAGTAAGTATGGAAAAAGTTTTTGACTAGATACAATACTTATTCCCGTTAAAAACAGCAGGACATATAAGAATAAATAGATCTTTCTTTAATATGATGGTATTTATCTAAAATCAAGAACCAGCATTATCTATAATGAAGATAAACTAGAGGACTTTCCAATATGATTAGAAGTAAAGCAAGGATATTCATGATCACCATACTTTTTAGTGTACTGCTAGGAATACTAGCCATAATAATAAGACAAGAAAATGAAATTAAATGAATAATCATTGGCTAAAAAAGTGAAATTATCACTCTTTGTAGGTGAAATCATTTATATAATATACTTAGAGAATCCTAGAAAGTCAACTAAAAAGAATTGAAATGATTAACAACTTCAGCAAGTTTCAGGATACAAAATAAACCTGTGTAGATCACTAGTATTTTCCATATATAAAAAATAAGATTATAAAATAAAAAGAAGTTAAAGAATCAACTACATTATTTTTTAAGTTAAGTATCATAGACCTGTGGAGATTGTTGACTGACAATAAAAATTAATATACACATATTTCAAATGCTGCAAAATAAAACACAAACACAAATATCTCAAATGCTATAAAATGCTGCCAGGAAAAAGAAACCATATTCAATTTAAAATATTTACCTAATGTACAAACACCAGGTGTCTTATGGTCAGAAAAACACTGTAATTACATGAATAGAGGTACCAAATATTAATTACCATAATACAAGTGTAAATCATTGGAAAAATACTAATTGCTCATGTGTAGGCTGAGTTAATACAATAGAAATGACAATACTTCCTATATTAATTTATTTATTCAGTACCATAACAATCAGACTGCCAAGCAATTATTTTATAAAGCCAGAAAGATAATTTTTTTAATTCATTTTGAAGAGCAAAAGGGCACAAAACATCAGGGAAATAATGGGAGGGAAAGCATACAAAGTAAGTTCCTAGCAGTACTCAATCTCAAACTGTATTACAAAGCAGAAATATCATCAAAACAATTTGGTGCTGGTTTATGAAATAGGTCAATGAGTAGAAAAGATAATATATACAATGTACGAAGACAAACAAGCAGAGTAGCTTCGAGTTTCACAAACACAAAGATTCCAGCTATCAGAGTAAGAGTTTACTTTGACAAAAATGGCTGGGGAATATAGAGAACAACTTGCAAAATTTAGGTATAGACCATCTTCTCATACCATTAGTCAAAATAAGTTCTAAATTGGTACATGACTTAGACATAAGAGTGACATCATAAACAAATTAGAGTAGCAAAGAAGGCATTTCCTGTTAGCTATATGGATGGATACACACAGTGTCAATGACTAGACAAGAAATAGAGAGGATCACAGAAGATAAAATGGACAATTTTGGTTACATAAAATTAAAAAATAATTTATATAAACAAAATCACTACAGTTTAAATTAAGAAAAAATGGTAAAAGGGGGTAATATTTGCAGCTCTGACAGAGGTCTCATTTTTAAGATACATAGGGAACTGATTTAAATGTATAAGAAAAAGAGCCATTCTATAAATTGTTAAATGTTCAAAGGATAAGAATAGACAATTTTTAAAGGAAGAAATCCAAGTTATTAATAGTTAAGTAAAAATTATCTAAATCATTAATTATTAGGGAAATGTAAATTAAAACAACTCTCAGATTCCACCTAACATCCATATAATTGGCAAAGTTGACAAAAAAGGAAACTGACAATTGGTGGAAGGGCTGTTGGAAAACAAGGACATTGATGACTATTGATGAAACTGTGAATTGCTCAAGCCATTCTGGAAAGCAAATGAAACCTATACCCAAAGAGTTATTAAGTTGTGCAAACCCCTTGACCTAGTGATAAAACTATAAGGACTATATCCCCCAAAAGCTCAAAGAAGGGCAAACGATCCTTATGTACACATATATGTATATATTTATATATGTGCTATATGTTTACATATACTTATATGTGTATCCAAATATACGTATTATGAATATGTCTATATTGTATAAACATATATGTATCTATACAAGCTATTTTTGTAGTAGCAAAGACTTAGAAACTAAGAGATTAGAAAAGAAGCCCATTTGGCTGAACAATTTATGGTACAAGAATACAAGAATGTGATGGAATGTTACTGTGCTATAAGAAATGATGAAAGGGACAGTCTCAGAGAAACAGGGAAAAACACATAAAATAATGCAGAGTTAAATGAGTAGAACCAAGCAAAAAAGTATTCAACAAAATAAAATAAAGACAAATTGAAATTCCTATGAACTCTGATGAATGTAATGTCTTATTTTGTTTCAGTGTGGTAGGAACAATACCCTAAGCCCTCCCCTTGATGTGTTAGGCTAATTTTTCTTCTAAAAGTATTAAGACCATGCTCAAGACTTGATCAACTCAGAATACCAAAGACTCAGGCTGTTGAAATCACTTTCTGGTTGCCTGTGTACAAAATTTCCAAATGGAGTTCCAGGTTCCTTGAATGGTAAATCACAATGGGAAATTCAGGCAAGGATGTTACCTGGAGGTGCTTTCCATGTCTACTCTTGTTGAATATCCTTGTTCTGTTATAGCTATGTCATTTTTTTAATTAACTGTCAAATGACACACAAGTGTTTCATTTTGATCCTGACCTATAAAAGGACTAGTCTGCATCAGTCCCAGCTCAGAACATTTAGGTATTGTACTAAGTCATGAGGATACAAATGCAAGCAGGTAAGAGAGACTCTTCCCTCAAGGAGATTTTAGTCTAATGAAGTAAAACAATACAAAAAAAGAGCTCAAAAGACAGTGGAGGGGCAGCTAGGTGGCATGGTGGATAGAGCACTGGCCCTAGAGTCAGGAGGACCTAAGTTCAAATCTCATTTCAGATACTTAGTGGGTGTGTGTGTGTGTGTGTGTATTTGTGTGTGTGTGTGTGTGTGTGGGAGAGAGAGAGAGAGAGAGAGAGAGAGAGGGAGGGAGGGAGGGAGGAATGGTTTGGAAGTAGCAGTGAGGACATGGTAAAGGCCTAGTTCTGGACCAGATAAAGTTCATGTAGCAAAGTATAGTGTGATAGGGCATAATGCAATGTTAGAGTTGGAGGGAGATTAGATTGATAATTGGAGAATGATAGCAACATGGTACAGAAGTGATGGCCAGGAAATAATACAGAGGCCTGGTTCTGGACAAGATAAAAGTTAAAGCCCACTTATCCGAATCTAAAGTTTCACAGGAAGAGTCTGCAGTTTCACTGATTGAAGGGTAGGGTGGAGAAGGAGAAAAGAGATGAGGATGGTGCCCAATATAGAGGCAACGTTATATGGAAATTGTGTCCGGGAAAAGTGCAACAGTAAAATCTATTATAAAGGATGTAAGTATCTGGCTCAGACTTAAATATAAGATTAAAATTTATTGTTATACATCTATATTAAACATAAAAAGGAGACTTTCTAGATCTAATGTCTAATTTAATCTAGTCTGCTAAGCATACATTAAATTTAATATTACCCTTTTTGAAATGGTTATATGTAGCATTTTGTTTATATCCCTCTTATATACTTACAATGGCCTATTTTGCAAAATATTCTCTGTACATGTCAACTCCCCTATGAGATAGTAAACACCTGAAGGCAGGGAACTTATTTTGCATCTTTCATGTGCTAGCACAGTGTTTTGCATACATCTAGTACTTAGCATATTTTTGGATGAATAAATGAATGAGTGAATGAATGAATGGTTGATTAAATGGCTTTGAAGGAAAAAATGGTATCTATGTTTTCTAGGGGAAAATTGGTTATTTGCTCCTCCACTTATTTTTTAAAGACTTCATTTTGCCATCCCCCATTAGACAAATGGCCAAAGATTAAGAAGGAATAAATTTCTTTTTTTAATAATAAATATTTTTATTTATAGTTTTAAGTTCCAAATTTTATCCTTCTTTCCCTCCCTCCCTTCCCCCCTCCATGAGGCAGTAAGCAATCAGATGTGGGTTATATATGTACAATTATGTAAAACTGAAGGAATAGATTTCAAAATATTAAATATAATCAGTTAAAAATCTGGAATATGTCTAAAATCACTAATATTAAGATAAATTAAAATTAAAGCAACCCTTCAGTATTACCCCAAGCCCATCAAGCTACCAGAGATGTTCAAAGACTATGAGAAGACAGTAATCAATCAGTCAATAAACATTTATTAAGTGCCTACTATGAACTGGGTCTGGAGCAAAAAGATTCATCTTTGTGAGTTCAAATCTGGTCTCAAATCTGGCTATGTGACCCTGGGAAGGTTACTTAACCCTGTTTGCCTCAATTTCCTCATCTATAAAATGAACGGGAGAAGGGATCATAAAGAGTCAGGCACAACTGAACAATGACATGTGTCAAACACTGTGCTAAGTGCAGGGGATACAAAAAAGAGGCCATGTTTGATATATGTATAAAACATAATTATATATCACAAATAAAATTAAAATGGGAAAAAAGAAATAAGCAGAGCCAAGAAAACAATATCACATGGTAATTAAAACAGTGTAAATGGAAAGAACAATGACATCAAAAAATCAAAAGTAAATGTAAAACAATTATAAAGATAAAACAGGACTCAAATGAACATATATGAGAAGACACCCCCCACCCCCAATCTATCCTGCAAGGAAATGAGAGGTTCATAGATGTTACATAATGCACATGTTTTCTGATTTTTTTCAATGTATTAATCAGTTGTGCTAACTTTTTTTTCATCTTTAAAAAGTACTATTTCTCATGAGATTGCTCTCTGGAATGAAGAAAAAGAAAGATACATGGTAATGTTTTTAAAAAAACAGAAAATATCAATAAAAACTTATTTTAAAAAAGAGGCAAAATATAGTCCTTGTCATAGAGCTCACAATCTAATGTAGGAGATACAGGATAAATAAGAAATAATTAAGAGAAGGAAAACACTAGAACTAAGAGGGGTCAGGAATGTTTTCCTGTAAATGATGGAATTATAGCTGGTACTTAGAGAAAGCCAGAAAAGCCAGTGGGTAGCGATGAGGGAATAGAATATTTCAGGTATTGGAGACAGCCAAAGAAAATACCTGAAGCTTAGAGATGGGGTGTCTTGTTCATTGAACAAAAAGAAGGCCAGAATCATTGGATGAAAGAGTGTTTTGGGGGAGAAAAATGTAAGAAAACTGGAAAGATAGTAGGGTGATTGATTATGAATTTGTCAAGAGAAGAATGAAAGGAGAATCAAGTCTATTCAGGGACTTGAGAAAGTTGAGAAAGAACTGAGGGACGGAGAGATTAGGAGTAATGTTTAAGGTGGAGAATTGGGTTAGAAATCATAAAGTAGAAGGAACAAGGGAATAATAAAATGCTAGGATCAAATAAAGGAATTTTCAAAGTTCATGAAAATGATTGTAGAAAACTTGTTGGTGATGCCAAAATCAAGTGTATGACCAAATCTTTGTGCCTAGCTGAGGTGAAGTACAGGAATCTGCCATGAATATTGAGTAGATTAAAGAACTGGGATGTTGAGTCTTTTGAGGGAGAATCAATATATATATTGAAGTACCCTGGTATTAGGGGAAGAGTAGGGGCAGAGACAAAAAATGTGAGCCAGGTACTGAGCTCATTGAGGAACAAGGAAAATGTCCTAAAGACCAATAGATTACCCAATATCAATCCTATAGCTTAATATATTGTATTGCATTGCCTTACACTGTATAGCATTGTATTGCATTATCTTACATTACTTATTATGTTACATTGTTATGTTATGTTGTATTGTGTTGTGATATGATGTTTACATACATATAACATATATAATAAATAATACATAAACTATATATCATATATTAGTGATATGTAATAATTATTTATAACCTTGTTAGAAAAGTATGTCCCTTTCCTGTATTTAGTCTTATTATATCTTCTGCTTCATTATAAGGAAAACTTCAGAATCAAGATTAGTTCAAATGGGCTGAAGTTCACAGTATATACAAATCTTAATTTTCTAGAAATAATCATAGAATATTGGAACTAGAAAGGCCAAAAGAAATTATCTAATTCAGTCTCCTGTCATAAAAATTGTACTATTTTTTAAAAGTCTCCAAGCAGAGAGATTTACACCCTCCCTTGAAAACCTTTTTTTTTCCTGGGTTTAATCACTATCAATTACAACATTCTTACTTGTTTATCCAAATTCTTGTTACTGAATTTAAAATCAAAATATTATTTTCTCCTTTGGAGATGGATGACAAATGACTAGGATCTTCCTTTTAATATCTCATATACCTAAAATAGAATTATTATGTAACATATTGGCCTTTTTTTTTTTGAGACTAGGTATTTCTGTCTTCCCCAAGCTGAAAGTGGAATGTCTCATACGTCCCATCCCACTACTGATCAGCAAAAGAGTTTTGACCAATTCTGTTTCCTACTTGGTCCAGTTCACTTCTCTCTAGGCTGTCTGGCGCCCCACACACTTTCAAGGCCTCCCCATAAGGTTGATAGCCTTAGTGAAGACACAATCATCTTAGCTAACTGTAGCTCAGAAGCAATCCACCAGCCTCAGCCTCTCCCAAGAGCTGGAATTACAGACACATGCTGAGTTCTCTTTGTCCAACACCAATTCTGTTATGTTATTTTTTCCTCTTTTTCTGTCCTGATTAATATTTGTATTACTTTCCTTCTTTTCTTCTTTTCTCCCTTATGCTTTAGCATATCTCTCTGGTCATACATTGACAAAAATGAAAAATGCCATTGTGATAAATACTGAACTTACAATAAATAGAACAGACAGATTCCTTCCTTATTCTTCTATATAAAATTCCAACTAATGCAATTTACTTCAATATTTGGTAGATTTTTAAAATAACAGCAATACATCACGACAGTATAAAGAAAACAGAACCAAAAGAAGAATGTATAAATAAAGTCAATGTGGAGAGGCAGCAAACAGAGAGAAGCAAGCCAGGTCCTCCAAGCATAAGTGGGCTACACATCCCTTCCAGGTTCTAGATTATAACAATTTGAGAGACAATTCATCAATATCTTTTCAGTAGGAGGTCTTCTAGGTTATATATTCTTTTTCTATACTCCTAGCCTTATTGGTTTTAAACTAAAGCTACATTTCCTCCCAGCTTTTAAATTTCTAAAGAAACAAAGTCCAGCAGAAAACATGTGTTCCCTAGGTCTTGTATCACATTTGTAACCTGGCAGTCTTTCATTATTTTTGTATTTACAGTTAACAGGGTGCTATTATCTGTGGTCCATTTTGATACTCATTCTGTTTTCAGTGGAGCATAGTCAGTCACCCTATGCAAAAATTCATCATCTCCTCTTTCCTACCCTCATCAAATTCCATGAAATTAGAGCATTCTAGGGTTATATACTTTGAATGGCCACATAGTCCAACTTCCTATCCTTAGTCAGGTCTGTTATTATGTCATTTTGGATAAGAATCTCACTTGTTTTTTAAAAATTTCCCAGAAAAGGGTATTTGATAGCTAACTTAAGACAAGCAATCCCTCCCAATGTTGAACAATCAACTTTGAAGCAAAACATGACCACTATCAGACTGAAAACCTGGATGTTGCTCTGTAATTATATTTCCTCCTTCCCTGTTTTTCCAGAAGAGATTGAGAATCTTAGCAGCCACACAAATGTCATTTATATGGGGGGCATCAAATAATTGGAAGTAATTATGAAGAAAGGCCTTTATTTTTACAGTGATCAGATTGTAGTGGGATACAACTGTCTTCTAAGAACCTCATACTTTAAGAGAAAATGTGTATGTATGTATGTATATATGTAAATTGCATGTTATATAAATGAAATTTAACTTTATTCCATTTTATTTATCCACTGAGCACCACAACATGGCTTCCACTCCCAGCATGCTCTTTTATCCAGTACTACTTCTATAGCAAGGAAGAAAAATCAATCATTCAGCCACTAGATGGCACTGCAATAAATTAGAATGGACTGTACTCAGTGGACCATAATATTATCGATGTAACACTTTAGAGATAAAGCAATAAAGATTAAGCATATACCAAATATAATAAACATGGGAGTGATATAGAGACCTACACAAAGAACAAACAAAATATAGTGAAATAGCAGTGCCCCAATGGGGCATAAATTTTAAAAGATCTTAGTTTATGACTAGTTTCTCTCCTAGATATACTAAGATATAATGCCATTTGTCCAACACATTTTGGTTCCCAATATTTTTGCTTTTGAGCTATTGAAGTTAATATTTAACAAACACATTTCCTCCCATTTTTTAATGTGAACCAAAGTCCAAAAATAATTTGTCTTTTTTGGCAATATTTATCATTATCTTGACACAGAACCTGAATTATTATTGAAAGTAAATAGGAAAATCAAGGACTCAAATCTCTTGAAAAAAATTTTTAAGTTGTTCTCAAGGTTAGGGTGTACTCTGTGGCAATGAACAAGTGGATAAATAAAGGTGATGCAGTGTCATATAATCGGTAATATTTCCTTTAACAGTGACTATTTTTTAAATGAAATTGTCTAACTGACAAATTTAATTTCCCCCTTTTGGGTTTGTTTACGCTTTGGACTCCCCAGTGTCACAGATCTAAGCATAAAACTAGGGGCTCCTGTTCCACACTTCCTTTTTGACTTCTTATCTATCATTTACAGCTGTGCTCTTTCCCTAAGGTCTTCTGGTCTTTTTTTCCTTAAAAAGAAAAAAAAAATTAACATCCCTCAACTTACTAAGAGTGAGGGAAAAAAACGAAACCAACACAACCCAGTTCAGGAAGTTTTTGAAACACCTAGTGAACAATGAAGAAGACGTCTGCCCACTCTTGATTTCACACAGCTGGCTGTGTTTAAAAGAGACACAGGACATGAACCAGCCCCCAGAATTAGACAGACGCTTCCAAAGGCCAAAACGGCTGAATGTCCTTGTGAGGTGAAGCTGCCCCATTTGAGGTGGCACCAAATGCTGTAAACTGGCCTTGGCCTGACAGCTTCAGCTTGGAGTCTACTTTTTTTTTTTTTTTAAACTATTCCCTCCCTCACCCCAAAGAGCCAGTCAATGCAATATTATTTCTACAGATATTTAGGTCTAAATTTAAACAGGAAGTAAGGCTAGGTATTTTTTTTCTTTGTTGCTGTTAGGGTAAAGATAATCACTCTAATTTTGCCAACCTTGTTCAAAGAAGAAAACTCAAGGGAATGACAGGGGTTGAAGGCCCACCAGTAGGATCAAAGAAAAGATTGTTATCGATAAGGACCCCCAGCACTTACAGTCATGCCGGAAAATTTGTGGTACTCTGTCCTTCACCTCTGTTGTGTCTTTAATACAGAAGGCTTGGCTTTGATTAGGCATCTTCTGAGTGGGCAGCAGAGAGGTAATAAAAGGCCATTTATGGATCGGGAATTCTGCTGTGGGGATCTCTGAGGGGGAAGGTGCCTAAGCTGTTATTGCAAGTTTAAGTGTTTTTAGTTTCCCGGTTTCTTTCCCCACTGTTTGTTCTGAGAATACAAATATGCCAGGACAAATCTGGAACCAAACAGGAGCATTTCTCTCACAATGAGCCACTACATTGAAGCATATCCTACTTGACAGCCTTTTGTGAGTAGCAGAGTCCATGGGTGTGTTGTTTTTTTTTTCTCCAGCAGTGATCTCCTTTCACCTCATTATAAAATACAACCCGTCAGAGCTAAATTGAGGAGGTTTTTCAACAGAGTTGGAAAATTCACCTTTAATTACGGTATAGGGGAAAGCTTCTGAAATATCAGCTATGCAGAGGAGAGCTGAGAGGCATTTGGTTGGATCTGCCAAGGAGAAATAGGGACGATTCCTGATGAAGAAGCCACGTTGTTAGTTCGTAGGTTTCTCAGGTGATGGTCCTTTGATACCGATGGGCTTTGAATTCTTCCAGAGAGGAAGAGAAAGAGAAGCCTTTTTATTTGTCTGTTCCTAGGGCGTCAGTCTTTTGCTGACCAGTTGTGAAATATTTTAAGGTTCTTCATTTCCAGCTTTAATGTCCTGTGTGTTTGCTGGCATTGGAATTGCCAATTTTCACTTGTGTCGTGTGTGAGCTTGCTGTTTAAATTTCCATGGCTACGGTCATTGTCAAGGGTGATGCCCCTTCTATCAGGTCCAGCATAGCACCGCATACAATTAACCGAATAAGTACAAAAAGAAAAGGTAAACTCCTAGGGGGCAAAGACTTTTTTTTTTTTAATCTTCATACCTAACACAGTGAGCTAGAAGAGACCAACAGCAAGGTCACACCTAGTAAGTGGTAGAGCTGCAATTCAAACTTAGGTCCCTTTTCAACAAATCTAGGGCCCTTTCCTGAGACTATTTCTTTGTGTTTGTTTAATTGAATTGAATTGTTTCTGGGGTACAGTGGTTAGAGTACTGGGCCTTGAGTCAGGAAAACCTGAATTCAAATCTAGCCTAGGATATTTACTAGCTCTGTGACCTTAGGCAAGTCACTTAACCTCCATTTGACTCAGGTTCATCATCTATAAAATGGGGACAATGATAGCACCCAGTTCCCAGGGTTGTTGTGAGGATCAAATGAGATAATAATTGTAAAGCACTTAGCAAAATGCATGGCATATTATTATTCAATTGTTCCAGTCATATCTGACTCTTCGTGATAAGGCCTTTTGGGGTTTTCTTATATATATATATGCATGTGTATGTGTATATGTGTGTGTATATGTATGTGTATATGTATATATGTGTGTATGTATGTATATGTATATATATGTATGTGTATGTGTATATGTATATATGTGTGTATGTATGTATATGTATGTATATGTATATGTTTCTATATATTTTTTTAAATATATATTTGGTAAGGCAATTGGGGTTAAGTGACTTGCCCAGGGTCACACAGCTAGTAAATAAAGATGCCAGGGTGGTTTGCTATTTCCTCCTCCAATGCATATTACAGATGAGGAAACTGAAGTAAACAGAGTTAAGTGATTTGCCCAGGGTCACTTTGCTCAGTGTCTAAGTCCAGATTTGAACTCAGCTCTTCCTGACTCCCGGTCCCATGCTCTATTGACTGTGCTGTCTAGTTGCCCACTAGCATATAAGAAATGCTATATAAATATTAGCTGTTATGACTTGTGGTATATGAATGTAATGGAATTCTATTGTTCTGTAAGAAACGAAGAGCAGGAGGAGTTCAGAGAAACCTGGAAGGACTTGCATGAACTGATGATGAGTGAGATGAGCAGAACCAGAAGAACATTATACACAGTATCATCAACATTATGTGTTGATCAACTGTGATAGATTAGATTCTTCTCACCAATACAATGGTCCAAGAAAGTTCCAAAGGACTCATGATGGGAAAGGCTCTCCAAATCCAGGGGAAAAAAAAACCTAAAACTGTGGAATATGGATGCTGATTGAACCATACTATTTCTTTTGGTTTTGGTGCTGTGGTTTTTCTTTTTTGAGGTTTTTCCTTTTTTGCTCTGATTCTTCTCTTATAACATGACTAATGCAGAAATATGTTTGATGTTATTATATAGAGAAAGAACCTATATCAGATTACCTGCTGTCTAGGGGAGGGGGGAGGGAGGAAGAAAAATTTGTAATTGGGCATCTTGTATGAACAAATCTTGAAAACTATCTCTACATATAACTGGAAAATAATAAAATACTTTTATCAGAAAAAAACCTGTTAGCTGTTATGGTGCTGGGGGTGGGGGGTGATGATGATGATAATTCTTGATCATTTCTTCAGATAGCAGCTTGGAAGACATCTACTATGGTAGAGTAGGAAGAACTAGATTTAAGTCTGGGTTCTAGCTATATATTTGTTGTGCAGTCAGACATGAATGACAACTCCTCAGAGCCTCAATTTCCTCATCAGTAAAACAGGAATAACACTTTTGTCACATACTTCACAAAGTTGTTGCGAGGGTCAAATAAGATGATGTATATACAGCACTTCAAAAAGGGTAGTGATACAAAAATAGTAGTTTTATAATTGAAACTATAATTGCAAATTGGGGGCAGCTAGGTAGCACAGCGGATAGAATACCAGGCCTGGTGTCCAGAAGATTCATCTCCCTGGGTTCAAATTTGACTTACTAGCTGTGTGACCCTGGGCAAGTCACTTCACCTGGTTCACCTTGTTCAGTTTTCTCATCTGTAAAATGAGCTGGAAAGGGAAATGGCAAACCACTCTAATATCTTTGCCAAGAAAACCCCAAATGGGATCACAAAGAGTTAGACACAACTGAAAAACAGCTAACCAATAATTAAAAATTAGTTTCATCAAGCCTTCCAATGAAAAATCAATGTTTTAATGCATGGTTTAACCCTTTTGGGGGTAGAAACACAAAGAAAGGCCTCCAAGATTCCTGAGCAAGACCATGTTCCAATGCCTTTCCTTAATGCTTAATCGCGTAAGCTGGAAAATTAAGAGAGGTATGTCTACCTCACCAAGAGATCATAAGATAGGACTGTAGATTTAACGATAAAATAGACCTCTAAGAGGCAGCTAGGTGGTACAGTGTAGAGAACACTGGCCCTGAAGTCAGGAGGACCTGAGTTCAAATATGACCTCAGACACTTGACACTTACTAGCTGTGTGACCCTGGGCAAGTCACTTAACCCCAATTGCCTCACAAAAATTTTTTTAAATAAAATAGACCTCTAAAGTTATTATTCCAATACCTTCTTTATAGACTTGAAGAGGCAAAAATGAATGTTGGAGCAAAATAATTATATTTGCAATCAGGGGGCCTGGAATTGAATACTGGTCTGGCCACTGAATATCTGTGTGACATTGGGCAGGTTGCTTAATCCCTCCAGACATCAGTTTTCTCATCTGAATAAATGATGGGGTTGTACCTCAAAGATTTCTCGGGTTACTTCCAGCTTCAAATTTATGATCTTAATGAAACTGAAGCCCTGAGAAGTTGTGACTTTCTCCAAATTACACAGGTGGTCAGTGGCAAAGTCAGGATTCTCACCTAAATCCTTTGATTCTGAAGCCAATATATCAATATGAGCATGTGGAACACTGGTACTATTTTGACCTATAATCCTTTTATGTTTTGTTTTGGTTTGTTTGTTGTTTGTTGTTTGCTTTTTGTGGGGCAATGAGGGTTAAGTGACTTGCCCAGGGTCACACAGATAGTAAGTATCAAGTGTCTGAGGCCATATTTGAACTCAGGTACTCCTGAATCCAGGGCTGGTGCTTTATCTACTGCCCCATCTAGCTGCCCCCTATAATCCTTTTATAGGAATCAAGATGGTGCAATGAATATAAGATAGCCTTTGGAGTCAGGAAAACCTGAGTTCAAATTCGTCCTCAGACATTTGCTACCTATGTGACCTTGGGCAAGTCACTTAACCTTTCTGTCCACCTCAGTTTTCTCATCTGTAAAGTGTGGATAATAATAGTAACTAACATCTAGGGTTGTCAGGGAGATAAAATGAAATATTTGTAAAGTGCTTTGCAAAACTTAAAGCACTATATAAATGCTAGCTGTTATCATTTTTCATATTATTTTAACCTATATTTCTCAATATGGAAGTTATCTACAATCATGGAAGCATTGAATTTTAGAGCTCAGAAAGACCTTAGAAACCATTTTGTCTAACCACTTCATTTTTTTTTTTTGGTGAGGCAATTGGAGTTAAGTGACTTGCCTAGGGTCATACAGCTAGTAAGTGTTAAGTGCCTGAGGCCTGATTTGAACTCAGGTCCTCCTGACTCCAGGGCTGGTGCTCTATCCACTGCGCCACCTAGCTGCCCCTAACCACTTCATTTTACAGATGAAGAAACTAGGGCATCTATCTCTTTTTTCTACCAAAAAATACCTAAATGGAAAGTATAATCTTAGGTGGTTACCTGGGTTCACAGGTTCATAGGCTTCCAGGATCAAGTTGGAAAGGACCTTAGAAGTTATCTCATCAAACTTCTTCATTTTACACATGAGGAAACTGAGTCCCAGAGAACTGAAGCAACTTAGCTAAGTGATAAGCTAAGATTTAAACTCTGGTCCCCTGATTCCAAATCAGGTGTTCTTGCAAGCCTATCATGATGTGTTTGTTGCTCATGGACACATAGCTACTATGGGTCACAGTCAAGACTGGAACCTAGAACTTTCTGACTAAGATCATATGATCCTAATGGCTTACTATGGGCCTACTTCCCAACTCCAAGGTCAGTACTCTATCCACTTTGGTACATTTGACAGGAATGATCTGTTCATTTTTGTAGCAAGAGTACAGGAACGACAGTAGCAAGTCAATATTACCTGGCCAAGGCCATGAGCCAGAAAAAGCCAGGGAAATCAGATCTGATTTTCCTATCATATTTTTGTCTTGGGAATCATAGATCTATTTTGGAAAGAAATGACCTTAGAGGTCATTTAGTCTAACCTCCTCACTTTACAGATGTTGAAATTTAGGTCCTGAAGATTAAGTGACTTGACCAAGGTCATATCATCATCATCATAGTTAATATTTATTAAGTGCTTATTATGTGACAGGCACTGTGCTAAATGCTTTATTAATGTTATCTCATTTGATCCTCACAATCACAGTAGTCAAGGGCTATTATTATCCCCATTTTACAGATGAGAAAGCTGAGGCAGAGGTTAAGTGACTTGCTCAGGGTCACAAGCCAGTTAAGTGTCTGAGTCAGGATTGGAACTTGGGCTTTCTGATTAGTCTTGGTGCTTTATCCACTGTGCCACACACCTACCACGAATAAGTAGTTAAGAGGCAGTGACAGGATTAAAACTGTGGTCCACTAATTTTAAATCTAGTACTTCTCCCATTGCACCAATGTAGTTTTTTCACATACAGAAAAAAGCACCATCATCTGAAGCT
The DNA here is from genome assembly GCF_019393635.1 of Dromiciops gliroides. Taxonomy (NCBI): domain Eukaryota; kingdom Metazoa; phylum Chordata; class Mammalia; order Microbiotheria; family Microbiotheriidae; genus Dromiciops; species Dromiciops gliroides. Next base: position 187,359,140 of record NC_057862.1, read on the forward strand.
AGATCACTCCTTTGAAAACTCCATCCTTCTGCTTTCCTTTTCAAAACTGGAAACTTATTTAGAGCAGAAGTTTTTCTTCACCTTTTTTGTTACATGGACCCATCTGACAATCTATGAAACCATACCCATGGACCCTTCCAAGAAGAAAGTTTTTAAATGTATAAAATAAATACATAGAATTACAAAGGAAACACATTATATTAAAACACGGTTCTCAACTTTTTAAAAATCAAGTCCAGACCCCAAGTCATGAATCCTTTTGTTTTTTAACTCAAGGAGGGCCCAAGCCAAAGATACTTCAAATTCTATTCTCAGGACATGTGCTGACCTTTACTTTCTTCCATGAAGGGAACCAGTGTTCTCTGTTATTAGCTGATCTGGAGAGAGGAAGGGAAATGAGTCAGGGAGGAAAAGACAAGTTCTGAGATGGACCTTTACTGTGTTCTTGGATTGTAGATGAGAGACTTTACAGTCTGCAAATATACACAAACACATACACTCATAGAAAATCTGGAATATTTGCAAAAGCTCCTTAAATAAGTTGCTGAAGCAACTTATTACAGCCTACCTTATGGAAATATGAAGTTTCTTTCCATGTATGTGTACATGTGTGTACATATACGTGTGTATATGTATGTATACACAGAGAGATGGATGTACACATGTGTGTTTATTGTATGTATCAATCACATATACATAAACATACACATGCACATGTGTCATGTATGTGTTTGTGAATGTGCATGTGCACTGTCATGTGTATTTCTGAACATGTATGTATGTATATCTATATTTATATCATACATATCTGCATTCTATAATGTATACATATAAGCATATATACACATGTACATATATAAACATATCTATGTGCAATACTATATGTTGAAAAAGGAAAACAAGGAAGACATTAAGTCGTGTAAGTTAAATCACGGTAATACAGTGGATAGAGTACTTAGACTAGAGTAAGGAAGATTCATCTTCCTGAGTTCAAATCTGGTCTCAGACACTTAGAAGGTATGTGATCCTAGGCAAGTCACTTAACCCTCTTTGCCTCAGTTCCCTCTTCTGTAAAATGAACTGGAGAAGGAAATGGCAAACCACTCCAGTATCTCTGCCAAGAAAACCCCAAATGGGGTCATGAAGAGTCGAACATGACTGAAAAACAATTTAACAGCAACATTAAATCATGTCTGGTCCCACCAGCAGAGAAGTTACATACACACTTGTTCAAGTTCACTTGTTCTTCAGTAATCTCAACAAAAACACCAGATTACTGAGTTGGTCCTAAAGAAGATAAGAATACCCTCATCACTATAGGCAGCAGCTTTAGCACAAGAGAAGATGAAGCTTATCTAAGAAAATACTCCAATTTCTAAATTTCAGGCTCAGAAAAAAAAGACCTTATAATGGCCTACAAAGATATCCACAGCCTTTGCATCACAGGTCAGTGTTGCTTCTGGGCCAGAACTCAAAATAATTTTTTTTAAGTATCGGAACTTAGCAAATACACAGGAGAAGGAGCCAGTGTAAGAAACCTCCATCCCTGCTAGAAAAGCTGTTTCCCTTCTACCTGTTTCAGTCCCTACTTGGAGGCTAAATCCTGTTCTACATCTCACCAAACTCCATGAAGATCTGTCTAAAGGCCTGACACATTTGTCACAACAGCTAAGGTCTGAGGAAGAGTTGAAACAATTTCACAAGCCTTGTTATGACTCACATGGCCCCTCTGTTGTCCTCTTAACATCCTTTGTTCCTGTCTTTCCAATAAAACATGAGCGCCAGCCATTTTCCCTTGCACAGTGTGAAATAGAAAGGCTGGTGTCTTTGAGCTTCTGTTCCAGGCTACAGATCAGTAGAAAAGATGATATTGCTTTCTACATCACCCATTTCTAAATTTAAAGGGGAGGGGGCAGTGGAAATGAGGTGATAAAGATTCTCTATCACTGCAAAGTTTCCCTCCCTAATAAAGATCTTCTTTTCTCTTTAATGAGAATTATGTTTTTAGGAAAAGGCAGGGTAGGAGGGGGAATTGCAGGGAGTGTTAGGGGAGATTGAGGGGGACGGGGAAGGAGGACAACACAGAATTCACATCTAGTTTTCTGACCACACTACCCGCTGCTTTGTCTCACACCAAGCTCCACAGATCTATGACTCTTCAGAAGTTGTCAGATAGCTCCAACTGTTTTCTGAAGTTTAAATATTTCAAATTGACGGCCACAGAATGCAGATGGAGACATCTGTGGCCAAATGTGTCTGAGAGGCAGAGATAATAATGATACCTTGTATTTTAGAGTGCTTTCTCCAAGAAATTCAAGACACTTTATAGATTGGATCTAATTAATTCTCACCTCCATGGGAAAGAGGAAGAAAGTAGTGGCAACTGGCAGAGTGGTGGAGATGGGGGGGGGCGGATATGAAAGTAGGGAGATGGAGGAGGGTCAGGGAGAGGGAAGAAATAAGGCATTATGCAATGGTATTGCCAATTTACTTGTGGGGAAAGTAAAGCACAAAAGAGTTATGAGCTTTCAAAGGTGACAACAGAGAGAGATGGGAGTCAGGAAGGGTCAGGCAAGTTAAACCATTGCCACCACCTTGACCACCATCTCCCCTCAAACCCTGACAGTGATAGACCAGGAGTCTGAGCCCAAGAGCCTTGGGAATAGGATTTCTCCAACCCCCACCTCTACAAACCAGCAGACCTGCTTCCAGCTCAGCCCCTACAGCCTTCACTGAGGGACCAAATCATTATGGAGAAGGGGCCCAGTTTCCTTATTACCACCAGCAATAACTGCTGACCAATTGCCACCAATAGGAGCCCTGAAAGTGGCAACACCTCCTCAGAGTACTGGTCCTCCTTACAGACAATCCCTTACAGTCATCACCTGGGACTGTGACAAAGGGGCCAACCATGCCCATCAACTAACCGCCTGCCACTCATAGGAAAGGAAAGCCAGCCTAGTGGAGAAAACCAGGCACTCTGAGGAAAAGACAGGAGGCAGTGTGTGCCCTGTGAACCAAACCACCAACAAAAACTTGACCACTATCTCCCCTCAGATCCTGATGGAGATAGTACTGGACCCAGTCTCCAAGAACTTTCTGAAAAGCAATGCTTCCAACCCAATGCCCACAGAATCAACCTGGGAAGCAGCTCCCATAAAGATGCAACCTGACAATTGCTCTCGCAGGTGCTACATCCATATTTACTGAAGACCCAGGAAAAAGTCCTTGGTAATGTCAAATGATTCAAAACATACTAATATGATTTTATTGGTGGAAATGAGATTACAGAAAAAACATTGCCTTCTGCTTTGCTGCTGCACCCTGAGGACCAGGGACATTTCCATTTGACCTGCAGTGGAAACATCCATTTGTTTGTCTCCTCCATGAGAATGTGAGCCCATGACAGCAAGGACTGTCTGACTTTTCAATCTGGATCTCTAGTACTTTGTGCAGTGCTTTGTACATAATGAGGACTTAAGAAATACTTGATTCATATCATCATGAATCCTCTTTTTAAATCTAGAACTGAAAAGGACCCTGGAAGATCTCTAGCCCAATTCCCTCATTTAACAGATTAAGAAACTGAGGCAAAGGAAATTAATCAACTTGCCCAAGTTGTAAGCATCAGAGGAAGGATTTTAATCCAGATTCTTTGACTCCAGAGGCAGTGTTCTTTCCACTGTCCCATACTACAATCTCAGAATAGAAACCAGTCTGTTCACTCAGTTTTCTACACCAGTTACTTTATTCTGCAGCCTGAATATAACCTCCCACAATTATATGGAGCAAAATGCCCTTGGTACAAGAGGTAGATACAAAGAAGGAAATACTGCTTTCTGAACATGTTCCATGGATTGCTTGGAAGCCATATGAACGCACCAATGTTATCAGACCTTTCACAAATTTTCCTTTTCTAGGGAAGAAGTACTTTCTACTGAACAGTATCATAGACCCACAAGTATCAAATGTGTATTTTTCCATTTGATCACCCCAGGCAGCCCTGAAGACACAGGATAACCTCTCGGTAGTCCTTCTATATACTATCAAATTGTGTTTTCCAAACTCCACGTTCCTACCTTCAAACCTGACAATAGCCAAACACCTTCCTCCATTCATACTGACCCTGCCACTTCATGCCAGCATAATAAGGTAGACTTGGGAGGGTTAGCAAACAAGTGCCTGCATGTTTTTGAGGGCATGTGGGCTAAAAATTTTAGCCTTGTCTTTTATGTCAAATTAAAATGCCCCTCTGGGGCTGTTGAATAGTATGACAAACCGGAATAGATTTCAAAGAGCCCCTCATGTTCTCATCATGCCAGGGAAGGACTGAAATTAAGAATTCCATCCATTTGCTACAAATGTGTCCTAGTCTTTGGAAACAAATAACATTGCTGGTTTTCTTGTTGCTTTCCTGCAGTAGCTAATTTACTTGTAAATGAGATTCTTATGTGCCCTGTCTACCTACTGTGTTTTCCAAATACAAACATCAGCTGACTTTGACATATACCCTGGATTGGCTGATGAATTCATATTGTCAGTGACCTGAACCTCCATTCTTGTCTTTTCTTGTTTACTTGGGACTTACTCCGACTTACTTCTCACCATGCTGGCCAGGAAGCTTTATTATCAGGACAAACCTAACCATCCTGTAAAAGCTCATTGCCTTGGTATTTCACTATTCTGCTTCTCTGATTAGAGGGTAGTACCACAATTCCAAATCTCCAATTAAGTCAGCTCAAGCATCTCCCCCTTTCTCATTTGGCTGCATTGCTTTGGGACTTCTCGAGTGATTTCTCCATCATGCTCCGTTTCCCTCTCCCTTCCTCACCCCCTTCAGCTTCTTTTTGTGTTTTGCTTTCACCATTAGATTGTAAGTTCTTGAGGGCAGAGAAAACTGTCTTCCCTTTTTGGATGAGTTTTCCCATAACTTGGCACAGTGCCTGGCTTGTAGAAGGTGCTTAATATGTATTTATTGACTGAGTGCCTGGATTTATGTAGATAGTGAAATATAAATATTGCTTTTTATTGAATTTTTTGAAGAGAAGTGTCTGTATCTGTGAATTCATCATATGGAGACCTTCCATAAGAAAACTCCCTCCACTGATACAGAACAATGCATCTGTTTATAGACCTTGAGAGTTATTTGAGTTAATTAAAAGGTTAGGAAAATTGTCCATAATCGACACATCTGGTATTTGTCACAAAACTTAAACCCAGGTCTTCCTGGTTCTAAGGTTTTATCTGCTACCCCATATGAACTAATAAGAGTATCTTCTGTTTCTATAATGTTCTTCAGTGCTGGTTAGTGTGTGAGGGCAATTTAAGAGTTCAAAACTCAATGTAGGACAAAACTCAACAATATTATGCCTTCTGAGCACTCATAATGTGTGTATTGGGAGGTAAAGGGGGGGTGCCCTATGCTTACACATATGCAAAGGTGGGTAAAAAAGTGGAAAGAAATAGAGTGGAGGAAGTTCAGTGAAGTGGGAATTAATTGGGACAAAGTAAAATAATAGATTTTCCTGATTTGTATAAAATATCTTGCAATGCTTTATATCTTTAAAAATTTTTTCATATCCAATTCATCCTCCTTTACCATACTCATTTTAGATCATTTGTTATTAAGTTCACAAGATTCTGACATGAATGTCTTAATACTTCATCATGAAATCACACATCACATTGGATACTAATCTTACCTTTTATGAATAGTCCATTTTCTAAGTCTAGCCTTGATAACAGTAGATATGTCTTCAATGGGGTTTAAATCAGGTAAGTTTCCCAGACCATTTAAGCAAGTTTATATCCATCTCTTGAATAAATTTCTTTTCTTTTTTCTTTCTTTCTTTTTTTTTTTGCAGGGCAATGAGGGTTAAGTGACTTGCCCAGGGTCACACAGCTAGTAAGTGTCAAGTATCTGAGGTTGGATTTGAACTCAGGTACTCCTGAATCCAGGACCAGCGTTTTATCCACTGCACCACCTAGCTGCCCCCTTGAATAAATTTCTTAACCTTTCATTATGTTGGGGAATGCTTCAAAGTCATATGTTGTATTCCACTTCCATTTGGGAATTTCTGTAATTTAGGAACAATATTACTTTCTTTTATGTCAACTTATTTGTCAGAGCTTATCATTTCTCAATGTGAACAAGGTAAAATAGAAGTGTTTTTAAATACCCCTGCCCAACTTTGGAGTGGCTGATTTATAGTTTAATGAAAATGCCCAGATCTTCTTAGTCCACTCAGGCTTTTAATGATAATAATGGTTTTAATGTGTTGTTGAATGAAAAAAATGAATTTTTTAGTAAAAAAAAAAATCCAAACTTGAATTCTTCAGTCTTTATGTTGCCTTGCCCATGACAACATTTTTCTTTATAGCAAAGGTTAGTAGCTTTTTAAAAATATTTTCTTCTTGATGTTCTTTCAACTTCTTTATGGTAGAGAAAATAAATAATATCCGTGTTCAGCTGTCAGGTCCCTCTAAAGGTCTTTGCTTGTTTTCTGAGGATTAATTAGCCTGTTTTGCAGCAATAACATGTCAGTTGTTTTGTTTTCAGCCATAATTTCCTTTGCACTTTGATCCTTTACACTGTGGACTTGAATGATCTTTGAAATGCTTGACACTCCCCACACTAGCAACCACCGCAATATGTCTACTGGTCATTGAAGTATGCTCTTTAACAGTTACAACTTTCACCACATTTTATCAAATTAATTTCTTTCTTAAAAATCACTAATTGAAAACACCACAAAAGAGCAATAAAATGTGTGTAATGTAGCAAAATCTAACACTCAACTGATGAGGACTAACCAAATTTGAAGAAACTAGGGCAATCTGATTTCATCTAGTTGAGGGTCAGGTGTTCCGAGTCAGTCTAGTGTGAAGAGGATGTGTAGACACATAAGAATTACTACTCAAAATGAAACCAGATTATAACAATTGTTATAATTGCACCATATAAGTGCAAAGAGGAAAGAAGAAAAGTAAATGGGAGAGGAAAAGAAAATAAAAAGAAGTAAATATAGTAAAGTATATAGTGAACAGAATGAACATTGTCACCAATAACATGTCTTATACTATTCAATTGGCAGTATCATGACAGGTTTTGTAGCCACATTGATCTAGACCAGGTATAAAGGAAAGAAAGAAAAGCCAATTTTGATCATTCAGTCAATGAAAAAGTATACATTAAGTTCTTATTATGTCAGGCACTTGGCTAGACACTTGGTATACAAATATAAAGAGTGAAATAATCTCTATTGTCAAGGAGTTTTTAGTCTAATGGAGAATCTTACTTTAAAATATTTCCCTTGGGGCAGCTAAGTGGTACAGTGGATAGAGCACTGCCCTGGAGTCAGGGAGAACCTGAGTTCAAATCTGGCTTCAGACACATAACACACATAACACTTACTAGTTGTGTAGCTGTGTGACCCCGGGCAAGTCACTTAACCTCAATTGCTTCACCAAAAAAAAAAAAATCCCTTTATATGAATGAGAAAGGGGAACCACAGAGATGTTATATACATTTGATCAATCATCATAATAGCTAAATAGCAGGTCATAAAACATTATAGCAATGTTATATAATTATAATTCCAATTTAAATATAAGGAAAACACCCACAAATAGCCCTTCAAGCTAGAACTGATATTTTCCCTATGACTTGTGTGCTTCCAACTTGCTCTTCATACTACTTCTGCTTTTTACATACACAGCAAGAAAATGGGCACATTGTACTTGGATCCCAGACTTTCTTATTTTCAATACAGTGAAATAGAGCAAGAAAAAACACTGGATGTGATTTTGAATTTTGGCTCTGATTTGCTAGTTATGTGATCATGACAAATCGCAAGCAATTTCTGGGTTTCAATTTATTCAACTTTAAATGGAAATAATAATAACTACTAATGAGAAAAATCACTTGAAGTTTCACAGCCTCAATTTCCTCATCCATAAAATGGAGATAAGACTACTATCTGATAGTTTTGTTTTGTTTGTTGGGGAAAACACATGCAAATCCCCAAGTTCTGTACAAAATGTAGCTTTAGAGAAAGCACAGTGAAGTGGGTGAAAAGTTAGCCTTGAAGTCAAAAGGAGGTGAGGTCAAGTGTCTTCTCTGATGTATACTGGTGTGATGCTGGCCAAGTTACTGAAATCTCCCCAAGCCTAATAGCCTCATTTGTAAAATGGGAAGGAGATAGGGACTGAATCCATGATCACACAGATAAAGAGAATTTCGAGATGAGAAAATGCAGGTTGATATTTCTTTTGCAACTTAGTGCTAGATGACACAGTGGATAGAATTCCAGGCTTGGAGTCAGGAAGATCTGAGTTCAAATCCAGATTCAGACACTTATTAGCTGTGTGACCCTGGGAAAGTCACTTAACCTTGTTTCCCTCGGTTTCTTCATCTATAAAATGAGCTGGAGAAGGAAATGACAGACCATTCCAGTATCTTTACTGAGGAAACCCCAAATGGGGGTCACAAACTGAAAACAATTAAATAACAATGATCAAGCACTCAAGCAATAACATGACATTAGCCACATGGCCAGTAAGAGTCAAAGGCAGGACTTAAATCCAGCTCAAGGCCAACTCTCTAGTCACCATGTCATGATATCTTTCATTTGTGAAATACATATAATACCTGTATTACCCACCTCACAGAGTTGTCTTTAAAAATAGGACAGTGTATGTGAACCAGGGTTGGGGGGATGTTTATTTTGTACATACCTATAATTTGATAGTGTGTGGGACTCCCATTCTGGCCAATTAAACTCTTGCTTTGTCTACTAAAAATCAGCAACTTGTCTTCTTTTCTTTTTTTTAAACTAAGTTTATTGTTTTTGTTTTTGTGTGTGTGTTTGTTTGTTGTTGGTAATGAGGGTTAAGTGACTTGCCCAGGGTCACACAGCTAGTAAGTGTCAAGTGTCTGAGTCTGGTTTTGAACTCAGGTCTCCTGAATCAAGGCCGCTGGATCCATGCTTTATCCACTGTGCCATCTAGCTGCCCCCAACTTGTCTTTCTTTAATTCATGGCTTGGGGAGCTGTCTGGGCAAAAATGATTGTCCCGGGTCATACAGCTAGTATTTTAGCAGAGCTGCACCTAGACCCAGATATGTCATTTCAAGGGGCCTGGTCACTATTCCAGATTATCTCTCGAAGTGATGTATAAAGTTCAACAATTATTTCAGACTGTGCACCCTTAAAAAGGAAGGGGGTTAGGGTCTGGATTTTTAATTTAAAATATAAAAGGAAATAACATGTCCCATCTCTGACAATAGACTGGTAGGGCTGCAAATGTACACAGAGCCTGCAATGCTCCTTGTTGTCCCAGGACCAAAAGGACCCCATCTCCCAGCCCCATCCCAAGCACAAACTTCTATCACAGCAATCACCTTCATTTTTAGATTGTAGAAGCCACCATAATGACAAAATGAATTGAAACTGGCTTTAGACTAGCTATATAGTTGCAGAGATCTAAGATGGAGGTCCTGGCAACAGAGAAGAACAAAGGGGGAGAGAGGAAGCAAAAAATTAGGATGCCTTAGGCCATCAGGTAGAAGGCTGAGAAATTTCTCTGCGTTATAAAATACCCAGCAGTGGATCCTTCCAACGTCCTTTCCCTCTCTCACTGTGGGAGTGTAAGTTTATCTGTCTTTTGCATTAGATTGTAGTCAATCCTTGGGAAAAGACTTCAGAGTATTTGTGTGCGCTATGCGTGTGTGCGCGCGCGCACACCACACACCACACACACACACACACACCAGAGTTCTACAAACCAACTCAGCCAAACCTTCCTGACATGAGTTACTCATGTCATAATTGTGAGGGTCATGGCCGTCACAACAGCCTGGCATGGGAGATTTGAGGCACATTTTAAATTTGTATTCAGATTCTCACATGCCCACCCACAGATTAATTTCTTTGAGGCCCTGGGTCTCTGCTGCCATAAACTAAAATGTAGGATCATTCTCTTGCTATTAAACTTGGTAAGTGCACCTAGAGACTACCTTGATAGGCACATCTAATAAATATTAAAAAATGAATAAGTAAGTAAATGGGAACTGCATGCACACCAGAAAATTAAAGAGGAAGAATTCAGATCAAATCAGGAAATTCTCAGCAGGCTTTTATTGATCAATGAATTAGCCGTCCTCAAGAATATAAAATGGTTGGGCTGAATGATCTAATCAGTCACTATTCCCAAAATAAATAATTAGATATTTAGAAAGGCTTAATTTATTAGCCTATTTGTTCTCAGACTCTCTGATTATTAGCCTATGTTTATTGAGGCCAGACACTTTTGAAAATTGAAAACTGAGATAGCCTACATGAAACCTGTTGTCTCCCCTCAAGAGATAACATAAAAATCTTTACCAAACAAACTATGTCTGGCCTCTTCTTGTCTAGATGTATCACAGGAATCAGATTTCCTAATTTTTATTTTTTTTCTTTTTTTTTTGGCAGAGCAATGAGAGTTAAGTGACTTGCCCAGGGTCACACAGGTTATCAGTGTCAAGTGTTTGAGGCTGGATTTGGAACTCAGGTCCTCCTGAAACCAAGGCTAATGTTTATCTACTGCACCACCTAGCTGCCCTCTCCCCCTAATTTTTTTCTCAGAAGGTTTCATCTCTATGACCACAGGTTTCCTTCTTTCAGGGTGTGTGTGTGTGTGTGTGTGTGTGTGTGTGTGTGTGTGACATACAGAAAACAGGCACTTCTATATATGCCCAGGAAAATAAATGGATGAATTGATAAATGAATGAATGAATGAATATGTAAATAAATAAATGGGCAATTAAATAAACAAACAAATAAATGAGTGGATGGGTCAGTGGATTAATAAATAAATAAATAGAATAGAATTAGACACATTGTTAGACATAACCAATATAGGAATTTGGAGATTTGGGGGTAGGGGTGAGGAAAGATAAAAAAGAGGAAAAAAATAAATGCCTGATAACTGAAAAAAAAAATTTACAGCATTGGACTAGATTATCTTTAAAATTTCTTATAAATATATGATCTTATTCTTCTTAATGCGGAAATAATAATGGACATTGACAATAGAAGTTTATAGTTTTGCATCCATTATTTTCTTTGATTCTCAAAATAAATATAAGATGCAGGTATTTAAAGGTATTGTTAATCCCATTTTAGATATAAGGAAACTGAGCCTCTATCCCTCTATCCCCACCCAAAAAACTCTTAAGTATAACTACTTGCTCAAGGTACCAAAGTGAATTCAATTGTGAGCTCCTTGAGGGTAATGACTGTCTTCTGCCTCCTTTTGTATCCTCAGTGTTTACCACTGTGCCTGGAACATAGTAAGTGATTAATAAAAATGTTGAGCAATGAATGGATTGAATTAAACTCCTTGAAAGCCATGACTGTTTTCTTTTTTCCACTACAACAGTCCCTCATGTATACCATGATCTACTGAAATCTCCTTAAGTGAAGGAACCATGTCTTACTCTTCTTCAGAACACCCACAGAACCTAGCACAATACCTGGATTACAGTAGACACTGTAGATTTTTCTTGGGTGAGCTGGATAGTACCCAGAGGAGGCATCTGAGATAGTGAAGCTTAGCTAGCCCATGGCATATGAGGATCAGCTGAAGAGACTGGGGATCTTTAACTTAGAAAATAGAAGACCATGAAAGTGGAATGGGGCATGAGGGCTTCCTGCCAGTATCTGAGGAGCTGTTATATAAAAAGGATGGATTAGATTTGTTCTGTTTTTGTCCTAGATGGTAGAACCAGGAAAGACAACAGCAACAATAATGGTAACGAGACTCAAATCCTGCTTATACAATTACTAGTTTTGTGACTCTTGGCAACTGAGGCTTTCAGGAACAGTTTTCTCATCTGTAAATGGGGACAATAATATCTGTAATCAAAAAAAATTATATCTATAATCCCTACTTCATAAGGTGGTTGTAAGGTGTAAATATAAATAATTCTCAAGCTTTAAGGTACTACATAAAGTCATGGTTTTTCCTTTATTAATTAGTTCTTCATTGGACAGGGACAATTCATTTCTACGTGGGATAATGCTATGGATCAGTTTTTTTTAAGGGATGTGTGTGTGTGTGTGTGTGTGTGTGTGTGTGTGTGTGTGTGTGTGTAGAGACAGAAAAAGAGAAAGGGAAACAGAGAGGCAGAAACAGAGACAGATTCAGTATTGCCATATATGTATATAACCTCCCAAAACTAAAGTTTTAATGTGTGATATATAGTTAGGGAGATAAAAAGGTAAATGAATGGACAGAGAGACAGAGAAAGAGACAGAGAGAGAGACAGAGAGAGAGACAGAGAGAGAGAGAGAGCGCACACACAGATAACCTCCATTCAAAATCCCTCTCTGATATTTCATCATAGGGTAGAGGTGATGACATGATGCTGGACTTCCTTACCTTATTTTTTTTTGTCTCTTTTAATGAAGATGTCATGAGATATTGAGGAACTATAAGTATTCTTTGTTGTGTCCATTAAGAAGATGATATATGTATTAGTTTCCTTAAAGTCAGCAGGAATAAGGGGAAAAATTTGGACTAGGAATCAGGAAGACCTGCATTTGGATCTTTCCCCCAGATATTCATTTGTTATGTTACCCTGGATAAGTCACTTTATCTCTCTCAGACTCAATTTCTTTATCTACCAAATGGGTAATATAAACAGTAGCTACTTCAAAAGTTGTTGTTAGAACCAAGCAAAATAATATATACATATATATGTTTATATATAAAGTATTTCACAGGCCTTAAAGTACAGTATGCATGCTAACTAATCAACAGATATTTATTAAACTCCCTACTATGTCAGTTATTATTATTAGCTAAAAAATCATAGGGTCATAGATTTTAAATTCATAGGGAACTTAAAGGCCATCTAATCCAGTCCCCTCGTTTTAAAGATTAAAGGGCAAGGGGCAGCTAGGTGGCACAGTGGATAGAGCACCAGCCCTGGAGACAGGAGGACCTGAGTTCAAATCTGACCTCAGACCCTTGACACTTACTAGCTGTGTAACCCTGGACAAGTCATTTAACCCCAGTTGACTCACCAAAAAAAAAAAAGATTAAAGGGCAGTTATGTGGCATAGTGGATAGAGTGCTGGGCCTGGAGCAAGAAGATTCATCCTTCTGAGTTCAAATCTAGCCTCAGACACTTTCTAGTTGAGTGACCCTGGGTAAATCACTTACCCTTGTTTGCCTTAGTTTCCTCATCTGTAAAATGATCTGGAGAAGGAAATGGCCCAATATCTTTGCCCCGCCAAAAAAATGGAGTCATAGTCAGACACAATTAAAAATGACTAAACAACATTTTATAGATGAGAAAACTAGGGTCCAGAATGATTAGAGGATCTGCAGAGTTAAATAAGTAGTGTCAGGATCAGGATTCAAACCAAGATTCTCTGACACTTTATTTTTCTAAGTCATTTACAAAGCCAAGTGAAACCTGCCTATCACTTCTATGACTTTTCTGTATCTCTATTCAAAAAGCCACCTTGTGGCTATATGGCAATTAAACTCATCAAAGGAAAGACAGGAATATTTCTTGAAATGAACTATAAATTGAGGTGATTGAGTTTTGGCTACTAATTTCAAAACAGACCAGGTTGAGTTTTTTTTTTAAGTATACTGAAATTACCATCATTAAATCAAGGGACCCTGAAGGGATCACAATATACCATCTATTCTATTCCCCTGATTCTAGGCGGTACTTCACCTAAATATGAAATCCCTTTGGGAACACTGAGCCATTTTTGGTGAATTTAGTTCTGAGAATCCCCATTAGTTCAAATTGGAATTTCTAATGACACTCAAGGGATATGAACCTAAATGATCCAAGGCCTGAAAAAAAAGGTTTGCATGAACTTCTGCAGACCAAAAACATTAAGTTTCACACAGCTCCAAAGCCAAGCAAAGTCAATGGAATTTTAGGATCTTCCCTAGGATTAATTGGATTTCTCTTCTAATAACCTCCTTGCTCCTCCCCCCACAAATGGGTAAACTGGGATGGAGAATAAATAGTAACTTCTGTGGGAGATGGTCAGTAGGAGTTCGGTAATCATAAACATCTGTTCTGAGATGGCCAGTCTTGACATCAAGATCCATCTTTAAAAGAGGATGTTCCCTCTACTTTCTGTGAACAGTAAGTAGCACATGTAGCAAAAGCTAAAGATATTTTTCCAGTTTTACAGCTAACTATGTTTGTCCAAAACAGCCAGAGTCGGGCGGTGGAATGAAACCAGGGATCAACCTTAGAGAAGTAAGAAACTCAGTGAAATATTTGCTCTATAAAACCTGGACACATATTAGGGGAAAGAAATCTGAATTTTTCTCTTACTAAATTCAGAATATTTTCCAAACAAATTTGAAAATCATAAGGAAATGCAATGGCAAAGCATACCATTTAATTGTTGTCCAGGGGGAGACAGCTTTTGAAAGTTGATGCAGTGAGAAGCTGAAGAGCTTATACAAAAGTTCCTATTATTCTATGAGCAAAGAAACAAGTAGGAAACCTATCAATAACAATGAACCACTCCCACCACCAACAGCTATGGCTATAGCTTACACTATTAGAACATGCACTGAGTTGAACAGAGCCTTTATGCACTTCTGTGTGCTCCTGTGCTCAGGACTGAAGGGCTCTGGGATGGTCATTGGTCCCTGTGATGGCAACACAGAGGGGTGGCTTTGTCAAAGGGGCTGGTCATTGGAACAAGAAGAACCATCATGAATGAATGAACACAATAAAGAGAGAAACCACATCTACTTTCACTCTCTTCTTTCTATCTCCTGAATATGTGACTTGGAATTCCTTTGGACATCCTTTGAGGGAAGAGCACAACCTCTCTCTTCATCCCTGGGCAATTATGATGGTTGCTCATATATAGCAGCAGACAAAGGTGGTGTGTCTCAGTGAGCCTGAGCCCACACTTTGGTCTCCTGGTCATCTCTTCTGTTGTATGTTTCTTTCCCTGAATATAGGTGACCAATAGTGATACTTGGATGACCCATTGTAACACTGGAAACAACTTTATGAATTTAAAGGTTTGAAATTTTCTAGCTATCTCAGTTGGAGTTGACTAACAACAGGAAGATTCTTCTGCAGTGATATACTTCTTTGAGAAGATAGTCACCATGAGAAGGATGAGCCCCAATTGGCCAGAAGATGTGGTGTTTGAGGAAATACCTCAAAAAGCACAGAGCTGAGGTAAAGGTCGATCACCTTGCTCCAATAAGTGTGCCATGGTTATACATTTTATGTATCATATATCAACCTCCTGGACAAGTGAAGTTATGGGTCACTATATCCCACTGTAAGTCTTTGTTAATGCATACTTGTGAGTCTTTTGTGCTTTAAGCCTTTCTTTTTGTGGTGGAGGAAAAATAGTTATATCTGACCTGCCTTCTACATCAAATTCCTTTTTGATCCATTTTGAAGAGTTCTTAGACAAGAACCAAATCTAAGCTTTATGTCATTTTCTCAAGAGCTCCAAGAAACAGGCAAAAAATCCAGAGCCAATAAGAAAAGAGTCTGACTCCTTTCTTTCAAGGTCAAACCCCTCCAGGACTGATCTTAGTCCACATGAGGCTGAAAATGGAGTCTCTTATTGGAAGAAGACATCCCTAGCCTCTGTCCCTGCAGGGGTTCAGTTGTTACATATCCTAACATTCCCATTCTTTAGTCCTATATTTTATTGTTTAACTAAGATATTGTTTTTGTTTTTATTTCAAAATGGAGTGTGTGGGGGGAAAATGAGGGGAATGGGAAGAAATAATGTTTCCTACAAGGAAATTTTAAGGCAAGGCTTGCCAAATAGCATTTCATCTAAAAAGGATTGGAATCTACTTCCAGAGAAAGAACTGGTGCAGTCTGAATGCAGATCAAAGTATACTTTTTTTGCTTTACTTTTCTCAGGTTGGGGGGGTGGTTCTATTTTTTTTCAAACCTGACTAATACAGAAATATATTTTACATGAGTGTACATGTATGACCTATGCCAGACTGCTTACCTTACTAGGCTCATTAAGAAAATTAAGTGGGAGGGGAGAAATGAAGAGAATTTGGTACTCATATTTTTAAATATTAAGAATTTTTACACTATAGAAAACATAAAATAAAATTCATCCCCCTCTCCAAAAAAATAAAAATAATTGGGGGTTAGGGATCAGTGTATTGTAAACTCAATATGAGCAACACACGTATGTATGTATGTATGTACATATGTATGTATGTATTTACACGTGCCTCTGTGTGGTATGTGTAGCAGTGCTATTTATTAAGAAAGACATCAAGACCAAAAGTAGGGAGGTGATATTTGTTCTACACTCTGCCCTGCTGAGACCACATCTTGAAGTTTGAGTTCAATGCTGAACATTACATTTTAGGAAGGAGGATGATAAGTTAGCTGGTTCATAGGCACTCAAATCTACATTCTTTCCAAATGGCCTGCCAAGCTTTGTGACCCAGGGCAAGTCACTTAACCCCTATTTGCCTCAGTTTCCTCATCTGTAAAATGGTGATAATAATAGCAATTCCTTCCAGGATAGTCGTAAGAATCAAATGAAATAATTATGAAGCATTTAGCGCAGTAATACATGAATGTACCTATTATTATTACTTATCACCCTCATCACCCTCATCATCATCCAGAAAAAGGCAACAACCAGTTAGATGGAGAACCCCAAGATCCTGACGTACGGGGAATTTTTATTTTAAGAAAACCACAAAACTTAAGTTGGTTTCATTATTGCCCAATTACATTTAGTAACACTTTGGGTTCACAAAGTGTTTTTGCAACCTTAAATTGTTTTATTGTAGGTAAGTATAAAGACTTGCTAGTTACTAAGTATTTCACCAGGTCAGCCTCTCATTAGTCAGTACAGGGTGCACGGTCATTCAAATATACATTCTTTCCAAATGGCCTGTCATAAATTATTCTTGGCCTCAAGGAAATCCCATTCTAGGTTTCTGACCAGCAAAATCCCTAGAATCCTTTCTCTGAGATCTATTGCCTTGAAAATTTGGAAATAGGCATATCTCATCACTTCCAAGTCAGGAGGTTGAGGTCATCTCTGTGGTAGGTTAAAATGCAGACTCTTCCGTTTGGCATTTAAAACCTTCCATGGTCTGGCTCCAGCTTACCTTTCCAGAGTTCACATCATTCCCTTTCATACACTCTACATTGCAATCTAACTGGCCTATTTGCAGTTCCCTGAACTCCATATTTCATTCTCTCCTCCCTTCCCCCATCAATGCCTTGAAACAGGCTGTCCCCAAGGCACCCTATGATCTATTCCCTCCTCAAGTCTGCCTCTTAGAATCCTTAGCTTCCTCATATGTTCAACCCAAGTGCCGCCTCATATGAGAAGCCTTTTTTGATCCTTTGCTTTTTTCCCCTTTCCTTTTAATGTTCAGTCTTCCTTCTCAAATTATATCATATTTGTTTATCAATTTAAATATTATTTACTCTCCACCACCACCCCATACCTGACACAAGATGCTAAAATCCTAGACAAATCGCTTAACCTCTCAGCGCTCCAGGTAAGCTGCCACCTGTATTTGCAAAGGAATTTTCCTCACTGGGCTTTTCTCTACAAACACAAAAATCACAGCTCCAATCCAGAAAAAAAATCCCCATAATAGAATATAAGCTTCTTGAGGTCAAGGACTACCTTCATTTTGTCATTATATTCACAGTGCCTAGAACATAGCAGGCACTTGAGGAAGGGGGGGGGAAAGGCTGTAAAACTAAACCAAAACGAAAAGAAAAGAAAAAATCATGCATTTTTGAGAAAGAAGTTCCTGGTAAAGTGCTTCACACTATAATCTAGAACAAACCGTCAGTGCTTCTTACTGATAGGTAATCCAAACCTTGTACCATGCTACTTTCTGTCTTTTCCAGATGGGAAGCACCTAAAGGAAAGGATGCTATTCATGTAACTGTTTTTTATAACACCCAGTACCATAGGACCTTATATAACAGTTCCTTTAATCAACATTCTTAGTTGTGATGCCAAAGCCTAGAAGGGGTAGTGATCTGCTCTGGTGGAGAGAGCGCCCTTATTTACAAATATAAGAATATAAGAATATCTTATAATATTCTTATATCTTATCAAATATAAGAATATCTTAGAGTAATAGATTTAGAATTGGAAGAGACCTCAAAGATCATTTAATCAAACACCCTCATATTATAGCTGAGGAAAATGAAACCCAGACAAGCAGGAGTGATTTTCCCAAGACCAACTAGCTAGTAAGCAGCAGATCTGGATTTGAATCCTGGTCATCCTACTACCAATCCAGTGTGTCAATCCACTACACCATCATAAAGCCATTGAGGTGTTAGAAATACTAATAATGGGGGGTGGGGAGCAGCTACGTGGCCCAGTACATAAAGCAACAGCCCTGGATTCAGGAGGACCTGAGTTCAAATCTGGCCTCAGACACTTGACACTTACTAGCTGTGTGACCCTGGGCAAGTCACTTAACCCTTATTGCCCCACAAAAAAAAAATACTAATAATGGAAGAAAATGTTTATTTTATCCTGGCAAAACAAATCTTCCCTTTTTCTAGAGTGAAACACTGACTTTCAGAGTCTATTCCCCATCATAGATCATAAAAGTGGAGAGTGTCCTCCAATAACCAGAGACCTCCATTAACCTTAGGTCACTGTAGGGAAACTTTCATTCCAGAAATTCAAATTGTTTTAGAAAATGTGTCAGTTATTATAGCAACACCACGAGACTCTAAATATTCTAATTCATTATCACAATGCCTCGGTGAAGTATTTTTGCTTAGGAGTTCTTTTTATGTGTGTTATGAACCCCTTTGGCAAGCTTTAGAAACTATGGACCCCTTTTCAAAATAAAGTTTTTAAATGAATCAATAAAATATGTTATAATTCATTATGAATGGAGGAATGCTTGAAGATCCACAAACACAGATTAAACATGTACTGTGTACCAGGCATTTTGGCAAGACCAGGGGATCAAGAGACAAAAAGGACATAGCCCTACCCTCAAGGATTTTCTATTCTAAAAGGGAGACTTTCTCTAGAAAGAAACAAATAAATTGACTGTCTCAGTTCACCAAATAGAAAATAGAAAGAGAACTAAGTAAGCAAGTAAAAAAGAAATTAAGTAGAGAGGAGTACTTTACAAATACTATCTCATTTCATCCTCACAACAACCCTGGGAGGTATTATTATTTTTATCACCATTTGACAGATGAGGAAATGGAGGCAGAAGTTAAGTGACTTGACCAGGGTCACAAAGCTAATAAGTGTCTGAGACTGGATTGTAACTCCGGACTGCCTGACTCCACATCCAGCATTCTAAAAATGCTGTTTAAATCTATATACTTGGAAACCTAACCATTATTTTCCATAGTTTAAATTTTTGTTAATTTATTGCTTTGAAACCTAAGTCCTTTAAAATGGGCTCTTTAATACATAAAGCTTAAATCTTTATTGGAAACTTCTCTTGAAAACTGTCTACCTGCTTTGTATGTGCTCAATATTCATAAAACTATCCTTCCTGAAATTTGGGTAAAAACTAAAATAAAAATATTGCTTTCATATATGATAACTTAAGGAAAATCTGTCTTATTACATTTATCACAGAAAAACATAATTGTCTGGGGTTGGATTTGACTGAAGTCTTTTGATTCTAAGTCTAGTACTCTGTCCATTGTGCCAAGAAGTTGGAATTTATTAAGCATCTTCCTCTGTTTTGTTGTTCAGTTGTGTTCGACTCCATGACCCTATGGACCCAACACACCAATGCTGTCCATTTTTTTCTTGGCAAAGATACTGGTCATTTCCTTTTCCAGGGGATCCTTTTGTCAGTCAGTCAGAGGTTAAGTGATTTACCCAGGATCACACAGATAGGAAGTGTCTAAAGCTGGATTTGAACTCAGCTCTTCCTGATTCCAGGCTCAGCATTCTATCCACTAAGCCACTAGGTACCTTGTGAAGCTAGCTCCTATTCCATCTCCCTATTTCAAAAATTCATTTAATATATTGTCCTCAGATAGAGAACATGTCAAATATTAAAGTGATAAGAACAGATACTACCCTTGATCTCAGCCAAAAAGGCCAATAACCTTTGGACAAGGCTTAATTCAAGGCTAGATAATGTTGTTCTATATTATAGCTGATTCGGAGGAGATGCTGAAGTGTGGTAGAACTATTTTAATGCTATTTCAGGGGGGCGGCTAGGTGGCACAGTGGTTAAAACACTGGCACTGGATTCAGTAACCTAACCATTCATTCCATATTAAAACATTCTATGAATCTCTTGCTTTTTAATCTAAAGTAAGTTCTTTAACTGAGATCTTCAATACACAAAGTTTAAATTTTTATTAGAAACTTCTCTGAAGAGTGGGAAGGGAGGGAGGGGGAGGAAGGGGAGGAAGAGAAGTTGTAACACAAAGTTTTAAAAAATTGATGTCAAATTTTGTTTTTTATATCTATTTTGGAAAATAAAATTTTAAATGAGACCAAAAAAAGAAATTTCTCTGAAATTGCATATCTGCCATATATATGCTCAATATTCACAAAACTGTCCTTCCTAAAAGGTAGGTGAAAGAATCAATAGTATTGCCTCTAAGAGTTGGATAACCAGGAAAAATCTACCTTGGATAAATACATCTCCCACATACAACTGTACTTTTCTGTGTGATTGCAGTAGGAGCAGCATTCTCAATGAATGTGGGTTGAAGGTTTTGTTTTCTTTAGTATTGTCATTCTATTGTCCATGGACACGTTTTCTTTCAGTGGCCCTAAATGGGAAACAGTTGAAAGACTACGTAAAAAAATAAACTTACCCAGGCAATGTTTAAAAAGCTGTTTCTAGAAAACGGTCAAAGTTGCTAGGCTCTTAGATCTTCATTTATTTGCACCATCTGGAAGTGCAGGGGTTTTTGCTGCCATAAAGTGATTCTCCTTTTCCATCAATAATCTTTCATTTCAAGCATGGCCAGTTGGCATATGAGTATGAGGCCTGAGACCCATCCTTTTGGGTAGCTAGTGGTGTAGGCCAGGACAAAGTAGATTTGCCTCCATTGTCAAAAGAAATGAGAATCCAGGAAGCAGCATGGGTTCAAAGAGTTACCTCCTAACACACCTTGTACTTTGCTTCCTAATCTTGAGCATATCAATTTAGCTTTTAAACGCTGTCACCAGCAGCTTCACTCATCTTAACCTTAGGACACACCAGTAACTCCCAATCACACAGATATCTCATCTCATCCTTTCCTTCCAATTTACTTCTTCTCAGTCCTCTGTGAACACTGCCTCATTTATCTTTGGCAAAAATTACTATCTCTCATCTCAACATGAGAAGTTTCCCTATTACTGAGGGTGCAATGAATAGATACCCAGACCTAGAGTCAGGAAGACATGCATTCCAATCCTAACTCAGACACAAGGCAAATCATTTAACCTCTCTAATCCTCAGTTTCCTCATCTGTAAAATGAGACAATAATAGTCCCTATTTCATAGGGTTGTTGTGAGAATCAAATAAAACATATGTTATATTTGTAAACCTTGAAATGATCAGTGTTGGTTTTGTTTAGTCATTCTAGTTATGCCTGACTTTTCGTGACCCATTTGGGGTTTTCTTAGCAAAGATACTGGAGTGGCTTTGACATTTCCTTCTCTGGCTCATTTTATAGATGAGGAAACTGGGTCAAACAGGGTTAAGTGAATCGCCCAGAATCACAGAGCTAGTAAGTGTCTGAGGCCAGATTTGAACTCAGGAATATGTCTTCTGACTCCAGGTCCTGTGCTCTCTCCACTGTGCCACCTAGCAGCCGAAATAATACATAAATAATAGCTATTAATGACTGGCATGACCTTGTAAAGCCTCTGAGAGCCCATGGCATTTCTAAAAGCTTTTGTGGGGGGGAGTAGAATTGGTGTTCCACTCATACATTTCCTTATATAATAAACCTTTTGGGATCAAAATAGAGCTACCTTGTACTAAACTCTAGTCTATTAGGAATAGGAGTTTTTTGGAGTTTTTGTTTTTTCTTTAATCTCTGGTGAGATCCCAAAACATTGGCAATGTTTTCCACCAAATTTTAAAAGAGCTCTTCCTTGTCCTTAGGGATGGGTATAAAAGTTGCCGCTGGATTTTAAAAGAATAAGGATATCTTCTGCTAGAGAAATAATTTATCTTTTTTTTTTCTTAATAGTATTTTATCTTTTCCAGTTACATGTAAGGATAGTTTTCAACATTCATTTTTATAAGATTTTGAGTTTCAAAGTTTTTTCCTTCCCTCCCTCCTCTCCAAGGTGGCCAGCAATCTAACATAGGCAATATATGCATAATACCCTTAAACATATTTCCACATTAGTCATGCTATGAAAGAAGAATCAGAACAAAAGGGAGAAACCTCAAGAAAAGAAAAAAAGAAAAAGAAAAAATAGTATGGTTCAATCTGCATTCAGTATCCACAGTTATTTTTCTGGATGTGGAGAGTATTTCCCATCATGAGTCCTTTGGAAATGTCTTGGATCATTGTATTACTGAGAAAAGCAAAGTCTATTACAGCTGATCATCATACAATGTCGCTTTACTGTGTACAATGTTCTCCTGTTTCTGCTCACTTCACTCACCATCAGTCCATTTAAGTCTTTCCAGGTTTTTCTGAAATCTTCCTGCTAATCATTTCTTATAACATAACAGTATTCCATTACATTCACATACCGCAACTTGTGAGCCATTCCCAATTGATGGAATTCCCTCATTTTCCAATTCTTTGCTGCTACTATAAATAGCTACTATAAATATTTTTGGTATATGTGGGTCATTTCCCTTTTTTATGATCTCTTTAGTATATAGACCTAGTAGCAGTATTAATAATTATCTTATAGGAGAATTTTCTTAATCTATGATCTATGACAAGGATTCTTAACCTGAGGTCCACAAACTTAAGTTTTTATTAAAATATGCTTAAGAATTGATTTTTATTGATTTTATGCATTTAAAAAACATTGTTCTAAGAAAGTCTTCACAGGTTTCATCAGACTGCCCAAGGGATCCAGAATACAAAAGAAGTTTAAGAGATCACAGTCTGTGACAAAAAACAGACATCTCTTCCAAAGTATGTGATGTTGATTTCAGCAGTTGAAAGAAGAGGAGACCAAAAAGAATCAAGGAAGTTCCTTACTACTCTAGCCCCTTTTCATGCATTTATCACACACACACACACACACACACACACACACACACACACACACACACACACACACACACACCTCCATCCCCTTCTGTTACAGACTTGGTTAGAAGTGTCATCAAAAGATGTCATGACTTTCATCACTTTGGATATATGCCTTACTCCTAAGATGAGTTAGGAAAAATATAAATTAATATATTAACAGTTAAGTCACCCTTATCTTATTTGTGGTGTTAGATGACTCATATACTGTCTTTCCCATTTTCCACCTATATGACTTTGAATAAGTTGCCCAATCAATCAATAATTATTAGCAAACCCTACTATGTATTAGACACTATTCTAGAGGCTCAGGATAAAAATGAGATTTTTTTATTTAATTTTTATTTTTTAAATTTATGGAATAAAACAAGTATTTTCCATAATACAGTATAATAAAAAGATGATTGCACATACAACTTGATATTCCTTTTAAACATATAACAAAGTTATCCTGGAAATTTCCTATTTTTTCTTCCTTCTCCTCCCCCACCCTAGAGATAGCTATCTTGACATACAAATAGGTGTATATATGTGTAAAATTATTCTATACATACCTCTATTTATCAGTTCTTTCTCTGGATGCAAAGAGCATCTTTCTTTGTATGTCTTTTATAGTTAATGTGGGTATTTATAATAGTCAAATGACTCATTCACTCAAAGTCATTCTTAAAACAATATCGCTACTACTATACACAATGTTCTCTTGGTTCTGTCCATTTCACTCTTCATTATTTTGTGCAAGTCTTTCTACATTTTTTAAGATCATTTAGCTCATCATTTCTTACAGTAGAGTAGTATTCCATTACAATAATATACCACAACTTGTTTAGCCATTTCCCAATTGATGGGCAGCCCTGCAGTTTCTAATTCTTTGCCACTACAAAGAGAGTTACTATAAACATTTTAGAACATATGGGTTCTTTTCCTTTTTCTCTAATCATGTTTGAAAATAGTAATGGTGTTACTGGATCAAAGAATATAGGCAGTTTGATAACTCTCTGAGCATAATTCCAGATTGCTCTCCAAAATCATTGGATCAGTTTGCAATTCCACTAAGGATGAATTAGTGTCCCAATTTTTCCACATCCCCTCCAACATTTGTTGCTTTTCCCTTCAATCATTTTAGATGATCTTGACCCTCAAGAAGCTTGTATTCTGTTATAAAAGATAGGAGCAGGGAAGGAGTATCTGTTTCCTCATCTGCAAAATAAAGGATATGGAATATCTCTCTAAGCTCCCTTTCTGGCTCTAAATCTGCAATTCTATGAAAATTTGATTACATTTTTTAATTTCTAAGTTAAGAACTACAGAGTCTGTGGAGTTGGGTGGGGAGAAAATAATGTTTTCACTTCAATATAATTGGTTTCCTTTGTAATCCTATATGTATTTTACTATAGTGATCCAAATTATGTGGAAAGAAGCACCTCTGTAATGAAGGGGGAAGCTTGGAAACAAGTATTTATTAAGCAACTACTGTGTACCAGATGCTGTGCTAAGTGTTTTGCAAAAAAAAATATATATATATATATATTTCATTTGATCCTCTCAACATCCTTGGGATGTAGGAATGATGTCCAAGAAAACTGAGGAGGGTAGAGGTTAAGTGGCTTGTCTAGGGTTACACAGCTAGTAAGTCTGAGGCCAGATGTGTACTCAAGTCTTTCTGATACCAGATCTAGCCCTCTATCCACTGTACCACTTTTCTACTGCCTTTGGATTAGAATAATTTTGAACCTATTTTTTTCTCAAATGTTATACCGGGAAAGGAACCATGTTCAGCAGGGACTTAAAAGATAAGTAAAACTGCTGGATTAATGATATTACTGATTTCACACTGCAAGAAACTGATCTATTTTTAAATGCCTACTCTAGTAAAGTATGTCAAATTATTTTGGATAGATGTGACCCTTTCTCTGTTCAACCCTCAATACAACAGAATTTATGCAGTATTAACTAGACTTTAACCATGCTGTTAAATGCTCTGTGTTGTACTTTATAAATGTCCACTCCACCCTCAAACCCCTAATTATATGCTTAAAGAATTTATGCAGAATAAGCAAAATGATGGATGTTGTACATAATACGCAAGCAGCAAGAGGTATGGGCTATAAAGTAATGATATTACATTTCTATTTGGCTTGTGGATTCCATTTCTTTGCTTTATAGTAAAACATATATAACCTTTTTTATGATATGGATCTTTTTGGCAATTTGGTATAGCCTATGGACCCCTTTTCAGAACCATGTGTTACAATGCATAAAATAAAATTGCCAACAAGCATCTATTTGGGAATCCCACTACATGCCAGGCACTGCAGTAAAATACATAGGATTACAAAGGAAACCAGTTATATTAATAGGGCTTAAGGAATACCCATTGACATTCTCTCTCTTTGAAATGCCTGGCTTTGAGTAAGGCAACTTTATGGACAAGTTCAAGGAGTGTAGACCACAAATATTTTTCTCACCTTCCATGGTTTGCACTGGCTTCAGCTCTGTGGGTTTTGGTAGCCTCTGCCAAGTCTCTTCACTGCTCTCAGAGATTGCTGAAAAAAGATCCAAGGCAAGGTCTCCACTGTGTTGACTGAGTCCTGTATAGATGATTTGCAGAAAGATGAACACTCATACTGAATGAAAAAGCACAGGACCCAGATGCTGGAGGCAGAATTTTAACCCAAGTCATTGGAGTGTTGTTAATTATGCACTGCTTTGCCATGGATGATGATAGCAACAGGTTGTGGTATGCACCAAACTGTTGAGATCATGTACCCACTGCTGTTTTTACCATGGATAGTTCTTGGGGTCCACCAGCAGGCACTACCATGCAAGTGTTCTTGTAGATTGATCTGTTTTTATGTTATGATGATTTCTGTCAGACTTCGATAGACTCTACTTATGAAATGATACCAGAGGGCAACCAGAGGGCAACCAGGTGGCACGGTAGATGGAGCATAGGGCCTGGAGTCAAGGAAGGCTCTTCTTCCTGAGTTCAAATCTGGCCTTGAACACGTGCTAGCTGTGTGACCCTGGGCAAGTCACTCAACCCTGTTTGCATCATTTTCCTCATCTGTCAAATGAGCTGGAGAAGGAAATGGCAAAGCACTCCAGTATCATTTCCAAGAAAACCCCAAATGGATGATAGAGTGTTGGACAAGACTGAACAACAACAGAAATTATAGCAGAATGGTGGTAGTTGGGGTAGGGGATTGATCAAGTATTCTCTGTTATTCTCAACTCCTTGTAAGTCTCTCTCCTGAGCTGGAAATTGAATCTGGGGAGCTGCCACTGATCCTTTCACCACCCAGAGGACACAGGAGAAAACAAGGTCCCAGGGGAGCATGAATTAGTACCTCTCCTGCCATAGCCACTCTTACACAGCTGTGTTCCACCAAGAAATTCTCTCTAAGCTCCCCACTGAGGTGTTTAAGAGCAGGCTTACTTGCTGGACTAAGATCTTGCTTGATTAAAATTTCTACAAGTATATTCCAAAACCTTTACTTCATAATGTATTCTAAGTGACAGGTTAGCTACTGTCTTTATATCCAGCCTAATTAATTCAAATCAAGCTATCAAGACTGGCATGCAAGTCCACTTTTTTTTTACACCCCAGCTAACAAGAAGAATAATTGTCCCCTAGTACCTAGTGACATGTTCCATTTACATGTTCCTACTTGCTAAGATCTCAAAGCACCAGGAAAGCCGAGTTCATTCGTGGGTTAGCACTGGAAAGGAAGTGGATGATGTGATGTTAGCTCATGGGATGAAAGCAATTTTCCTAGGTCACAAAGAGAGCCAGGGGCAGACCTAGAAGGAAGGTTAATATTTTCTGAGTTTCAGGGCTAGATCTGTCCTCAGGGCCATGAAGAGCCCAAGGCCATCCCTTGGGACAAATTTACATGGTATGCCCCATCCTTTCTCCCCACCCCCAGCATTTTTATATAGAAGATAGCTAGTTAAGATGATGATCAATGATAGTCTGGAAGGGGAAAAGAAGTGATTTTTTAAAAGCAATATACTAGTTAAAGGGCTTGAAGGAGTAGAAAAGAGTAATATCAGCAACATTGTTTGGCAAAGATTTAAGAGGGGCAGAAATAATGTATGTGTATAGGAGTATACACACATATATGTACATATGTCTATACAATCATACACACATGCATATGCAGTGATAAGCTGATAAATGTTTAACAATTGACTCTCCAAACAACAGCAAAAAAGTATTCATGACACACTTTGAGTTTACTCTGTATTCTTAATATTTTTATGTCACTTCCCAAAGTCTAGACAATGAATAATACAACAAATCAAGCCTGGATTTGTAGCATTTGCTGATTTCTAAAGTATAAATGCTCATACTAAAAAATTTAACAATTGGCTCTAATTTACCAGTATTTTTTTTAAAACACTAGCTGGTAGATTTAACTCTCAGAATCATCTGGTTCCCACAACAGTCCAAGAATACCCCAAAGTACAATGGGGACAAATAGGATCATAGGATTATAAATTTAGAGTCTGATAAGTACCATATCTTAAGACTCTTTTAAGTCAGCTAGATGAAGTTGTTGATAGAGCACTGGACCTGGAGTTAGGGAGACCTGAGTTCAAATATTGCCTCAGACACTTACTAGCTGCATGCCCTTGAGCATATCACTTAACTTCTGTTTGTCTCCATTTTCTCAACCATACAATAGGAATAATAAAATCTCCTACCACCCTGAGATATTGTGAGGATCAAATGATATAATGTATGGAAAGCACTTAGCTTAGTACTTGCATATAATAGGTGCCACATAAATGTTGGCTAGTAAGATGATGGTGATGATGATGATAGCTGGCTAATATTAATAATTCACATTTACAAAGCATTTTAAGGATTATAATCAATACACAAGCACTTAATAAGCACCTACTATGTGCCAAGCACTGGGGACACAAAGACCAAAATGATAGTCCTTGCCCTCTAGAAACTTACATTCTTGTGAAATATCTAGCGGTAAGTATTAGTATATTAGTTTTATAGATAAGGAAAGTGAGGCCTAGAGGATATGCGGGCTAGGATCATGGGACCATGGATTTAGATTTGGCAGTAAACTTAGAAGCCATCTAGCCCAACTCACTTATTGTACGGATGAAGAAACTGAAGCTCAGGAATCCTACGTGATTCATCTAAGTTTCTTATTAAAATGGAGTTAATTTTCATCTTGGTTACAAGAAAGTCATTCAGTGCCAACCATACTCAAATCAAACTATGTGTAGCTAATCCTTTTTATCAGTATGAATTTTCTGATGCTGAAAAACGTTTGTATTTTGTTCTAAAACATTCCCCCCTGAACAGCATAGTAAAGGCTTTTATCTAGCACAATTCTAATGTTGATCAACATCTAATAGATGCTAACAGAGTCTTTTCCCACACTCATTAAATTTCCAAGACCCAGTACAATGTCAGAACGGGGATATGAACCCAGGTCTTCTGCCTCCAAATCCAGTCTCTATCCACTATATCAGTGGTGTCAAACTCAAATAAAAATAGGGACCACTAAACACTACAAAGATCCCAGCCGACCACCAATGATGTAGAAAACCACATATTAACTCTCTCTGCCTCTCTGGGTCTCTCTGCCTCTGTTTTCTCTCTGTCTCTCTCTGTCTCTTTCTCTGTATCTCTGTTTCTGTCTCTCTCTGTGTCTCTGTCTCTATGTCTCTGTCTTTCTCCTGTCTCTGTGTGTGTCTGTCTGTCTGTGTCTGTCTGTGTCTGTTTCTGTCTCTCTGTCTCTTTCTCCGTCTCTCTGTCGCTCTGTCTGTCTCTCTCTGTCTCTGTCTCTCTCTCTGTCTCTGTCTCTCTGTCTCTCTCATCCTATCTTCTCTGGATATTTACCTTGCCTAGAACACTCTCCATCATCCCCTCAGACTACTGACCTCTCCCTGGCTTCTTTTAAGTCCCAACTAAAATCCCATCTTCTAAAGGAAGCCTTCCCTAAGCCTTCTGGATTTCAGTCCCTTCCAACTAGTAATTATTTCCTTTATATCATGTATATAGCATGGTAGTATGTATTTGTTTGCATCTTATCTCCCACATAAGATTAGAAGCTCTGTGAGGACAGGGACTGTCTTTCACCTGGTTTTGCATCCCCAATGCTTAGTACAGTGCCTCACATATAACAGATACTTAATAAATGCTTACTGAATTATTGGATTGAATTATTTCTTTTGTTAAATGTTTCCCAATCATATTTTGATCTGATAGACCTGGGAGTGTTAGGATCTACAGTGTTTGATACTCTCTGTACTACAATGTGCTACAAAGTTTCAGAAAAAGAGGAGAAGCCAGAATTCACACACAGGTCTGATTCTAAGTCCAGGGAGCTTTCCACTATACTTTACTACTTACCCCTTCCTGTTTCATTGTCTCCTGAGGCAAGGGTAGCCTGTGTCTTGGGTCTGCCATCAACCACTTCAGTTGGTAGCTTTGAGTTAGTTGCTATTTCTAAGGGCCTCAATTTCTTCCTATGTAAAATGAGAGAGCTGGAAACTGTGGTACCTTAATCCAATGCTGTTATTGTGCTCCAAAAATAAATATGAAGAATTAAGAGAAACATGGAAAGACAAATGAATTGATAAAGACTGAAGTAAGCAGAAACAGAGAAACATAACTACAACAGTTTAAGTAGAAAGAACAATAACAATGAAACTATAATGAACTCAATACTATATGACTCTAATGGTCTATATTGGAGTTGTAAAAAAAACCAGACCTACCTCTAGATTTTGGAGAAGAGAGAGATTATAGATGTGGGATATTGCATGTAGTATAAGACAGAGTTGATGTGTTTAGTTTTGTTAAGCTGTTTTTTTGTCCCTCTTTCTTATTTAATCTTTATTCCAAGAGATAGCTTAATAAGCAGAGGAGTAAGAAGAATATATTCAGAAATAAAGGCGATATAAAAACAGAATATATAAATAAAAATATGGTTTTTTTAAATCAGAGAGTAGTCCTTGATATTATTTAAGGTTGCTTACAGTTCTAAAATTCTCTGTTACTTTTATCCTTCCATATTAGAGTTAAAGAGCTATATTGGAATATGCCAAGGAAATATAATTAATTTGCTTACTATAGCTTGGGACAGTTCTTCCCACCCTTCCCTCATAGCATTATTCAGCCTTTAAATAACATGTAATCACAGTTTTAGTTAAATAGTAAGTTATGTAGGAAAATTTTCTTTGAGATCCTTCAAGATTAGACCCACGTTCAAATTCACTAGATCTTGGAATGTTATCAGCAATGTCTAAATAAGAAAAAAATCAAATGCCAAGTTTTGCTTGGTTAGGATAGGATTGGGGGCAGCTAGGTGGCGCAATGGGTAGAGCACTGGCCCTGGATTCAGGAGGACCTGAGTTCAAATCCGGCCTCAGACACTTAACACTTACTAGCTGTGTGACTCTGGGCAAGTCACTTAACCCCAATTGCCTCACCAAAACCAAAAAACAAAGAAACAAAAAAATAAGATAGGATTACCAACACAGAAGTGCTCCAACGCACGCAACTTCCAAGCATCTACACGCTACTGAAACAAAGATGGCTGCGATGGCTCGGTCATGTGCATGGCATGCAAGACAGGCACATTCCTAAAGACCTACTCTATGGCGAGTTAGCCTCAGGCCAAAGACCTACTGGACACCCCCAGCTTCACTATAGAGATGTATGCAAGCGAGACTTGAGGGCTCTGGGAATAGATAGCAGCAGCTGGGAGGAGATGGCCAAGGACCAGGTGATGGACTTCAGTACTCAGGAGCAGCTTGTGCGCAGCTGAGATGGGCCTTCAAGCTCGGGAGGAAGAAAAACAAATGAGACACAGGAACCAACGGGCAATAGAGAGCCCAGTTTTCTGATGTCCTCGTTGTGGCAGGAGCTGCGGCTCCCATATCAGACTGCACAGCCACACTGTGGCCTGTGGCTCTTCAAGGCGCTGATCCATAGTCGTCTGCAACTGGTAGAAGCCTACTACCTACACTTAGACAATAAAATTCAATTTAATTCTATTGACATTTATTAATCCTCTATGTGCTTGGCCCTAGAGTGGGGGGCAGGGAGGGGAGGTATACAAAAATGAATAGAAGCAGTCCCTATATTCAAACGCTGATAATAATAATATCATTCAAATAACAATAATAGTTACTATTTATAAAGTTCAAAGTGCTTATATTTCTTGATATCTAACAAAGGAAGTAAGAAATGAAAACAAAATACTTGGGATAAAAAATTACACATGAATTGGGATCTAGCCTAGATTAGCTTTACCAAGTGCTTTTTTTTTTTTTCAACCAAGGGTTACAAAAAAAAAAAAAGGGAAATCATTGTTAAATAGATACCCCATCTGGACTGCAGAAACTAGTGTTGCATAGATTTTTGTTGTTGTTCAATCATTTCAATCACGTCTGACTCTTTGTGAGCCTATTTGGAGTCTTCTTGGCAAAGATACTGGAGTAGTTTGTCATTTTCTTTTCAAGCTCATTTTACAAATGAAGAACTGGGACAAACAGGGTTAAGTGACTTGCCCAGGGTCACACTGCTAATAAATATCTGAGCCTAGATTTGAACTCAGGTCTTCCTGACTCCTAGACTGGCACTCTATCCACTGTGTCACCTAGAACTAGAGGAGTAAAAGTTCATAAGAGTAGCAGCTTTCAAGCTAAGCCCTAGTTGAGTCCTTTTTTAATCCCCTTATCATATCTCTTCTCTTGCTTTCTGCCACAGAGTGGAAGAATTAGGGCTAGAAGTAAGGATTGATACTCCATAGGTTAGAAGTGGATGAGGGCTGGGGTCAGAGGGACTGTTAGAGCATCACATGGCTGTGGTGAGTGAGACTGAATCTGAAAGCAGAAATCTAAGAAAAGGAAAAGTGCCCATGACTAAAAAATCACTGGTTTAGAACTAGATGTGACAATCAAGTTTATCCCAAATTTGATAGTTGAGGAAAGTGAGGTCTTGAAAAATTAAATGACTTGCTCAGGGTCACATAAAAATAAGAGGCAGTATTTGAATCCAGATTTTCTGACAAATTGCAGAGCTCATCCCACCATACCACGATATTGCTCATAGGGAAGAATAAAGATTCACAGGAGCCATTATCATCTAGGAGGTAGAGTCATAGAAATGGGGTTGAGTTAAGGAATAAGAAGGTTACCTTCTTTTTGGCACACAACCCCATAGAGAATGTGGAGATCAGAGGCAATATCTCTCCTTCTCCCTGAATATTACCCCAGTCCCTATTTTGAGATGTTCTGCTTAAATTCCTTCCTGTGAATTTCTTAGCTCTCATCATGAATCCCAAGTTTTCTGAATTAACCTCAAAATCCATCAGATGATCCTCAATGACAAAGTCACTCCCAGCGAAGGAAAAGCAAACTGAAGAACATCTCTATTTGATGGAACTATCTCAGGGAACAAAGAACTCCACAGAAATATTAGACCAAAAAAATTACTAATCATATTCATTGTATACCATTAAATATGTATGAAGGGGACTTATTACAAATTTCTGTAGAGTTGGTTTATCATTGTCTCCATTTTTTCAGTGACTATAGAATAGGAAATCTTAGACTGTGGATTTATTTACTGATGGTTGACACAGGTTCCCTGGTTTCGAATTTGTTTGTCTGGTTTTTGTCATTGACCAGCTTAAGAGGCATGGGACAAAAGGAGAACTTCTGGGCCTTCTTTCAGATCTTGTTGTCAGAGCTGGCCTTGTGAATCTAGTCTCACCTGCCCAAACACTAGTCCAGACAAGGAAACTGTCCTTGAAACAAAAGAACCTTCACGGACTTAGTGTTCAATAAGAAAAGGGAAGTGACAGAAACCTATTATTGCACATTTGGTCAAACATCGAAATGTTATGGTAAGCCTTCACTTTGACTTTCCATTTAAATACTTGTGGGGAGGAAAGGGTGGGTGAATCTCACATACCCTGAGATAGATCAACTTTTCTTAGGTTTGTGTACACACACACTCACCACACTCTGGAGGACTATACTTAAAAAATAAATAAATATTAAAATGCCAGTACTTCTTCTGCTATCAGGTATTCTGGGAGAAATGTAAATTAGTGTCTGTCATAAAGCTCGGGTAGGGGGATGGATGAATTAAAGTCATTAATGGGAAGGCATTATTCACTAAACATAAGCCTTTTTTCCCCCCCAAAGTCGGAACTCAATCAATATAATACAATAAATCAAACATGAGTCTGTAGCCAGGAAGCAACTGGCTCCTAGTTCATTTGAAAGGAAACCGGGGACAGAGCAGCAAAACAGGCTTCTGCTTAGCACATTTTCCCCATTTTTCACTGAAAATGGATAAAATGTCTAACTTCAAGCTCTTACCAGAATGTGTTTGGATATGATTTCCTTTGAAATTTCTGTTTCGTGTACACCTCTGTATTTATCCTGATTGTGAATTAATTACTGCTGTTTTGTGGGGGTTTTATTGTTCACCATCTCAAGAAAGAATAAGAGAGCTCTTTCTCTTTCTTTTTTGTTTTTTCTTTCTTTCTCTTTTTTTGTCTTTTCACTAGAAGAGTTAGGGTTCTGTCTCCTTGTTAGCATGGTGTCTAGCCCTCTAATCAATAGGATACAGTGAAACTTTTTTTTCTTTTCTGTAAATCCGGGTTAACACAGAAACATTTTTTGTCATACGCAATTGTACCTCTGAGATCTTCAATAACATTTGCTCAGCACCTTTTGTTTTCCTGGTAACATTTTCATTTCAGTGGGTGTTGATAATTTTCTATTATCTCCCCCTTCTTTATGTTTTTCCATGTATTTCTCTTTCAGAGAGCCTAGCTGAATTAACTGAAGAATAAAACTATATAATATAGTCTTATTATAAGCAGAACAAAATGAAGATGATCTGATGAGATAAATCACTGGAGGTTAATAGCTTTTTTTAAAATCAATCTTCCTTCAAAGGAAAAGGCTAAATGGCTTTAGTGGATGAAACGGTAGCCTCTCACCTCTAAGACCATAGTTCAAGTCTCAGCTGCAAGAGCCTTAAACGAAATGTTTACTGGGCAGAGATCAGTCTCTAGCGGACAGAAATCTGCATTGCATGGGCTCCGCACCCCCTCCCCACCCCCTCTGCAGCTTGTTCCCGTGTTGGTATTGATGCGTTAAGCGGCTACAGACCGTCCTGTCCCCTTTGGAAACTGTCCAGAATGGAGTTAACATCACTGTCAGGAAATGGTGAGAGTGTTTTCAGATCAGCCGCCTCAAATAACATCAGTGGTGGGGATTCACTGGAGGCTGCTGCTTCCCTTCTCTGACCTCTCAGCTGTCACCCAAATAACCTGACCTTCCCCTCCTGGAAAACCAAGTGACATATTTTCCTATCAATTAACAGCCCAGAACAAACAGAATTGATCACTTGGGTATCCAGTTCTACCAAGGCTTGATTTTTTTTTAAACCTGGAGTTGCTTCCTAAATAATGAGGAAGGTAAACCTCTAAATCAAGCCATTCAAAGGAAATGGGGATTGCCCCCTCTTAAAAGTAAATAGATGCATATTCATTTCTGCAGATGACTTGTGAAGTCCCCAGTCCTGTCTGAATCAGATATGAATTTGAGCCTTCCCTTGCTTCTACTAATCTCAGCATCCCCGGGCAATTTAAAGGGCTTCCTTATGTTCCCTCCTTGGGAACGTGTTTTTAAGTTCCTGCCTCTCGGCAGCAGAGTGCCCTGCATTTTGAGCAGCCAAAAGAGAGATGCAAACTGTTTACTGAACACACACACGTGGCACAAATAGCTATCATTTAAGGAGCCTGCAGTCAGCTCAATTTTATGAGCAAAGATGTGCTCATTGAATAATCCTACTGTAGTGTCCAACTAAAACCAGCACTTTATTTCACTGTTTTATGGGGAGATATGTTTCCTCTGTGCTCTTTTATGTGCTGGGCAATAACCCTCTTGAAAGTGGAAGCCAGGCTTAATTTGGGAGTGCTGAGGCTGGGGATTCCAATTTGCATGCGGTGAAATACACATGAAAAAGTTTAAGGGAGGGATCATATGAAAACACTGATGGATCGGGGACATTTCCATATTCCTCCCAAATGATTTATTAATAATTTTTGTTTATGGCTAATTTAAACCACCTGCAAGTCTCTTTGCTATGACTAAAGCGGGCTTTTTAGTTCCCTCCATCCTCCCCACCCCCAGCTGATAAATGGCTCCATAATTTCAGAGGAAATATGTTAAAGGTCATGAGTTAACATGTCCTCTGATACTTGTTCTTCCCATTCCTTCTTTCCCAAATGGGTAGAGGGGATAGCTGTGTTGCATTATTTCCATGT
Organism: Dromiciops gliroides; assembly: GCF_019393635.1. Classification (NCBI taxonomy): domain Eukaryota; kingdom Metazoa; phylum Chordata; class Mammalia; order Microbiotheria; family Microbiotheriidae; genus Dromiciops; species Dromiciops gliroides. The sequence goes on from NC_057862.1 coordinate 187,394,722, forward strand.
CTTTGTAATGTCCATTCAAAAACGAAATTAGAATGTACATGAGAGAGTGTGGGGTGGGTGCATGTATGTGCATGTGTATACTTGTGTGTGTGTGTGTGTGTGTGTGTGTGTGTGTGTGTGTACACAGCGGAATCCACACACATTCTATATAGTCTATTACTAAAATTATACAATTGCCTTTTGAGAAATTCCATACAAAAAATCTTTTCTTAATAATCTATGAATATCACTGCCTGAATCAAGTATTATTATTCCTTTTTAAAATTAAACTATCCACAAAACATGCATTTACTTTCAGCTATACAAAATGCTAATAATGCTTTTAGAATGGTCTTTAAAAAGTCTAATTATATCATTTAAAAACTGAGAGACCAAAGGCCAAGCTAAATTCTCCTAACATAAATCAGACTTTTTTTTTATTTCAATGACTTTAAAAACCTCAAATGCAGTAATTTTAATAGCAATGAAAGAATGAATAAGTCATAACTCCGCCTGATCACATAACTGTCTATAACTGTTATTAAATGCTCCAAAATAAGTGAACTCATTATGTTTCTGCACTGCTTTTAGCTAATCTAAGATTCTGCTCACTTAATCATGCAGAAAAGGCTTCAGCACAGTTTTAGACCCTCAGCAAGGTCACTTCAATGCCTTTTTCCTGTTCTATGCTGATCATTTAAGAACAGCACTTTGACCTGAAACTGATGCTGTCTCATATAAGCTTGAATGTTTAACCCCCACAGAGCTGTATTTCAGATGTACATTTGCACAGCCCATTGTCATATTTGCTGCAAACTGAGCTAGGCTCTCTTTTCAACAAAGAAGGAAATGCCAATCAGAATTTGTAAATGCCATGTACTCAATGAAACTACATTTTGCAGGATACCTGCAGGGAGAGAATTAATGATTTTTTAAAACACACCACCCCTCTATGAACTCTTTAATGATCTCTAATTAGCTTTAAAGGTATGGTGATTAAATTCCTTTTTTAAAACTATATGTTTCTGTCAGACAATATATAAATCCAATGGGTAGAATTTACCTAATAATGTAATTGGCATGAGCCTAACTCTATCCCATCACTGGCCACAGAGGTTTTCCATAGAGTAAATCCATAAAGACAGTGCAGATCTGAGAAGTCCATGGGGGAAAAAAGAGAATGTTATAGACTGTGGGCAGATACTAGGTTAGGAGGTAGGTGCAATTCAGGGTCCTTAGCCAGGGAAACAAAAGCTGATTCAAGTGGAAATAATACTCACAGTATATGTGTTAAGCAAAGATACTAAAAAATGGGGGGTTTTAAGAAGCTGGGAAGTCCTGGAAGGACTTCAGATTTCTAAGTAGAAAGGGAATATACATGCGAAGAGGAGCCAAGTGGAAGAGAGAAGACAGGGCAGATGACAAAAAGAAAATAGACAGGGGCAGGAAGCAAAATGGTGGTGGGGGCAGGGGTGGGGTGAGAATTAATCATTTTCACCAAGAGATGTATGCCCAGGTAAAAATAAAAATGAAAAGAAAGCAAGCTGGGAAAGGACAAAGGGAAATTATTTGAAGAATGCTTTTAAAGGATGATTCACCACTGGAAAAGAGACCATCAATGGATGTTGTTGAATCTCCCTGGGGATTCCCAAAAAGGGGACCAAAAGTCTTATCTTTTGCTGAGGTTGGATGTGAACCTTCATGAGATGAAGTAAATGAGATAACTTCTCAAGAGATCCATTCTAGGTCCATTAATTCTAGAATTCCTTCAAGAAGGAAGTATGTTTCATTAGAATGGAAGCTCCTTGGGAACAGACTTTTTTCGCACTTCTTTATGTCTCCAGCTTTCAGCCCAGTGCCTGGCAAATGGTGATTAATAAATGCTTATTGAGATGACTGATTCATGAGTTAAGCAGGACCAGAGAGAAAGATGCAAGACTGTCATAAACAAACAAACAAACAAATAAAGAGAAGTCTCTGGATCATGTCACGGGCTAGAAATGAGGAATTTGTTTTTAATCCCAGGCCTCCTATGGAGCCTTTGACAACTGCCAAAACCAAAATCAGTTCAGTAACTTTTTTTCTATATCTCCCCTGCTAGTATAGGAAGATAATCCAACAAAAAATGCTAAGGAATAACGAAGAATGACTTGTGAACTCATTACAAAGGGTTGGCCACCGGGCAATGGTCATAGCATCACCTGAATATCATCTACTAAGGTGCAAAGGAGATGGGGTCCAGGTGAGTGAAGGGAGTACAAATCCTCATCCAACCATTATGTCAAGAAGCATCCAATATTGTTGATTAAAGTACGAGCAACAAGAGCCTCTGCATTAAGAATTCTTAGCACTGTCATTCCCAGGTTAGGTTCCCCTGGTGCCAAGCCACCAATTCCAGCTCTCTTGCCTGTTATTCCCAAAGTCCACTATGTGGCTACTCAGGCTCTTAATATAACCTCCACTTTCCATTTCCACCCAGGCACATCCTTTGGATTTATTCACCATGACTGCTGCTAAGCTGTAGGAGGGAGATGCATTGACTAAAGGACCAGTTTTATATCACACCTTTGTTTAATGCCTTCTGTAAGGGAGGTGCTATGGGAGATACAGAAATGTATCAAGCATGACTCATTCCCTGTAGGAGCTTCTAATCTAGTTACAGGGGGAAAAAACATACATGTAAATAATGATTGCAATAGGCAATAGGAAGCATTATTTTTCTACACTAGGGACTCAACCCAGAACTGTGAGTTTGTCCCTTAAAAAAATTTCTTTTTGATAACTGTATAGCAATAGAATTGCCTTCTTTTGTAATTCTACATACTTTTTTGTGCATTAAAAATGTTATTCTGTCAAGGAGCCCCTGGGTTTCACCAGACATCCAAAGGGGCTCATCACACACACACACACACACACACACACACAAACATTCAGAATCTTTGAGTCATCAAGTTTATTCACCAGGTAACCACAAGCAAATCCTCCCAAATCTCAGAAGCAACAGTGATGAGAGTGAATTAGGAAATAGTCTATCTAGGAAGCATTCCGAGGACGCACTGCAGGGGCAGAGGGACAAGGGCGGGAGGGGGGGGACCGGGCAGAAGAGGAGAGAAGGGAAAGAGCCTTCTCCTATTGTCTGTCAAGGTCTGTTATTGTCTTACCTCTGGCCTTTCCAAATGGGTTACTGCCCAGTGTCAATTCCCCCTCTTTCCAAACCTAGTTAATTTCTAGATCATACTTGAATTCTTTCTTGAAGGTATGGAATAACAACTCCCTTAATGAGACTTTCTTTAAAAAAAATCTACCTAAATAAGATCTTTCCTTTGCTCTGCTCTGAATTATAGCCTTTCTCTCAGATTTACATTTATTCTTATTTCAGACTCTCAGACCTTTTTTTTTTTTAGCTATGTCACAAGTATTCAACTCATCTCCTCCAAGTAGCTGTTGGGGTCCTCTAGATCAGAGATAGTATCTTCTAGTTAATTTGTATCCTCACAATTTCTAACATATTGTTAGAAACTATATGTTTTTTTCAATTAAAGATTGTTAAATTATATATACTTACGCAAATATACACATAGGAATTATGCATTACATATGTGTATGCAATGCATGGAAGTGTATTGTATATACATATATAATGTATAATGCCTATGCATATGTTTACATATGTATCTATAATATATATACTCTATTTGCATATGCATATATAATAATTTTCACATACCTTCATATATATGGATAGGAACAGATAATGGGATTTCATAGGCATAGGGAATTCTTTGGATGCTACAACTCCCCTCATCAATCCAAGTTGGCACCTTCTCTACCATTTAACAATTTTAAAAAGTTGCCTAGAACATCTAGAAGTACAGTAACTTAACCAGCGTCACTTACCCAGTATATGTCAGAGGTAGGACTTGAACCCAGGTCTTCCTGGTTCTGAAGCTAAATGTCTATCACTGTGCCATTCTGCCCTTTATACCTGAGTATACATGGATTTCTCTGTACATACATACAAAAATATATACACATATGTACACACACAGCTGAAACTTCATAGGAACTTAGATTTATAGCTAGAAGAAACATTAGAGGCCATCAAGTCCAAGCCTGTCATTTTACAGATAAGGAAACTAAGGCACAAAGCGGTTAAGCGACTTGCTCAGTCACACAGCTCTCAAATGACTGAGGCAGAATTTGCAACTAAGACTTCCTTACTCCAAGCACAATCTCCCATCCATTAAACTGAGCTTCCTCTCAACTTCCATGGGAAAAGTTGCTATATGATAGGATGCTTTCATGAGAATATTACAAAGATTACACTTAAAGTCTTTCTAGAATCAGGATTGCCCCTACCCAAGCCCCTTTATCTTCAATGTCTCTTCTCATTTTAAGCATCCTCTTCCTCCCTCTTGACATCCATTGCCCACATGTTATATCCTTTGTGGCCCAAGGCTCTTCATTATAGAATTCCTCCCTGGTCTGCCCTCAGTGTCCAGATACTTCTTGAATCATTTTCCCAACTTTATCTCCCAATCAAAACTTATCTGTCCTGTGTTCCACCCTTTCAAGTCTTTCTCAGTCTAAAACTGGTCTGCTTGTTGTTGTTCAGTTTTAGTCATGTCCAACTCTTTGTGACCCTATTTGGGGTTTTCTTGACAAAAAGAGGGATTTACCATTTCCTTCTCTAGCTTATTTTACAGATGAGGAAAGCAAGACAAGCAGTGTTGAGTGACTTGCTCATAGGTAGTAAGCATCTGAGACTGGATTTTAATTCACAAAGATAAGCCTTCCTAACTCCAAGTCCAGTGCCCTCTCCACTGTGCCACCTAGTTGCCTCAAACTGTTCCGTAATAAGGTATTAAAATGTGATGAGTGGTTGATGTGTTATCTGCACCAGTCTAAATATCTTTATTTTAGCAAGAGTTTTCATTTCAGTTCCTTGACACAGAGGAATACATAATGGGAGGAATTTTAGACCTTGTGACACATCCCTGTGGGTAAGGTCTGGGGTAAAGGACAGGAAGCTATTTGAAATTGCTTTCAAAACTATGTAGAGCTACAAAAACTTAAATATAAAATACCAGAAAATCTTAGAGTTAGATGGGATCTCAGAAGGCATACATTCCACACCATTCCTGAAAAAAACAAAAAAGAATCCCTCTAAAACATATCAAGTAAGTGATCATCTAGTTTTTATTTGAAGACCTCCAATCTTTAAAAATCCCAGGTTAAAATGACAATACCCCAAGGCAGAAGAAAGGGAATGAGAAAGGAGATGCAGTAGCATAACAGAATGATAAGTCATTAACGCAATAGTATAAATTATTATAAAGAGTCTAACCCCTCTTTCATGTAATAACATAGAAATATTTGAAGCTAGCTTTTGTGTGCCTCCTAAGTCTTCTCTTCATTAAGCTAAACACTTCCTTAGTTTCTCCAGTGGGAGATGTTATTAAAATCATAACAACAAAACTCATAAGAAACTGCTCCTCTAGTCAGCATTAGTAAGAGACTGAAATGTATTTATATATGTATATATGTATTTATAGTTTGTCTTTCTCAAACTAGGAACCCTCTCTCCTTTCATAACTTCCTATACTTTCAATGTATATTACTCTCTGATTGATAAACTTGATCAGAATACTAGGAACTACTTTTTCCTTTCCTTGGCCCATCATCTAACTCTGCATAGACTTTCTTAAAAGATGGAAATAAGTCCAGCCACCATTTACATTAAATTATCCCATCTATTCCCTCTAACCTTTTTTTTTGTTGTTGTTGTTCCCTAACCACTTACGAGCAGCCATCTTTCCATGACTTGGTTCTTCATTCAACACTGCTTCACTGAAGCAAATTGTCCATTCCACTTTTTCTATTTGCTTTAATTAAGTAGTACAGGTGTTTGAATAAAAAGTGTCAATGATTTATGTTGAAGAGAAAACCTAAAAAAAGAAAGTGACCGAAATTGAGACCATCTGCCCTTGTTACCACCCCCCATACACACATGATAAACACACAGGCTGTTAGCAAGACAGATTTTTCTCTCACAGTGACACCATATATGGTATCTAAACAGTACAACCGTGTGTACTGTGTGTTCAAACACAGAAGCTCCCAAAGACTAAAGATACAAATGACAGAAATTTCCATGGCAAGTGAGATGTTTTAAAAACATATGTTAGGTTTAAAACAATTGATCCTGGTGAAAAATATTAAGATTCTGATAGAAAGTGCTCAAGGTTGTAATGATATTAATACCATCTGTGCAGTAGCCATCATAAGTGAATCTGCAATGTTCATTTATTTAGAAAAAAAACATTGTTATATGCTCCTAAGAAACATAACATTTTCCATGAAAATGCTCCTGAAATTTGCTACTATTTAAAATACATTCATTCATTAGAGATTTTTCACGGTTTGTGTGTGTGTGTGTGTGTGTGTGTGTGTGTGTATTTTGTTTTTTTTCCCTTCACAGATAGTAAAAACCACACATATTTCTCTGGTAATTTTTATTTCCTAAAAGTGCATTGTTGGGTTGCTTATGTTTGCCTAACCATATTACCATTACTGATATATTTAGGTATTTTGCTCAATACTTAAATATTTTTACCTTTAGAAATGACAAAAAAAAAACGGTTTCTATTCCCCAAAGTATTTTGAAGTCCATTTTACTGAACAAATGCATTTAAATCTCTTGGCTATTTTTTCTTAAATTTGTTTATGCCTATTAACAAGTATTACCAGGCCAAAAAGGGATATTCTCACGAAATTATTTTTGATGAACAGGCTTCCTCGGATTGTTGTCAGTAACAATGCATGAATCACCTATGGTAAGGCAAAGCAAGGGAGATATAAGGAATCAATAGGCCACAGTCTAGGTCCTCATGGGGCTTATCATCTCATAGGGGATTATGCCATATTATATAAAGACATATAATACAAAATGTTATGAGTATGTGAAAGGACTTTAAATAATGGGTAAGATATAATCAGCAGAGATGATAAATGGAGGTTATAGGAAAGGGCATTCCAGGTACAGGAAATAGAATAAAAGCAAGGGTATAGAGGCAGCATAGCATAGGACGTGTACAGTCGATGACTAATCTTGTCTGGATAGGGAATAGCACACAGAGAATAGTGAAGATAGAGGTAATACTGGAAAGTAAAGATGGTATAAGACTGTGCAATCCTTATACACCAAGCTAAGGAGTTTGAACTTTTGTAGGCAGTTATTAAGTTTTAAATGGAAGAACAAAATATCAGATCTGCAGAGGAGGAAGACTATGGAATCACAAAATTAGAAGGGACCTCAGAGGAATCATAGTCTATCCTGTACATGAACAGTCATCCTCTCCACAACATCACAAAGAAAAAGATGATGAAGAAGAAGAAGAACAACAACAACAACAACAACACATCAAGAATTCCATCCCACTTTTAGGTGTAATTACTAAAAATGTGTCCTTGCCTCTCTCACACACCAGTCCTTCACATACTCGAAGATGTTTAGCCTACTTCCCCATGTCTTCTCTAAGCTAAACATTCTGAGTTGCTTCAGCCAACCTTCATACGGCATGATCTCCTACAATCTTGCCATTCTCATAAGCCTCTTCTTGCAGAAGGGATGGGGAAAGCCACAGGGGATAGGGGTTATCTAACTGATTAATACCCTTCAAAAAAATGTGACATTTACCTTTCTGAGTCACAGTTCCTTCATCGAAAAATGGGGTTAATACTACTTGTGCTACATTCCTCATAAGTTTTCAAAGAAAACATTTTGGAAACAGAAATGCTTTGTCAATGTTATTAATTACAGATTTCCTCAGAACAAAATGAATTAAGAAAGAGATATAGTCATGCTATCACATGCCAGGGTTAGATTAGTCCATATGACAAAACTAATAATGGCTAGTATTTATACAGTGCTTTAAGATGTGCAATATTGCTTTATATTGGGACAGCTAGATGGCGCAGTGGATAGAGCACCGGCCCTGGATTCAGGAGTACCTGAGTTCAAATCCGGCCTCAGACACTTAACACTTACTAGCTGTGTGACCCTGGGCAAGTCACTTAACCCCAATTGCCTCATAAAAACAAAACAAAACAAAACAAAAATATTGCTTTATATTATCATTTTATCCTTATAACAACCCTGAGAAGTAGGCAGGTACTGATATTACCTCCATCTTAATCAATCAATAAATATTTATTGAGCACCTACTATGTGTCAGGCACTATGCTAAAGAAGCCAAAACAGAGAATATTTTGCCCAGGGTCACAGAACTAATAATTGTCTATAGTTAGATTTGAACTCAGGTTTTCTTACCTCTAGGTCCACTGCATGATTTAGCTGCTACATTATTACAGAGGTGGAAAGAATCTGAAAAATCACCCATTTCTAAGAAAGAATGCATACCACAACCTACCTGATATACAGTCATCCAGTTTTTCTTTGAGGACCTCCAATGAGGAGGAACTTACTCCCTATAGATATCCACTCCACTTTTGGGAAGCTCTAACTATTAATAGTATTTACTCGGGCAGCTAGGCGGCGCAGTGGATAAAGCATGGGTCCTGGATTCAGGAGAACCTGGGTTCAAATCTGGCCTCAGACACTTGACACTTACTAGCTGTGTGACCCTGGGCAAGTCACTTAACCCTCATTGCTCCGCAAAAAAAAAAGAAAAGAAAAGAAAAGAAAAGAAAAAAAATAGTATTTACTCCAAAAATTTGCCTCTTCTCAATTTCTGCCCATTACTCATAGCACTGCTTTCTGGAGAGGCAAGAAGAGTTCATTGAATACCTCCATTTGAGAATTTTTCAAGTACTTCAAAACAGCTGTCATGACATCCCCATCCTCACCCCACCCTCAGTCTTCTTCTCAAAGCTAAGCATTCCCAGTTCCTTCAACAGATATTAATGGATGAAATGGCTTTCAATTCTTCTCATCATTTTCCAGCTTATCAAACTCTCTCCTACAATGTAGCATCCAAATTGGCTCCATTTATACTAGCTCCATTTTTCTAATCAAGGAAAAAGGGGATTCTCTCAAGAAGAAGGAAGCCCACCTGTTCATATTTCTTTGAAAGTCTTTACTCTCCCCAAATTGCACCTGATTATGGCAAGACTAGTTCAGCAGCTTATTCTATGTGGAAATAATGAGACAAGATATAGGATGTTAGTTTTATGTAATGTTAGGGATTCCCTACAGATATCACCTAGGAATAGTGAATCTAAGTTGAAACATTTTGCTTCTCTTCGGAATCTGCACATATCAAGTAGGGAGGCCAAAAAATCCCAACAGATTCATGAAAGAGAATTTCAGCTTAACATAAAAGATACAAAACCTTACCTTAGTAAACTGGTTAAGTATCTTCAATACACCACTGCCTTTCTTGGGGGCTATACTTAATTAGGCTGAGGTAAGGTCTATTTAGGGAAAAATGCTTATGATAGATATAGTTATTCCAGTTTTATACTTAAGTGATATATATCAAGGGTCCTTTACTTTTTTTGTCACGAACCCCTTTGGCAATCTGGCAAAGCCTATGGAACCCTACTCAGAATAATGTTATTAAATGCATAAAATATTATACATAAGATTACAAAGGAAACCAATTATATTGAAATACACTTATCAAAATATTTTTAAATCCAAATTCACAGATTCCTGTATAAGAACTCTTGCTCTGCATACTTCCTCTAATGTCAAAGTGTAATTTTTTTAATCCTTCATATGTCTGGTTTTCCTCCATCAAATATATTATGATTTTCTACTAACAAGCAACACTTTGTCCCAATGATTAGTTGTTTATCCAAACCTTACCAAAGATATGGGATTTGCTCATTTGTTATGACCATTCCTACCCTTGTTGGGTAAGTCAGTTTTACTGCCCACATTCTCAACCATTGAGTCATGTGCAGCTATGGACAGACCCTAGTAGTGTTCTTATCAAGATTTTTCTCAGGCTTCTCAAGGTCTTGCCTTAGGGTAGGAGCCAACAACCTCTTTGTCACCTGCATGGCTAAACAATTCCCACACAGCCACTGGTGACCTTAAGCTTAGGTAGGTAGAAGAGAACAAAAGGAAGGGAGAGATGAAAAAGAAAAGGAGCTGGATAGTAGGAGAATAGGAAAGAAAATAAAAAGAAAAGAAAGCCACAATAAAGAAGCATATATAGTAGCTACTGAGAAGCTGCCCTATCTTAGCGGATAAGAGAACTGACCTCAAAGTAAGGAATACTTGGTTTAAGGCTCTGCCTCTGACACATACTATGGCTGTGGTTATGGATGAATCACTTAACCCCTCAATGTCCTAGGAAACTCTCAGTCTATGAGTTGCAGAAAAGTTGTTGAATCTCATTCATAAAAGAAGTTTCCTTATCTGGGATGTCCTTAAATCAATGAAATCACAGATCCATTTTCCCTATCTTTACCATTGCTGTTGCCAGTATTGTTTTTGGTTGGTTGGTTGTTGTTTGGGGTGGGGGGAGGAAAAAGGAGGGAAGGGATTTGTAATTTCATTTTTAAAACCTCTTCAATGAGTAAACACCCTCTACCAATGCAGAGCAGGACCCTTCCTGTAATATACAATCTTTGAAAGCTGCTTGGAGAACTAAAAGGTTGGTTGGTCACTTGCTTGCTTCCTTGGTGGTTGTCATTCATTCTCAAAGAAGACCAAAATGGCATAACTGTGTTGAAGTCAAGGTACAGTATGTCTGATTATGGCTGATCTCAAAACACTCTATCACAGGTCAGGCACAAATAGTTCATATGAAAGGTTAATTCATATATAGAGATACATAGTAAAAGACAGGCAGGACTTCAACCCTACATTACCAACTCTGAGACTTGTCTTATATCCACACTACCCCAGCAATTCTTAAAGTGTGGTCCACAGACACTTAGAGGTCCCTGAGACCCTTTCAGAGGGGTTCAAGAGGTCAAACGGTTTTAATAATAATACCAAGATGTCATTTGCCTATTAAAACACTTCCTTTTTTCAATAACATGTCTTTGTAAGTACAGATTTTCTACATATTCTTCAATCAAAACAATATAGCAACAGAATGAATACAGAAGCAGAAATGACAATCCAGCTGTCTTTTATTAGGCCACAGATCAAAGAGATTTCCAAAAATAGGTAAAACACTATCACACTTCTCATTAAATTTAGACAATAGTTGTTTTTCATAAAATGTTATTTGTTAGCATAAAATATAATTATTATTCCTTGTTTTAAATGAGTTAGTAAATATATTTTTAATTTTATCAGTTTTACTTTCTAATAAATAAGTATTGATAAATACAATCCATATAAACAAAAGTTTGGGGGGGTGTCTTCAATAATTTCAAGAGTATAGGGGCAGCTAAGCAGTGCAATAGATAAGGCACAGGCCCTGGATTCAGGAGGACATGAGTTCAAATCTGGCCTTAGACATTTGACACTTACTAGCTGTATAACCCTGGGCAAGTCACTTAACCCTCATTGCCCTGCAAAAAATTATTATTATTAATATATTGAAAAATAGAGTCTGCTAAACCATATCTCTAAAAGAAAAAAAGAATATAAAGGGATTCTGAGACCAAAATGTTTGAGAACTGCTATACTCTCTACTTTCTCATTCTTGTTTCTATTACCTATATTAATACTGTAGATTTTTGTGTATGTGTGTCTTGAGAGGATAGATCTGTTCTTTTATTAAGGTAGTCAATCTCTAGTATAGACACTCTACTGATTCAGGTTGAGAATTATCTATGAAATATAGCATTGTGAAGTTGCCTTGGGTACTAAAGGAAAACTTGAAAGGAGGTTTTCTTAATTCTAAAGCTGTCTCTTTTCATACCATGCCACCCTGCTTACTACTGCTGCTGCTGCCGCCACCACCACCACCACCAACAACAACAACAACAACAACAACAATAACAACTACAACTCCTTGGGTTTTTTTCCTTTGGGGAGTTTATATTTTTAATGTTTACCTTTAAAAGTTCCCTCCTAAAATATCATTTATTACATATATTACTCCTTGTCACCTTCCTAGCACATGGGACTTTCTGATGTCTGAATATTTGGAATTGTTTACTATGGTACTAGGAAACTAAAAGACATTCCTTATCCTAATTCTGCCTTACAAAGCTATTCCCTTCCATACTCTAAGTAAAACTCCTTTCTTACCTAAGGAACACAAACATCCATCTGCTCTGTTTGTTCATTACAAGGCAGGTGGCACCAAAGCTTTGCTTCATTTTCCCCCCACTGGTGTTGGAGCATAAACTATCTTTTAATTTTGACACATTTATCCATTCAGGAGACAGTTTGAAAAACAGTTGAAGCTTGCCACGCCATCTATCACTTCTCCAAAGGGATGTGCAGGCCAGAGAAAGGGTTAGTATTTGGTCTGTAAAGCTGCATAGCAAGGCTATACTAAGGAAAACATCAGGTCCCTGGTCCTGTGGTGGTAAGACCAACTGTACTCATTAAGAGTAATTAATATGGGGCAGCTAGGTGGCACAGTGGATAGAGCACCAGACCTGAAGTCAGGAGGACCTGAGTTCAAATCCAGCCTCAGACACTTAACACTTACTAGCTGTGTGACCCTAGGCAAAGTTACTTAACCCCAATTGCCTCACCAAAAAAGAAAAAGGAGCAATTAATTAATTCAGAGTGAAAGAAGATGCCTAGAGGGAAAGGTAACAGCCTAAATCAGGGGTTCTTAAACTCTTTTGTGTTAAGAACACTTTTGACAGTCCAGTGAAGCTGATGGACCCCTTTTCAAAATAATGTCTGTGGCACACACAAAATATGAATATGTATATATATAAATAATATATAATATACACATATAAAAATATATTTATATATACAAATATACGCATATGTTATATCTACATATATGTGTATGTGCCTTTCTAAATATTATTTTAAGAAGGGCTCCATAGATTTCATTGGACAACCAAAGGGATTTATAACACACAAAATTGCTAGAACCCCTAGTTTAGGCCACTACCTTTCCCCATTTGAATAGAGTTACTATGTGGAGCAGCCAGGTGGTGCAGTGAATAGAGCACTGGCCAAGAGGAATCAAGAGGACCTTAGTTCAAATCTTACCTCAGACATTTACTAGCTGTGTGACCCTGGGGCAAGTTGTTTAACCCCAATTGCCTTAAACATCAGGGGCCATCTCCAGTCATCCTGAGCATATCTTGCCACTGAATATAGATGGTTCTGTAGAAGAGAGTGAAGTTGGTGACCTTGCACAACCCTCCCTCACTCAAATCCAATTCAGTACAAGTCATGACATCACCCCAATGTCATGGCCCTCTTCAGGAATGAAGGACAAATAACAAATTACTATGTATCTATCTCTATCTATCTATACATATGTGTATGTGTGTATATACCTATACCTATATACATGTGTACACATATTCATGTGTACATATATACATGTATACATATACAGAGAGAGAGAGAGATAGTGTGTGTGTGAGTGTGAGAGAAAGTATATGTGCCTTTAGGAACATTATTTTATTTATAGAGGTAATGGAGATCTGCCTGGGAGTGCCCAAATCACCTAACATGAAGTCCCCTACCATGTGGGTGGTTGCAGCTTTCTCTGATTCGTTGCTGTGGTGGCAACAGGATCCATCTCTTAAACTGGGCATGCTGAGAAAGTAGCTCTATTTCTGGATCAAACTTCTGGCCAGCACATGACACTGAGGACAGGGGAAAAGAACAGACGCAAATACTACCGTCTCTAACCCACCCAGGCCCATTTTTTAGAATCTAGGTAAGAGAAAGAAAGTGGGGAAGGGGAAGGAAGTTTTTCTCCTTTCACCAGTTTAGGCCATGGAACCTGCACTGTGGGTCAATTGTGGTCTTCACCCTTTGGAAGCAACAGGAAAGATTCAGCGAGCCAAGAAGTGGGCTATATCTCAGTCTGACTAGACTAAAACATGTAGCCTGTTCTCACCATGACAGCCAATCAAATGAGGCAGCGTCCACCCATGTGGTAGTGGGTAAGGGGAGCCTCCATGTTGGGGGATCTGGGCAAACCCTTATTACAAATAGATGGATATATTTAAAATATCCATTTGTATACACACAAACATGTGTACATACACACATATCTATATCTATACCTATACCTATCTCTATATCTATACACATGTACATACATATAAATATACACATACACATATACATATAGAAACACAAACACATACAATTACATATATAATTACAATTACAAAGGAAACCAACCATATTGAAATATGGTTATCAAAAATAGTTTTTTTCACAGATTCCCTCATTATTAAGCTCTGCTTTAAAGGATAGATGAAAATATAGTCTGAGAAAGACCAGTTCAACAGCCATGAAGGAACACCTAAGAAATACACAAGAACTAAGGATTATTTTCTGTGTATTTTGTATTTCCTCATTTCAGACCACCAAGGATTGGTCTCAGTTCTTCAGCAACATTTCCCATTCTATAAACATTTCAGCTTATATAAGTTTTTCTGAAGTGTTCTGGAGGTGGCAAATGCACATGAAAAGTTAATTTAATTCAACAAAAATTGACTGGATACCATTCCATATACCAGGTATGAGAGGCAGTAAGGAGCAATGAATAGAAAGATGGCATTCAAGCCAAGAGGACCCAAGTACAAGTCCTGCTTCTGACACACACTGCATCTGAGACCCTAAACAGGTCACTGGACCCTTCAGTGCCCCAGGCGCTGTATATAGATTAACTATAAATCACCAAGTAGTTATTGTGCTGGGCACCAGAGATACAAAGAGAGAAAGATAAAACTTTCTCCACCTCCGGGAATTCTGCTGGGAGGCTCTAATGGGTACACAAAGAAATATATATTAAGCAATTTTAAAAGAGAGTACTAACAATGGTTGGGGATGGGGGGATTCAAAAATGAGCTTCTGTAGGAGGATTCCTAAGGGGTACTTTGAAGGAAATGAGGGACTTTAAAATGAGGAGGTAGGCAAGTAGTGAAAAGATATTATTAAGGCTGCAGCATATTACAGGTAAACATGTTCTCCATTTTAGACATATTCTGATAGAAACTGAGTCAACTAAGGGCAGGCATCTTGTATTTGCAAATAACGTAGCAAGAGATTGACTCATTGGGCAACTAATTGGCACAATGGATAAAGTATAGTGTCTAGAGCCAGGTAGATCTGAGTTCAAATGTGACTGCAGACACTTACTAGCTGTGTAATCATGAACAAGTCATTTAACCCTGTTTGCCTTTGTTTCTTCATCTGGAAAATGAACTGGAGAAGAAAATGGCAAACCACTCCAGTATCTCTGCCAAGAAAACCCTAAATGGCATCTTGAACAGTTAGACATGACTGAAACAACTGAACAACAACATGAACTCATTTTACTTGGAAAAATAAATGTGATTTTTAGTTTGGGCCTCCCAGGAGAACTTAATGTTGGGGAAACATTGCTACTGACACCCTCAGAAATGATGTTTTTCTTTTATCACAAGAGACATTAGTTGTTAAAGTAACATTTATAATTTATGACATTTAATATTTGGTGTCTAAATCCTCCCTGTCCTTTAAAAGTTGGCTCAAATCCCTCCTCCTCCTTTTTTGACCACCCCACCTGAAGTTCCAATTTACCTGGCAATTCATCATGTACTGCTTTGTGACATGTTTTCTATTATCAACTTAAATGGTTATTGAATGCTTCAATTGTATTTAAAATTTCACCTATTTATACTTCACCTCCCTAATTAGACCATAAGTGCCTTGAGGAAGAGATGTTGTCTTCTATTATATGTCTTTGTATCTTATGATAGTAGTTAATAAAACAACAAGTATAACCCCTGTTTTACCAAAGCGGAAACTGAGTCAGGGAAGTTAAGTGACTTTCTTGGTTTCACACAACTAGGGAATGTCTGAGGCAAGATTCAAACTTGGGTCTCCCTGACTCTGAGTCCTTCACTCTATCCATGATATCACTTCTTGTTTTTCAGTCATTTCAGTTGTGTCCAAATCTTTGTGACCCCATTTGGGGTTTTCTTCGCAAAGATACTGGAGTGGTTTGCCATTTCCTTCTACAATTCATTTTACAAATGAGGAAACTGAAACAAATAGGGATAAGTGACTTGCCCAGGGTCACACAGTTAGCAAGTATCTGAGGTCTGAGGGAAGATGAGTCTTTCCTGACTCCAGGCCTGGCACTCTATCCACTGCACCACCTAATTGCCCCACTTAGTACCACTTAGCTGCCTCTACCATTTAGATAGTACTTTCAGGTTTAAATAACTCTTTAGATATGTTCATATTCCTTTATTCCTCCCAACAGTTCTATGAGGTAAGTATTAACAGTGTTAATTAGCCTATTTTATAGAAAGTAAACTAGGGTCCTAAGAACTTAGAAGACCCACCCAGAATCACTCAGCTGGTAAGTGACAATGGCACTATAAAAACTCAGGTCTTTCCTAGCTCCAAGTCTAATGTTCTTTCCATCCCACTGAGTTGAGTTCACTTACAAAAACATTTATGATAATCCATCTGTGTACTCTCTTTTGCATCTCCTTTCATAGTTGTATTTCTCATTGATTTAGGAAAAACAGAGACCAGAAGGGGTTAAGTAATTTTTCCAGGGTCATAGTCAAGATTAAAGTTGAGCACTCTCATCTCCAAAGCCCTGTGTTTCTATTATTCTGGTTATTCTGGTGCTTTCCAAATCTGTTATAGCAATCACCTGCCAAATGCACTGAATATCAGATCACCACCCTCATCTCCAGAACCAGAATAGCAATAAGATTCAAAGAGCACTTCTATCCTTACCCACATTTGCTGACCATTGCCATCCATGTTAATGATAATAGTCATTTAGCCTGAATTGTAACAGCCAAACACTTCATTCATACTATCTCATTCGATCCTCACCATAGTCCTGTGAGTTGGGCTCTATTATTATCCCCAATTTACAAAGGAGGAAAGTGAACCTGTGAGAGGTTAAGTGACTTATCCAGGGTTACACAGTTCATAGACATCTGAGGAAAGATTTAAAGCAAAGGCTTCCTGATGTCAATTCTATACATTATCCAACATGCTATGCTGATGGTTTTAGTCTAAGTATTTAGCAATCTAATTTTGAAAGGAACCCATAATCTTTTTTTTTCACTTTAATAGTTTGTTTTTAAATTTTTTTCCCAATTACATTTAAGATAGTTTTCAGCATTCATTTTTGTAAGATTTTGAGTTCCAAATTTTGGAACCCATATTCTTTTTGTTGTTGTTGTTGTTTTGTGTTGCGTTTGTTTGTTTGTTTGTTTGTTTTTGCAGGGCAATGAGGGTTAAACCCAGGGTCACACAGCTAGTAAGTGTCAAGTATCTGAGGTCAGATTTGAACTCAGGTCCTCCTGAATCTAGGGCCAGTGTTTTATCCATTGTGCCACCTAGCTGCCCCTGGAATCCATATTCCTAAAGCAATGAATTGTCTCCAACCATCTTTTCTTTATTTATCTGCAGGGAGATTTACATTATCATTTTGAAAACTTGGTGGACCTTCCCCTAACTAAACAGTTAGTGATCCAACCAGGTCAGTTGTTTAGAGACAGATTCCTCTGTTCACAACAATGTTCAAGAAATACTAGTTGAACAGTGTGTTACACATTTTTAGAACCTCTCAAAGCAGATTTTCCTTTATGTCATTGGCCAAAATTTTTCAGTATAGATTTGGGGGATGGAAGGGGACAGATAGAGGAAATCTCCAAAAGTTTTGACAAGACCTTTCTGCAAAAGATAGATTTCCCCAAGAATATAACAGATAAAAAGAAAAGTCCTATATACACACAAATATTCATAGCAGTAATTTTTTGTAGAAGCAAAGAATTGGAAAACAAAGGAGATGCCCATTGAATAGGAAATGGCCAAACCAATTGTGGAAGACAAATGTAGTGGACTGTACCTAAGAATAATTAATATGAAGAATTAAGGGAAATATGGGAAGATTTCTGTGAACTGATGTGGAATAAAAAATATCAAAAGCAAGAAAGCAATATACACAATGACTACAATGTAAATGAAAAGAATACTAAAACAAAACTGAAAGGCATATATTTATCATGAGCAAGCTTAGCCAAAGAAGTAATAAAAAATGCATCTCCCTCTCCCTCTCTTTCTCCCTCTCCCTTTTCCTTTCTCCCCCTTTATTGGAGAATCAGGAGACTGTGGGTGTGAAATGTCACTTATTCTCTAAGACACTGGTGGTGAGTCATTTGGTTATGGCAAACTACTATTTTTTTTTCCTTTTCTTAATCTTTGCTTCAAGAGAAGGCTTTCAGGGGAAGGGGGATATTAGGAAATGAATTGACATGGGAATGAAAGGCTTCAATTAAAAAGCTTTATAATGAATTTTGAACCCTACCTGAAGTTGGAGGTGAGGGATCTTTGAACCCAATGGCTGCATGTCTATGGGAAGAGATAAAAGTTAATTTTCTCCCATGAAATATATAGTAGTCAGAAAATGCTTTTTAATCATCTTTCTTCCTCTGTTTTATGTGAATGAATACCAATGGAATGTGCTCGGCTGTTTTAGAAAACATTTATAAGAAAAACTCATCACCGGTTGCACTTTTAAAAAACTGTCATCTTGCATTTACAGAAGAAAATGCAACAAGCTATGCAAACCAGCTCTGAATGGTTAGCAAAGCAGGGTATTTACAAACACCTTGGGTTGGTTAGCATTCACACTCTTTCTCCCTGCCACCTCAAATCTGAATTGGATACCACAGCTGCTGTCAGATCCAGACACAAGTGCATCTTTCAGCAGCAGCCCCCTACCAAGAATGCCAAGCAGAATATGCCTATCTTCTTATGATGCCTCCCATCCTATAGCTGACAATTAACATTTTCAGTGAAAGGGGCAAACCAAAGAATATACTAGAAGGTTTGCTTCTCCTTCTCCTCCCTCCCACTTTGGAAGGGGAGAGCTGTCAGAAATAGCCCTTGACAATATCCCCTCCCTCTAAAACCTGTACTGATGGTCCCTACTATAATTTATTTCTAGAGATTTATTGAAAGCCTATTGAGGGGTTTCCCCCAATATAACTCCCCAAGAATCCTCCCTTGAAACAAAACAAAACAGTTGGACAAAATCTTACAACAAAGGCTCTATGTATGACACAACATGCAACATTCCACACCCATGGCTCCCCACCACTTTACTTAGAAAACTGTATTTCATCATCTGTTCTCCTGGAACCAAGATTGATCTTTGCAATTAATCTGAGTCTGGCAATCTTTTCGTTGTATTTTATGGTCATCAGAATATTGTTCTTTTAGTTCTACTTTCTTCACTGTCTACCATTTCACATTGACCCTCACTTCTTTGAATTCTTTAGAGTCATCATTTCTAATGATGCAATAACATTCCACTACATTGATAAATCTATGATTTGTTCAAACATCCCCCCATCAAAGAGGCCTAAGTTTGTTGCTGGTTTTGTTTTGTTTTGTTTCTACTACCATAAAGAAGATGTTACTATAAATATTTTAGTATTTTGTAGGGCCTTTACCCCATTTACCTCCTTCCTACTTAACACAGTACCTGGCACATGGTAAAGGCTTGATAATTATTTTCAGTCATTCATTCATCATATATGTGTTTTAATGTAATAATTTCAGAGAAACAAGTTTGGAACCATTTGAATGTCATCATAATTAGACTATTTATTGTTCAAGCCTTTGTTTGTAAAAGAGGTAAGCTCTCCATTAGATTTAGGATATCGTTGCAGAACTCTAAAGACTAAAGACAGCCCTTGCTGAAAATTTTTTTAATTTTTGGAATTTTAATTGAAAATCAGCTATTTTTTCTCTCCAATCATCATCATCTTCTTCATCACCTCATTCTTCTCATCTAGTAGATTGTTATCAGCATTATCATCACTATCATTATTATTACTAATGAAATAATGGCATTTTGCCTTTAAGAGTTTTATACATTATAACCATGCACTGTATTTGTTTTACTCAAACCTGGAGTAGGTTTAGGGAGGATTATAATAAATACATTTTCAGACAAATCTATTATTATAAGGATTTTCATCTCTCCTGAATCTTTTCTCCACAGGTAACAGGTAGCACTCGAATGGCAAATAGCCGACAAAGAATTGCTTAATGAAATCTAATGTTCAGCAAAATGAATCTATCCCAGATAAATTAGTAATATTGAGACGCAAATATTTTTGTGTTGGGGACAGATTCTCTAGAGAAAGGTTCAGAGAACCTGGAAGCAGTGTGAGTAATGAGTGACAGTTTCTTAAAGGTTAATATCTTCTTTAATCTATTTCCATAACAGAAAGTGAAAATACTACATTAGGCACAGGGTCTGCTTTGGGGATTACAAAAACAATCTCAGTTATTATGTATATCTTAGGCCACAGCGAGCCCCATGGAATCTAAAAACAAATCTTATTTCATGAATCACAAAAGTGACTTAATTTTTTTTTTGCTTTCTTATTAAAGTGATGCCTTAAATTTTGTGTTTGCAGAGAGAGGGAGGGAGGGAGGGAGAGAGAGAGAGAGAGAGAGAGAGAGAGAGAGAGAGAGAGAGAGAGAGAGAGAGAGAGAGAGAGAGAGAGAGACACTGCCCTTAATACTGGACTAGGAGCTGTGATTGTCATGTAAGGTAATGAAACCATTAAATGCACAGTATTAAGAAGAGACAAGATGCAATTAGCCAAGAAATTACTCTGATCTCAGTGACATTTTCAAAAAATCATAATACAATATACATCGGAGGGCATGATTGGCAGTCTAATCCAGTTTTGATGGAATGTAGTCCACATACTGTGAGTAAAGCAGTACATGGCCAGATAAAGCTCACAGCTGTGAATCTCTGATATGTCCTTACAGTCTTGTCACCCAGGAAATTCCTCAGGTTTAAAAGATGATGAAAGTATCGACCATTAATGACAGGATCATCTCCTGCCCTGAAATAAAATGTACTAATCCCTTTTGCTAGGTCTATGAATTCCTAATATAAATTATATAAACTCTAGTAATTCATCTCTGTTAGCACAGTTGTGTTTGGAAATCGTACAGCAGTCTTTGCCCTATTTGAAATGCTAGATGAAAGCAAGACATGTTCGTTTAAGCTGCAGCATAAAGTAATTTAACACAGGGGACAGAATAACTTCTGGATAATGAGAACAAGAGATGTAAAAGAAGGCAAGTTTAAAAGTTCCAAAGTGGCTTGATAGATTTCTGTCCGATCTTTGCAAATAAGGCCAGAAAATATGAATATAAAAGTTAAAGCTAAGCATTGGTTCTTTCCCTTTGAATGGTTAAATAGAGAAGGTGACATCAAATGGTTTATTTATGCCTTGAAAACAATATGGAAATTAGAAAATGTTCATTATGATACTCGATAATTTCATTTTAAGTTAAAATACTGTGAATAAAGGAGTGGCAGTGTGGTATCCTGGCTAGAGAGAAGGCCCTGGAGTCAGAAATACCCAGATTAAAATCCTTCCTCTCAATACAGTGGCTGTGTGATCCTGAGCCAACCACTTAAGCGTTCAATGCCCTAGTCAGCTCTCTAAGTTACAAATGCATTGTAGCTCAGCATGGGTGGAGGGAGTTTCACTATTGGGACCCCCCTATACTGATGAAATCACATAGCCTGACCCAAAATGAAATGTGGTTAAAGATGCTGATGCTGCTCTTTTTAAAAATGTATAAATGTGTTCGTGAAATAAATATTTGTAGTAGAAATATATAGAGTGTCTAGTCTGTGTTCAATATATGCATAGACAGTACATGAGAGAGAAAGAGACAAGAGAAAGGAGAGAGGAGAGAGGAGAAGGAGAAGAGAGAGACAGAGAGAGAGAGAGACAGAGAGAGAGAGAGACAGAGAGAGAGAGAGAGACAGAGAAACCGAGAAAGACACAGTAAGAGAGAATACATCTTGTACTGTAGATGAGCGATTGTTTACACTTTGAAAACCTATGTTTAGCCCATTGTAACAATTCACCTAAAAGATAATGGCAATAGCATTTGCAAGCTGGTCACTATAAATAGTCATAATGCCACACTAATTAATTCTCCTTGTGTTTATGCTTCTTTTCTGAAGGTTAAATGTAATCTGGTTTAAATTTGTCTGTTATAGCTAACAAAGGTTTTTTTCCCTATGAAATTGTTGACTGACTGAGCTAGACTCCCTGAGGTATGAACTTCAAAATAGGTGCAATCCAAACCTGTAAAGTGTGACTACAAAAATAAGGAGGGGGCAGCTAGGTGGTGCAGTGGATAAAGCACTGGCCCTGGATTCAGGAGGGCCTGAGTTCAAATCTGGTCTCAGACACTTGATACTTACTAGTTGTGTGACCCTGGGCAAGTCACTTAACCCTCATTGCCCAGCAAAAAAAAAAATCAGTCATGTGATTTTATGTTTAGCTCTCCAGCTTATAAAACAGAAACATTATTGCATTTATTCAAAGTAAAGTACAGACTAGAGAGGCAGGGTATGGTGGTGACTAGAGAACCAGATATCAAAGTTAGAAAGACACTGAGTGCAAGTCCCACCTTGTCCTCGCTGCAACTCTTTAAGACTAGGTCATGGAGCTGGTCGAGATCTACTTTGATAGAGGTAATTTCCTCACTGGCATATGAAATAATGGGTCTGGGGGGACAGGGGAATGAATGGTCTTTTAATCTAGGTAGAACCTTAGCTCCATTTTCTAAGAATTCCAACTTTCCGTCAAAACTTAGACCAAGGATCCCCTTCTACATGAAACCTTTCCTGATCCCCTCTCCTTCCAGCTGCCAATTCCTTCCTCCTTAAAATCCCTCTGTATTTATTTTGCATCGATTTTTGTACATATCTGCAAATGTATCTGTTGTTTCTACTGTGTACCCTTTTCAAGAATTTAAGCTTCTTAAGATCCGACCAGGTCACTTTTGGCTTTCTTTACATTCCTAGGATCTAGCCAAATGCATGGACATGAGTTTTAATAAATGTTTGTTGGTAGATCATTAATAGCAATCAAACAATACCTCCTCTGAGGTGCCAACAAAGGCTAATAGTTTGCCTCTGCTGTTGCCCAAGACTATGCAGTCTGATATAAAAATGCAGTGGAAATCACTGTATCTCACACTCTCCTTCTTTCTCTCCCTTAGTCCTTCCCCAGAAAACACCCACCAGAAATTTCAGAGGCTAATGGTATTCACTACATTGAGAGCACTTTAGGAGAGCAGAACAAGGGAGATTCAATTCTTTTATGTCTGCCTCACTAGTTATGTTCAAAACCATTGTCAGGAGATCAAAAGCTAACCATGTACATAAGTTCCCACAACTTGCTGGATTAAAGATATCCCACAGGTATGATAGGCTGCAATTGAGTCAGGTCCTACAAACTTTAGCAGCTTTCAGCAGAACTTGCAACCTGAGCCAAACCATGATTTGAAAAGGAGGGTGAACCATGAGGTGAGCAGAGGAGGGAAATGACTGATTTGATGTTAGTCATTTGAAAGATTCTAGCAGGGTACAATAGCAAATGTCAGACCCTGAAATAGAAGTAAATCAACTTTAAAAGTCACATAAAAAAGGTAAGTACTGGATTATACCACTTATGACTCAGAATTACCAAAAAAAAAAACAAAAACCTCTGCAATTTCACCCTTCTAATAGCTTTAATTTATTCAACATGGGTGGACATGGGGGGGTGTGAGTTAATATACATGCTCTGCAACTTGTTTATTCTCAAAAGGCACTTTTTCCCTCACTTCATTATGTGTATTTGAAGGTTTAATAGGTTGGGCCTTAACCTTAGGAGTGTTTTCCTTTCTTCCCCATCTCAAATACTTTTCAAAATTATCCTCCATCGTGTTCACTCTACAAGCCCTTGATTTGCAGCTTCAACATTAACTTCTATTACTTCTCAATTGTTCCTAGAAAAGTACATTTAAAACAAACACAGAGATTAAACTTCTCCCCTGAGTTAACAAACTTAAATAGCTAAAGGAGGAAAAAATAAAGAGCCGCCTCCACATTAGATGAGAAATATAACCACGAAATAGCATTTTTTTAAAAAAGCAAAGCTACTTTGAAACTCCTAGAAACCAACTCTTAACCTTTTCTAAGTTGTCTTTAAAAAGCAGTGCATTTTGTTGGGGTGAAATGTGCAATAAATTAAAACTTTTATTTTCATTCTGGCTCTGAGACTCTAAGATGTTCAGGAGAAAAGGGGGGAAAATAACATAAATCTTGCTGAAGTTTTCCCCATAGTTTCATATTCCACAAAAATACAATTGCGATTTATGTATGTCTAAGTATGATTGTTTCTTTATTTAAGGTAACTGAACATTATTGACCCAAATTGTTTCAAATCGTTTTAGATTATCTATACTTGAATCTGTAGAATCACAGAGTTGAAATTTAGATTTTTTTCCACAGTAACTTTTCTCTAAATATAATCATAGGGTGTTTTTGGTTATTTGGAGAAAAAATACAGTCTAACCAAAAGAAAAAAAGATTTAAAGAAAATAAATGAAACTAAAAGAAAAGATGACTCCAATTTTTAAGAGGCTCTCTTGAATGTCAACAAATATGCTTAAACTTATCTGTTTGATAAAAATGTACCCAAGATGGCACTGTCATTTTGGAATTGTCTAGGGTTTCAGCACTTTGCCTTTTATAGTCAATCAACTACAATTTGGGCATTTGTTATGTAGCAAAAGTCTGAATCCAGAAACAGGAATCAGACAGATGATGCCTGGAGCTTCTTCTGTGGTCATCTAGCATATCATTTTGGTCTGCATTTTATTGGGGAGGAGGGGGAGGCAAGAATCATAAACTGTTCATGGCCACTAGCATTTCTGGTGTTTTCATTCTGAGACTTCTCATGTAAAATATTGTCAGTTAAAATACAGCTCTCTTAACCAATATGTTTCATGTTTCCTCTCATTTTCCTTAGGCTTTAAAGATTTCCTCAATGTTTTTTTATCTTTAACATTCCCTCCCCCCAAAAAGAGATGCCTTTTCAAAAATCATCTCCAACAAACCAGAAGTTCATTGGAAATCATGACAAATAACATGGGGACCAAACAAAATTCTAAAAATAAAAAATAAAACTACCTTGAGATAAATATTAATTTCTTCTGTGGCATAATATGTCTATGTCAATATTCAGATATAACAGAATCCACCTTACCTTACCCACTAAAGACAAAGATCAATTAATTAATTTTCAGGATAATAAGAAAGTACAAGCCCTCTGAGCTTCCCTCAAATTGGGATCTGACATTAATAATATTTGAGAAAATAATACAGTTCACATATCAATCAATATTTTCCTTAAAAATGCTCTAGTGCACCATTAATAGAAAAGTAGCTGGATATATAGGATACAAACTTTTTTGGGACTACTCATGTTAAGATAAATATATATATATATATGTACATATATATAAATGTTTATAAATATGCATGTATGTAAAATACATCTATACATGCATAAATATATGATCTCATGCTCACTGTGGCCTGAAAAGAAAGATCAACTACCAAAGTGTCATATACTCATATAAGTAAAAAAAAGAACTGAAAATTAAATTAAATTCTACTTATCATGTAATTAAGCTGGTGTAGCAACAAGATTGCAGGCAGAAAGAGAAGGGCTTTGGAATTTTCCTGAGCAAGAGGATTTTTGTTTTCCACTTAAAGCAAATGTTAAATTATTTTTTTTCTGTCAAACTCCTAAATAGCTTTTTGACAGGTTTGTTATGGTTAATTAATTACTTTCATTTGCACTAAGTTGTATACTTGAAGATGAATGGTACATGATAACAAGGCTAGCTTATGTGAGGAAGACCTTTGGTGTTCCATACAGTCTGCTGCCTCATTACAGAACTAGCTATCTGCAGGAAGCCTGACTTTGAAAGGTACAGCACGTCCCATAACACCCTCCCCTAACTGCGATGATTGTAGCTTCTTCCGAAAAGTGATGATTAGGAGAGAGAAAAGCAAAACGGAATGCTGTATGAATATTTCATGTAAATGAAAGCAGGCACTTAGCGGACGTACATGTTGATTGATGCTAGAGTGCCTCTAAACGTCTTGACATTGAAGGGTTCCGACTCCCCTTTCCCCGATGACTGTTTCAAGAGCTGCAGTTAAGAGTGGAATATAGTGGTATTTAGCTGAAGGGCTCTTTATTACTGGCTGATATTAAACAAGACCACAGGCCTAGGGTTGGAGTAAGTAGAGCCTAGATAAAAGAGAGTTCAGGGGGAACACTAAATGAGATAAGATAGTTAAGTTTTATTGTTGTTTTTATTTTCTTCCTTTCCCTGGAGCACAATTGTCTATTTCTCTTTTAGGTTCCTTCTCACCACTGAGGTGAATCGAGAAAGCAAGCAAAGGACCCAAGCACAAATTGCTTCAGGATGCTGATACGCAAAGAACACCAGATAAATAGATTGAAGTTGCACAAAGATGGAGTCCCATAGAGTTCAAATCAATTTAAGCTCAAGATGGAAAGGTCTCATTATAGCACTTTACAGAAATATAATTACTTTTAGGGACAGATTTTTTTTTAAATAGTGCATATACATCAAAGAAAAAAATGTTCATGACTATAGCAGCTGCATATACTTTTATGGTCACCAGTGAATATTTTTATTCATGTTCTAGATGAAAATTTGTTTTAACAGGTAAGGAGATGACAGGTAAGGAATTGTAGAGTACACATTCATTAAGGGTTGAAATTTTCCAGCCTAAAATTGCAATTGTCTGAAAACAGATGGAAACATGGCAATGACATTCCCCTATGATATGGGAGAATGATATCTTTTATGTTCAGAAAGTGCTCAGGTGGGTACTGTTTACTTAAGGCAGAATTTCAAAATCGATTCATTCTTTATAAATCAGCTATCATATTGAAAAATAAATAAGACTTCCAACAGTTGTGAACAACAGGCTGCTTCCTGTCTACCACTCAAATGGCAAATCTAAGAAGACCAAGAAGGGTTGTTGTCAATGCCACCTGATACCCAAAGCTTGTGAGTCTTCTGACCCAGCACCTTTCCTGCCAGAGTAAACGAATAGAATGTAGAATTCAAGAAGGGAAAACCCCAAAGTGCACTGAAGAGTTAAGGACACTCAAAGGTGTGATTAAACAAAATTATGAATTGGTCTTCCAGTAGAAAACCACTGGACCTAACACAAAATGAAATGACTGGTTTTGCCTCTTCCTAATTGCTCCTCTTCTCTGACTGGCATCTCATATACTTGGCAGTATTTCATGGGCAAAAATGAGTCTTCAGCTGTGAGGTTTTGACATGGCATCTGTGACCATTTATGAAATAACTAACTCTATTTCATACCCCGCAAAAAAATATCCTTTATTATGGCTCAATTCTTCTTTGTTGAATCATAAACTTAGAAGGATCATAGAAGCAAGAGGATTCAAAGCTAGAAGAAACTTTAGAGATTATCCAGTCCAACTCTTTCATTTTAAAAATGAGGCATCTTGGGCTTATAGACTTTAAAATGTTTACATACAGTTGCATGGCTGGTTGGACTTAGAACCAAAGCATACTGAAATTCAGTACAGCCAGTACTCATTATACTATATTACAATGCCTTTTCTTGACATTGAAATGTTTTCCTGTGTATTTATGGAGTTTATTTTCTACAGAGAACCCAAGATACTAGGAAGGGAGGATATTATATAACAGGGAAGGAAAGTGGATGTGCCAGGCATTGCGTTAAGCTCTTTACAAATATTACCTCATTTTATCTTCACAACAACCTTCTGAGGTAGGTGCTTCCAATATCTCTCCTCTTTACAGTTAAGGATATTGAGGCACAGAAAAATTAAGTAACTTGTCTGGGGTCATATAGGTAAGAGGAGTCTGAGGCTGGATTTGAATTCAGGTCTCCTTGATTCCAGGTCTTACCCTCCACTGTACTACCTAGCTGCCAAGTTTAATTCTGAAAAGGGGATTAGACGGGCAGCTAGGTGGCACAGTGGATAGAGTACTGGCCCTGGAGTCAGGAGTACCTGAGTTCAAATCCGGCCTCAGACACTTAATACTTACTAGCTGTGTGACCCTGGGCAAGTCACTTAACCCCAATTGCCTCACTAAAAGAAAAGGGTGGGGGGGGGGATTAGACCTTGAATTACATTAATACAGGCAACTCCTGCACAAGTAAACTCCTTCTGTTTATGCAGGGCAGTACCTTTTATTTAATTTATATTCTTAGAGAATTGTCTACAGCACTGTAGGGGCAGCTAGGTAGCTCAGTGGATAGAACACTGGGCCCAGGGTCAGGAAGAATTGAGTTAAAATCTGGCCTCAGATACTTATTAGCCATGTGACCCTGTGCAAGTCACTTAGCTGTTATTTGCTTCAGTTTCCTCAATAGTAAAATTGGAGATAATAATAGCACCTACCTCCCAGGGTTGTTGTGAAGATCAAATGAGATAAGAATTGTAAAGTGCTTAGTATGGTGCTTGGCACATAGCAAGTGACATATAGATGCTAGCTATTATTATTATTATTATCAAATGACTTGACCACGGTCATAGCCTATGTATGTCAGCAGAGGACTTGAACCCAGGCCCTCCTGGTTCCTAGACTAGCCCTCTATGTGCCATACCACACAGCCTTCACCACAACTCCAAAAGCTTTGCCAAATCCTACTTTTCCATTTACCATCTCTATGAGCATAGGCAAATGTCTTCAGCTCTCAAAGACTCAAATGTACAATGTGGATAATAGCACCACATGTTTAACCTTTGACAAGTCACAACCTCTTTTGGCCAAGATTTCCTCATCCAAAAAAAATGAGGCAGGGCAGCTAGATGGCGCAGTGGTAAAGCACCAGCCCTGGATTCAGGAGTACCTGAGTTCAAATCCAGTCTCAGACACTTGACACTTGCTAGTTGTGTGACCTTAGGCAAGTCACTTAACCCTCATTGCCCTGCAAAAAACAAAAACAAAAACAAAAACAAAAAAATGAGGGGCTAGACTAGGATCCCTAGATTCCTTTTTAGCCCTAAATCTGTGGTACTTTGTGCCTACTTGCACTACCTCCCTCCCGGGGCTGTCATGGTGATCAAATGAGAGAACATATATCCAAGTACCTTGTAAACTCTCTAGTATTCTGTACATATGAACTATGATCATACATATATATACATATATATATATATATATATATATCCTAATGGTTGCCCGGGTCCAACCTCCAGCACTGACGCAAAGGATCAGAAAGGGCAGGGAATGCTATTTGGCACATCTAACAACAACCCTCAGGAGTTGGAACCTCGAGCATATAAATTCAGCCTATCTGCCATTATACCTTCCATTACCTGATTCCCCACCTGAGTCGTTGCTGATTCTGCTCTGACTCTTTGGCTCCATCTTCCCCTGGTCTCATTTCCTATATGTCTCTTATAAGAAACCGTGCTCTCAGCCCCTCTTTTTCCCCTTAGAAAGATCCCGTTGATATGACTCAGACTCCAACATACTACCTCCTCCAGTAGAACTGCCTGGAACATCCGAGCTCTCCCACCACCAATCTGCAACAATGGCATAATCCTAATGAAGCATATTACCCTGTATATCAATCTGTACATTTCACAACCCACTTAAAATTGAAAATAACATTTCTTATAAGCACTTTAGGAGAGACAACTTGATATAGTGGAAAGAGCACTGGATTTAGAGTCAGGACTTGGACTTCAAACTCATTTCTTTTTGCTTCATTACCTTTTTACCTTTTTCTCATTACCTTGTTACCTTTCACCTGGGTGACCATAGTCAGGTCAGTTCACCCTGCCAGCTTCAGTTTCTCCATGCATCAGTGAAAGAGTAGTTTGCAAGAGTGATCTCAGAAAGATAGACACACTACTACACCATTAGTAGAATGGCGAATGGATCAATCATTCTGGAAACCAATTTGGAATGATACAAGAAAAGTCACTAAACTATTAATATCAAATTATGCAGCAAGCCTGCTACTGCATATATACTCATAGGAAATAATGACAAACAAAAGTCTATATATAACTAATTATTCATAGAAACACACCATGTGGTAGCATAAAAATGGAAATAAAATGGGTATGCTTCAATTGGGAAATGACTGAATATATGATTGCAGTTTAAGAAATGACATGAGAAATTCAGAGAAACATGGGTTGACTTATACGACATGATACAGAGTGAAGAAAGTAGAATCAAAAGAATCCAATATGCACAATGGCTACAATAATTTAAGTAATAACAACACTAAAGAAAAGCAGTCAAACTCTGATGAAGTTCTGGAGAACAGCAAAGAAAATACACCCTCTCCCTCTCATTTGAGAGGTGAGGATGATGATTATAAATGTGTGGTAAAGTATAAACTATCAGACTGATGAGCAATGTGGTTGGCTTTGCTTAAATGTTTTCTGAAATGCCCATATCTTTGGTTTTCTTTGTTACCAGGAAGGATTTAACAGGAGCATAGAGGTGTGGTCATAGGGAAATGACTGTGATATAAAATCAAATGGATAAAGATAAAGATTGTACCTGTGACTTCCTTGGGAGAGAAGACTTCCTGGTAAGTAAATTCCTTCCACCATTGTAAGTCAACACCTTCTTTACAACTTGGAATCTGAGATGAGAGACTTGCTTGGAGCTCTGAGAAATTAAATGACTCACACAAGGTTCAATGCCAGTTCTCTATCCACTGTGTCATGGAAACAAAAATGTGACAGGGGGAAAAAAAGAATAAAATAAAATAAAATTGGGGATTTGGACTAAATAATCTCGAGTGCCTTTCAGCTTTAAATCCCATGGTTTATTTAGATGTTTTAAGTATATACATTCCTACCTCCCTACTCTGTCAAAATGGACTAAACTTAAGTGGAATGCATTACATATATTGTTTGGGTCCAGATTTGCAATTTCTTCAACATGGAGAACTCCCAGTGACAGTTCTTCTTCTATCAAGACAGTTAAGCGATCCATTTTCCACCTGGGGGCTCTGAGAACCTGATGGTTTTCCTCAGGTCACTTAGCCAAAATATATTAGAGGCCTGACCTGAGACCAGAATTCAGGGGTATAGATTATACCCAGCTCAAGAGCAGATTGTTAAATTTTCTATGTGAGGTTTTAACCCCCAACAATATGCAAAGGCTACAAATGAAGTCTTGAACCACTGTTTTGTTGATAGTCTAGATTCAAAAATGTGATGGAGGACACATCAATAATAAGATCAAACCAAAAAGGATTTTTAAAATAATTTTATTTCCTAGAAAGTCAGTTGTTAAACATTTACCAGTCCTGAACCAGATCCTCCCAACTCATAGGCCTGGTTCTATCCACTGCCTCTCTACCTTTACTACATTTCATTTTAAAAATTAAGTCGGGCAGCTAGGTGGCGCAGTGGGGGCAGCTAGGTGGCACAGTGGATAGAGCACTGGCCCTGGATTCAGAAGGACCTGAGTTCAAAGCCAGCCTCAGACACTTAACACTTACTAGCTGTGTGACCTTGGGCAAATCACTTAACCCCAATTGCCTCACTAAAAAAAAAAAAAATTAAGTCTATGTAGCAGATGCAACAAGGAGAAGTGACCAGTGCCAATACCCACTTAATATGATATCTTGCCACTTAGTTGAGGTAGTCATAGATCTTTTCTATATAAAAAGAGCAGTTCTTTCCATATTAGTCAATAAAGTTTTGTCTAACATCTAACTAAGGTCAGTCTTTATAGAATACTCTTCCCTTTGCTTGATTTCATTCACTGCCTCTATTTTTTATACACAGCCCATATCAACCACATATGGCCCCCGGCAGCACCTTTAGGCAAACTCTCATCCTATGGATCAGTCTCCTTTGCAGACAGAATCGGCACAGAACAAAGGAAGCCTACAATCGCATTGGCTTTTAGGGTGCTAAAAAGCCTGACAGCAACATGTAGGCCACTCAAGGCCATAAGTAGCAGGGATGAGGAAAGCTGCCTATGGAGGAAGGAATATGTCAGGTTCCCAGATCCTGGATCCATTATGACTGCTATGATTAGTATTATTAAAATTAAACAGGGATTTAGTCTAACATTCCATGGCCACTCATGCAACTGACTTTAATAACGGTAAACTTAGGCTCACATCTCTGAGCACTAAAGCTAATGCTTTCATTAAGTTCCGATGCAGCCAATTACGGCAGCCCTGGTGCACACAACTGTGGCAAGCTGGCAAGCTGCTTGCTACCTGCTAGGACAGCAGGCCCTGGGTATTCATGCACGAGTGGCAGCAGTTGAAGCCATTGTTAGATATTTATGAAATGAGATGCACTGAATTTTATCTTAGTGGTATAGATCAATTTTCAGGACAGAGTCCTTAACAGTGCATTCGGAGGCTAGGTACAAAACCAATTTTATCTGCTTCAGTGATGTGTGAACTGTATAAGGAAAGACATCTCCTTACTCTCTGATAGCTTATCTTCCCTGGTGACCATTTATGCATGCTCTTGTAAATATACATATTTTACAAGGGAAGGGGGAGGGAGGCAGTGAATGCTCTTTAAACTCTCCTTTGAGATGACCTTGAAGTGGGAGCATTTGAATCTTCCAGGAAATTAGCAGCCAAGTGTATTTTGGTAATGATTAGTGGGTGGGAAGTGCCACTCATAGAGTGGGAAATAATCAGTAGAGTAGGCTCTTGAATAGACTGCCACTCCAACAGAGGCCCTTCTTCAGGAAAACACACCAAAATAGGAGACTTAATTGCCCATCTCCACAAAGTCAGCTTTCCCAGAGCCAAAGGATTTTGCAGCTATTTTCCCTTGGACTATACTAGGAGATCTTTATAAAGAAAGGAACACAATGGAAAAATGTTGCTTTAAGTTTTTTATTATTATTTTCCCCCAAGAGAACCAAACTTCAATTAACAACAAGAGTGAAATAAAGAAGTACAAGCAGATATTCAGATAAACAATGACGCTCCTATCCAGTGATGGCAGAGCAGCAGCAAAGGCAATTTACTTAGTTTCATACAATTCCTCTGTGACACTATACCCAGATGGAGGACAGGTTGGGTTTGTTGTTGTGGTGGTGGTGGTGGTGGTGGTATCTTTTGTTGCTTTTTAAGGACACAGAATATTTTTAACTTGTCCCCAAGGCTCTTACATATGGCTCTTATATATATATATATATATATATATATATATATATATATATATATATATATATAAAGAGAGAGAGAGAGAGAATATGTAAGCTCCTTGAGGAGAGGGATTCTTTTTCTCTTTCTTTGTATCCCCCACCACACAGAATGATACCTGGCTCTAGTAAATGCATAATATGTGCTTCTTGAATGAATGATTGATTGATTGAAAATTTTCTAAATACAATAAAATGTACTTTATTCCAGACCTTTTATTCTCTAACACAGAGAAATTGAAATCCTCATAATTCTCCTTTACAGGTATACCCAAATACACAGTCCAAAACAATGAGGAGCCTGATTTCCTGTACACACAACTACTCACAAATGTTATCTTCTTTACCAAATGAGATAGAATTTATAAAGCACTTAGTACAATGATTAACACATAGTAGATGTTTACTAAAGGTATCCCTTCACTTTGTCCACTACAGTGTACTTTATCCCATCTAGAAGAAAAAAATGCAGTATAACCTGTGACCCCATGTCTAGAAACTAAATGTTTAGGCAGATCATACCTCTAGCACTTAGTCTAGTTAGCACTCATAGTCCTTTAAGTTACCCAATAGATGAGCAAAGGATAGCAACAAAAGTTCTTTGAAGACTTGCATAGTATTCAAAACCACATGAAAGAATTTCCTAGATCACTAATAATAAGAGAAACAGAAATTAAAAAAAAAAAAAACGTTGAGGTTTCACCTCATCCTATAAATTGGCAAAGATGGGGAAAAATGGGAATAGTAAATGTTGGAAGTGTTGTAGGATGCCAGGCACACTTATACATTATTGGTGGAACTGTGAATTAGCACAACAATTTTAGAAGGCAATTTGAAATTATGCAAATAAAGTCATTAAAATACCCATATCCTTTGACCCAGAGACTCCATTACTGGGCTTATGCCTCAAGGAAGATACCTATAAGAAGAAAGTCCCATAGACACCAAAATATGTATAGGAATACTTTTTGTGATAGTAAAGAATTAAAAACAAAGTCGGTTCCCATCAATTGGGGAATGGCTAAACAAATTTTGATACATAGCCCTTTGAAGTACCAAGAAGTCAGCACATTCAGCAACCCAAATATACGACCTTCTCTCACAGAAATCAAATCCAAATCGGAGAATCTAATTATTGGAAAATGTCAGATGCCACTAAGTCCAACCCATACCTAGGCAAGACTCTTTTGTCCTATATAACTTACTCAAAAAAAGTTTTTATCAAGTTTTTACTTGAAGACCATCTGGTGAGTTAGAACCCATGATCCCTTGAAACAAGTCTTTCCACTTCTGGATAAGTCTAACTGTTAGAGAATTTTTTTCCTGATATCAGACCTAAATCTGCTTTTAGTAACCGTGCTTAGGTCTTCCCTTCGAGGTCAGGTAGGACAAATCTAACCCTCTCACCTACATGATTGGAGAATGGCTATCACATTTGTTGGTTATTTGTGCCAACAAATTTTCTTCCCTCCTCCAGGTTGAACATCTTTAATTCCTTCTCTGGATCATCATATGGCACAATCTTGAGACCAATCTGTGAACCAGTCTTGGTCATCCTCTGGATGCTTTCCAGGTTATGAAAGTCTTTCCTAAAATGTGGCTGAACTTTTTCCCCCAGGGCAATGAGGGTTAAGTGACTTGCCCAGGGTCACACAGCTAGTGTCAAGTGTTTGAGGCCAGATTTGAACTCAGGTCCTCCTGAATCCAGGGCCAGTGCTTTATCCACTGTGCCACTGAGATGCTCCTGTGGCTGAACTTTTATGCAATAATCCAGATGTGTTCTTACCATGGCAAAGTACAACATAACTATCACCAGGCTATGACAATACAGCTTTTTAACTATAGCCTAAGATTAAATTATTTTCTTTAATTTCCCACCATATCACATTGCTGGCTCATTCTGAGCTTACACACCATTAGAACCCTTAGGATGTTTTTAGATGAACTGCTCACTAGCTATGCCTTCCTCATTTTGTAATTGTGAAGTTTATCTTCACAATAACAATATAACAATATAATAATAATAGCTAACATTTATATAATGCTTACTATGTGGCTTGCACTAAGTGCTCTGCAATTACTATCTCACTTAATACTCACAACAACTGGGGGAGGTAGGTGCTATTATGATCCCCACTTTACAGATTAGGAAACTAAATCACAGATTAACTGATTTGCCAAGGGTCATACAGCTAGTAAGTATCTATATCTAGTGTACTATTTAGCTGCTCCATTAATTATACCTATTAAACTTCAACTCATCAAATTTTGCCAAAAATTTTAGCTTACCAAGATTTTTTGAACCTTGATTCCAATAATTAGCTATCTCTTCCAAATTTAGGCCAAGAAAAATCAAGTACCCCCATTTCTGAAGTGATATAATCTATGGTTGGGCCCCAATGATATCGCAGAAAGATCACCACTGTTAGAGACAGAGGACCTAGATTCAAATCCCATTTCTGGTGCTTATTCTCTGTGAAATATTGGGCAAGTCACTTATTCTCCCTGGGCCTCCATTTCTTTATCTGTAAGATGAGGAGTTTAAACTAAATAGCCTCTGAGGCTCCTTTTAGCCCTACCTCTATGATCTGATATTTCTACTTCTAAAGCAATTTTTTTCATTAACTTGGCCCTGTCAACTGAGTGATGAATTGTCAGTTCACAAGCAGAAGTCTTTGTTGATTCAATGTATGTGGTCCTGGCCTGTTTCAGCTACACAGAAAAGGCAATAAGGTATGATTTCCAAACCAGTCTATTTATATAATGAAAAGTACCTCCATTCTGGCAAAGAATAGGAGACATTTTATAATTCAGTGGATTATTTCAGGCAATTACATATGAAATGACTCATCGAATGAAGACCATATGTATTGGTTTAGAGGAAAAAAGAGAATTGGTGGTAGATTACTATGTGCCAGGCATTGTGCTGAGAGCAGAGAATAAAAAAGCAAGGCAAAAGCATGGCTCTTGCCTTCAAGGATCTCGTATTTGAATGAGAGAGACAAGATGTAAGTGACTAAGTATGCACAAGATACATATTCGGTCTAAATGGAAGGCAATCTCACAGAGAAGGGAATAAGCAGTGGGGGAGACTGGGGAAAACCTCATGTAAAAGATAGTATTTGAACTCAGTCATGAGCGAAGCTAGAAGGTTGAGGTGAGAAGGGAGATCATTTCAGCCATAGGGAACATCTGTAGGAACAAATGTAGGAAGTCAGGAGATATAGCCTCACGTATGAGGAACAGCAAGCCAGGCAATGTAGCTGAATCCCCCATAGAATCTGTGAAGGGCAGCAAAGTAGAGGAAGATGGGGAAGGTAGGGAGGGGGCAGGCTAGAAAGGGCTTTAAATGACTAATAAAGGATGTTATATTTATTCTCAAGGTAATAGGAAGCCACTGGAGCTTACTAAGTAGAGAGGTAATATGGTCAAACCTGAAATGTAGGAAAATCACTTTGACACCTGAGTGGAGGATCGACTAGAATGGGAGAGATGAGGCAGGAAAACCAATTGAAAATCTATTGCAGTGTTCAAGATGAGAGATGATGAGGGCTTGTAAAAGGGTGGAGACTGTGTGAGTAGAGATAGAGATATACAAGAGATATTGTGAAGATAAAGAGTGAGGAATAGGGGGCGATAACACCAAAATTGTGAAGCTGGGTTAATGAGAGGAATGTAGTACCCTTGATAGTAATAGGGAAAGTTTTGGAAGATGGTTGGGTTGACAATTACAATGATTCCTGCTTTAGACCTGTGGAGTTTGAGAAGCCTTCCAGACATTCAATTTGAGAAGTCCAAAAGATTGTCCCTGATACAGAACTAGAGTTCAGGAGAGGGATTAGAGCTAGATGTAAAGATGTGGAAATCATCTACGTGGAGATGATAGTTGAATCCATGGGATTCAATGTGATCACTAAGAGATAAAGTCTAAGGGGAAAAGCAAAAAGGGGCCAGGACAGAGCAGTAGATGCAGGTCCAGCAAGAGACAGAAAAGGAATGCATCCCCTCTTGTAGCTGGCTCAGTGTCTTGAACAGAGTAGTTGTGTAATAAATGTTTGCTAAATTGAATTGACTCCCACAGAGTTCAAATTAAATCTAATCTAAGTAGCAATTGCCTTTACTAACTCAAGGTCTGAGGTTTTATAAGAAAACCTATAGCATGTTTATATTGTCATCTCTTTAAACACAATTTTACATCTTTCCTGGTTAGACAATCAGGAGCTAAGTTTATGAAATACAAAGCTGCATGAAATTTACATAAATAAAATAAATTAGCTTACTTAAAAAACACAATATTGTTTCCTGACGTCTCCATTTCACATGTCATCAACAAGGAATCGAGGTGCAGAGTTCAGACAGGCTTTGTTGTCTAATAAGTACCTAGATTGTCATTAAATTCACTAATCATTACAATATTCTACTGAAATTTGTTTTTAACTGTATTGCTAATGACTGAAACATCTAACAGTGTCCTCTTTTCTAACAACAGAGAGATGCCTAAAAATTTGCTTTAATTAGGCTTTAGAAAAAAAAATTATGTGGAACTTTGACTCTAATGCTCAAGTCATATGTCAAGTAGGCTACAGAAGAGAATTATGTCATTAACTGGACTTTAGGGACAAAGGCTAGTTCTAGGTTTAGAGCTTCCCAATTGATTTGGAAATCATTGCATTAAAAAAAAAACAATGCTGCGTCTGAGCAGTTCGCTCCTTTGTCCCTTCTCCATCATCTTTCCTTCTTCCCTTACCTATCCAACTAGCATAAGACCATTAATTCAGGTTATTGGAAATCTTCTGAAGAAAGAAAGATCACTTGGCATCATAGAATATTGGAGCTGGTCATCTAGTACCACCCTCTCACTTTACAGATGAGAAAACTGAGGCACAAAGAGATGAAATCATTGGCCTGCAAGGACATAGCTATTTGGTGACCCATATAGGAATCCAAAGCAAGTATCTCGATCCCTGCTTACAGAGATCTCCCTGTTACATGATATTAGTCTTCTGAATTTTTCTTTACATTTGTTAACCTAAGCTCCCAATGATAACCACTAGGTAGAAAAGGTCAGATAAGAGTCAGTAAACTTTAAATCAGTGAGGATTTTAGAGAGTTTCAGATTTAGAACCTTCTTGTGCAATGAAGTCAAAAAACTAGAAAAAGAAATTATATCTTCCATACACAAGGGGTCCTAGAATAAGCATGAAACCAGAGGTACCTTTTGGGATGACGTTTTCAAAGAAATGAGATAGGAGATCAGTTTGTTGGCACACACACACACACACACACACACACACACAAACACATGAAGACACACTCACAAAAAATTGCTCTATCCCTTTTAGAAGTCTACTATTTTAGTCTAGTAACATTCTAAGTGTGATGTTATCAGTGACCTCAAATCAGAAGGCCTAGTCTATAGTCAAAGTACCCTGAATATCCAATCTTGTCTGAGCTAAGATACTCAGCAGAGCATGGCCTGGTTAACACATATAGTGCCTGCTACTCAGTAGGCACTTAATACAATGTTTTTTGACTTGAATTGACTTAATACTTATTTTTGAATTTACTTAAAACCTATATAGGAGAATACTTGGGGATACTGGTGCTCTAGGGTTTTCTTTTTGAGGTTACGTGGTGCAATTCAAAGAGAACTACAATTAGATCAGAGGATTGAGCTCAAATACCCGCTTTGCCACTTAGTATTTTCTATGACTTTGAGCAAATCATTAACCTCTCTGAGCCTTAATTTCCTCATTTATAAAATTGGGATCTTGGGCTAAATGACTTCTGGGGACCCCATATCTCTAAATCTAGGATCCTGTGATACTAGTTTGAAACCTAGATCCAATACTGACTAGCCAGTTTTGTCATCAGCAAAGTGTGGGTAACAATATACTGCCTACTTTTGGGGCTGCAGTATGGAGAGTTCTTTGTAAATCTTGAAGTGTTATAGAAATTTGAGTAATTATTAGTTGTTTTGGATGATTAGTCTGTGTATGAGACATGAGCACTGTACAAAAATAAACATTTTTAGTGATTTCTAGCTACTTTATATTAGGACTCAAGAAAACAGTCCATTATGATAGAGAAAAAGCATTTATTAAGTGATTATTATGTATTGTCTCTGTGCTAAGTGTTCTAAAGGCTGAGAATACAAGGACAAGCAAAACAGTCCCTGACCTCAAGAGGCTTGCATTCTAAGCATGGAAGACAATATATAGAGGGGAGCTTAAAGGTGGTGTTGAGGGTGCATGAGGTGGCATTGGATGGAGATGGTTGGGATGCAGTATGAAGACCTGGTTCATGGTAAGATAAAACACAAAAACTTGCCTATCAGAGCCAAGTCACCTGTAAGTACAGTCTCTAAGATTGTGTTGGGGGTAAGGGAAGGAGAATATGAGAATGATGGCTGTACTATAGAAAGCATAGTATGGTGATGGCTAGGAAATGGACAAGATTGAGTAGAAACACCCCAATATCCCTGGCAAACAGGATTACCAATATTTGGTCTAAAATCTAATATGAAGTGCAGCTAGGTGGCATGGTGTATAAAATACTGGGCTTGGAATCAGGAAGACTCATCTTCATGAGTTCAAATCCAGTCTTAGACACTTAAAAGCTGTGTGACCCTATGAAAGTCATTTAATCTTGTTTGCCTCAGTTCCACATCTGTAAAAATGAGCTAGAGAGAGAAATGGCAAACCACTCCAGTATATTTGCCAAGAAAATCCCCAAGGGGTTCACAAAGAGTCAGACAAGACTAAAACCTGCCAGAGCAACACCACAAAGAAAATCCAAAGCAATGAGGAGGCAGGATGGGGAATATTAGTGGCTAGGGAGGATCAGAAAAGGCTTCTTGTAGAAGATGGAGCTTGGAAGGAAACTACGGATTTCAAGATGCAGAAGGGAGGAAGGAGAACATTCCAGGCATGAGAGATAGACAGTTCAAAGGCACAGAGATGGAAGATGGAAGGTGGTATCTAAGCAATGGCTGGGCCAAAATGGTGGGACCCTACAGTTTGTGGAGGAGCATAATGTGTATTAAGGCTGAAAAGATAGGATCACGCAAGATACAAAGAACTTTAAGCATCAAAAAGTAGAATTTATATTTGTTCAAATCAGAATAAAGCACATGACATCATAGAAAAGCAAAGGATGTAGGTTTAAAAGAGAATGTGAGATAATTAGCAAGATGCAAAAACATACAGCAAGCATTCTTGTCACCCATTTCTCAAAACTCCCATCTCTTATGCCTCCAAGAAGTGGAGACCACAAGTATCCTGGCTGTTTTGTGTATTCAACAAAAGCTGCCACAGGCAATTTCACTCAAGTACTGCTTTACTCAAGTGGTTGGCTTCCACAAGCATCTCTGCTGGATCACTTCCTTTCCCTCATCTCTATCCCCCACCCCCACCCCCAGCCCCTCACCGGCTACTCAGCAGGGTTCAGAAAGTTAAAAGATGATTAAAAAAAAAGTATGAGAGATTCGCCAACCAACAGACTTTGGAGTGTCTGAAAGACATGGCTTCTCATCATGGAAACAATGAAGAACGATAGTTGCTTCCCCTCAGGAAGTTCCTACCATTTCTACCAGGGGACACAAGCATTGGCATGGCACAATTTCATAGGACTTCAACGGGGGAATATGATCTAAGTGCAACTGGTTGTGTGTGTGGTGATGGTGGGAAGGAAGGGTAGAATTCTCTATCTATCTTCTCTCTCTCTCTCTCTCTCTCTCTCTCTCTCTCTCTCTCTCTCTCTCTCTCTCTCTCTCTCTCTCCCTGCTCTACTGCCCATACTCATATTTCATGGCACATCCCCTCTGCCCCATAAGATTCTTATTCTTTTGAACCAGATATCCTGAAAGCTATTGAGCAAGTGTATCAAATTATAGGATATGGAGTTCCCAAAGATAACATGGGGACAAATATACCCCTCATAACTGCAATAGACAACTGTTTTAATTCCAAAGTTGAATATATCTCTATAATACTTCAGGTTTATCTGAAATCTCTTTACCTATGAATGGTGCAGGCTTTACATGAGAGCAATGAATCCATGAGTCTTTTTCACCAATTTTAATGGCAGTAGGAGTTGTCAATAATACCTGAAAAGGTCCTTCCCAGGCAGGTTGAGTTCCACTGGTTCTCTGAAAATTCTTTACATATATTTTATCTCCTGGGTTGAAGTTATGCAATGAAAAGTCTAATGGTCCTGCCTGGACCACAGCTCCTGCCTCATGGAGTTCACGTAGCCTGGTCTGTAATTCCTGTATATAGGAGGCAACAGAAGTATCATCTCCCACCAGTGATGTATAAACTGGGGAAAAAGTTTTAGCTTGGATAGGAGGGTGACCAAAAAGCATTTCATAAGGA
Organism: Dromiciops gliroides; assembly: GCF_019393635.1. Taxonomy (NCBI): domain Eukaryota; kingdom Metazoa; phylum Chordata; class Mammalia; order Microbiotheria; family Microbiotheriidae; genus Dromiciops; species Dromiciops gliroides. Next base: position 187,436,287 of record NC_057862.1, read on the forward strand.
GATATATGAAGTTCTCCCCTTGGTCTACTTCGTAGATAGAATAATGCCAATGTGGAATTTTGGAGTCACTCCCAAGAAAGAGTGGTCCTTAAAGAAAAACTGGCGTCTTTCAATTATCCTAACCGACTGTTAAAAAAACTTTCATATTTTTTACTACACATAAAAATATATGTAACTGGATGGGGGTGGGAAATAATAATTCCTATTTCCATGATGCTTTAAAGTTTATAAAACATTTTATGTATGATACTTCATTTTACTCTTACACAGGTATTATAGGCATTATTATCTCCATTTTACAAATGAGGAACTGAGGCTCCATGATACTTAAGAGACTTTCCCAGGACCACATATCCCGTGTCAGAGGCAGTATTTACAATGCAATACAGTGCAGTGCAGTATGATACAGTACAACACAATATAATAAACATTTATTAAGCACCTGTTATGTGTCTGGCACTGTGCTAAGAATTAGGTATATAAAAAGAAGTAAAAGGCAGTCCCTGCCCTCCATAAGCTTCCAATCTAATTGGAGAGATAACAATGCAAACAAATATATACAAAGAAAGCAATATACAGGACAAATAGGACATGATTAAAAGAGGGAAAACACTGGAATTAAGAGAGGTTAAGGAAGGTTTCCTGTAGAAGGTGAATTTTCAGCACTTGTTCTTTTTTTGGGGGGCAGGGCAATAAGGGTTAAGTGACTTGCCCAGGATCACACAGCTAATGTCAAGTGTCTGAGGCCAAATTTGAATTCAGGTCCTCTTGAACCCAGGGCCAGTGCTTTATCCACTACACTGCCTAGTTGCCCCCTCATCCTTTGTTCTTAAAGAGGGTGATGCTTGACTTGCTTGTGAATTGGATTTAAGAGAGGCAGAACTCCACAATTGTCAACCTTACTCTTTGTCCTCCAGAGTCTTAAAGAAAGCTAGCGAGGTCAATAGTTGGGGCAGATGAAAAAGAGCATTTCAGGCATGCGGAGAGCCAGAAAAAATGTCTAGAGTCAAGAGATGGAGTGTGTTTCTCATAGAATACCTAGGAGAATAGTGTCAATGTCAAAGACTGCGTGTCAGGGAGTAAGGTATAAGAAAACTGGAAAGGTAGGAGGTTAGATTATGAGAGGATTTGAATGTCAAACAGAGCATTTTGTACTAGTGTGATTATGGCTCAGAAAACATTACTTGACTCGGTCATTCCCTACCCCTTCTTTCCCACTCTTATCCTGTCCTGCATCCCAACAAGCCCCCCAAAAACATAAACTATGAATCCAAGAAGGGAGAAGGAGGATGGGGGAAAGGAAACATTTTTCAAGAATGATTGGTATTAGCAGTTAGTATTGGGGCCATGCAACACATTCATATAAGGTCTTCAATCACAATGATGAAAGGCCCTAGAGCCTGGGAGATTGTCATAGGAACCAAATCAACCATTTTCAGCAGCCCCTGAAACTATTCATATCTGTTCCCCATCAGCTTGAAGCTTTTATTTTTTTAAGAACTAGAGTGAACTCCATTTAATAGCTGGAGCATTGGCAAAAATGTTCTTTTCTTTATAAGGTGAAAAAATAAACTGTGTTTCAGTGGCTCAGAGGGAAAACAAACCTACCAGTACTGCCATCTTCAGTGAGCAAATGCACACTTTGAAATAGAAAAATATTGGCTTAGAATTCAGTGAAATGCTTTAAAAATCACTCCATTCTGAATTGGAGCAATAGGTAACATTATTGATCAAGAGAACAGTTATTTTACCAGTTTCACTGGAGTCAATACAGAGGGCACACCTTATTGTGAGCACACCAAAACAGATTTTTAAAATCTAGGGAACTGACACACCAGTTCTCTTTTGTCATTCTCAAAGAAAGGCTTATCTAACAGGATCTTAGATCCTGAATTTTCTTAGCACCTGAACAGGCAGAATAGCACTGAAAAATCTGCCTTTAGCTAACCTGAGGGACAGAGTTCTCCAGTGGTCTCCATAGTATTTTCTAGAGGGCCACATACCACTGTATGACATAATTAGAAGGTTCACAGGTATATTTGCATGTAATTAACATATGTCTACACAGTGCCATGCCTTCTCCAGAAATTTGCAAGTTAAAAATGCAATTGACAACCCTGAGTGATGAATTCTCTGTCTATTGTCCTTTTTGTTTCTTCTCCCTTATTCATGATCTGGTGCCTAACATCCCTAGTGCTATGAATGCATAGTAGAGATAGTAAAGGGATTTCTGTATTGACTAAGTCACCAGTTTACTTTACTGAGCCAAATATCTAGAATCTAAGTTTGGAGCACTGGAGGTCGTCCCTGTTCGTCGTCCCTGTTCTTCATACTTTCTATAATGTTGGCCACCAAATCCTGTTGACTTTTCTTTTAAAATATCTATTTATTTAGTCCATCCCTTCCTCCCCCTCCTTTCCCACTACCACCCCTATAGCAAGTCCTTATTTATTGCTTCATAACTGTACCATACAACCTCCTGTTTGGTATGGTATACCTGACTACCATCTCTCGAACTCAGCCTATATACCTTCTTCCAGACTAATCATTCTTAAGTATTGTATTCATTGTTTTATTCCCCTGTTTACACTATTATTATTATTGTTATTATTATTACTACTACTAATAATAATAATAATAACAACAATCCAATTATTTCATATTTTATGTTATATACCTAGTTTTCTGGTACTCAGTCATTCAACAATGAACTATCGAAAACATTTTGATATAGTGGATAGAGTCAGCTTTGGAGCAGTATGACCTAGGTTCAAATTCTACCTCTGACACAAACTGAATGTGTGACCCTGGACAAGTCACTTAACTCCTCAGTATTCCAGGCAACTCTCTAAAACTATTAAGTGAAAAAAGTCAATTTGTATTAGGGAATCCTCACCAAATGGTCTCTATTTCAATAAATTCACAGACCCTTTTTTAAGTATTCATTAATCATCTAAAGTAAGAAGCCCTTTCTCAATCCCCTTTAATGCTATTGCCTTCCCTCTGTTTATTATCTCCTGTTTACCTTGTATATATCTTGTTTGTATATAGTTGTTTGCATTCTGTCTCTCCCATTAGATTGTAGGTTCCTTGAGAACAAGTACTGTCTTTTACCATAATCACTAGTGCTTAGCATAATTCCACATACATAGCAGGCATTTAATGAATGCTCATTGACTATGTTAAAGTCACTAAGCAAGGTTCTAGAAATAAAAAGAAAAAATTAAACAGTCCTTGTTCCTAAGGAACAATATTCTATATAGTCTATATATTCTCTCTCTCTCTCTCTCTCTCTCTCTCTGTATATATATATATATATATATATATATACACACACACACACACACACACACACACACATATGCATATATACACACACATATATATACACACATGCACATATTTTCTATGGGGGAGATGACATATACACCTATAAGTACATACAAATCATGTATATGTGTGTTGGTGTGTGGTGTGTGTGTGTGTGTGTGTGTGTGCTTAAAATAAGTAAATACAAGATAAATATAAGGTAATTTGGGGAGATGGGGAGACATTAGCATAATCTTTTCTTTTTATTTCTAAGCCTACCTCAGCCTAATTTTATTTCATTTCAACAGTTACCTATGCAATCTCCTACACAAAATCTTTCTTAAATCTTGTGTTCTCTGCCTCAGCAAATTACCTTGTATTTACTTCTCTGTATACATTTTGTATCTCTTCCGGAGTCCCAGAAAATGTAAGCTCCATGAGGCAAGGGGCCTTTCATGTTTGTCATTGTATCTTCTAAGCCTAGTACTTTGTGCCTCAAAAAATGTTAACTGAATTGAAATTAATGTGCTATAACTGATTAAATTAATTCCTTCTCTCCACTGAAGATTATGTAAGGGTAGCATCAATTTGAGTGCAGCTATAAGAATGCCACACAAATTTTGCTACCTCTACTCTGACCCTAAAGCATTGTTAAGTGAAGCTCCAGGATAATCTTCATGCATCTGAAGCTATTAATCAGGGGCATGATGGGAGTTAAAAAGAATTTACTCACCCCAACTCGAATATCTCAGAAGCTGAGTCCAGTTCTCACTCAAGAGGAAGCATAGTGGAAAAGGCAGATTTGTGACAATAGACATATGCTGTGCTAAGTAGGTAAGGCTATAGGTATGACTTATAAAATAGTCCCAACAAACTCAGATTTGTTTTGGAAGATGTATTTGTAGATTGTATTAATAGCTTTTCAAACAAAATTCAAGATGTCCACAATTTCTACCTGTTTCCTGGACTACACTTTAGACAAAGCATCATTCTTTTCATGTTCATTTCTGCTTCCTTTTATTCCCATCTTAACATCATTAGCAATAATGTTTATTAAAGTACTGAATAGGACAAAAATGAGAGGAAATTAAGTCTTTTAAATCTATCTCTGTGGTACATTACTGGTGACTAGAAACTAAAATTCAGTTGATTCTTTGAGAGCTAACTCAGTGTCTCAGAATACCACAGGACAATGATCTTTTTCTGCAGTAATGTTGGTTGTTGGTCACTTTATGTAGAGGTATTGATATTTTACATATTAGCATCTTCCTCATTAAAATCAAGTGCTGCTGGAGATTTTTATATTGGGTAGGGGGAAGCTGCACAATAAAATCACAACACAGCAAATATTCTAGAGACAAAAAAGTCTCTTAGAGTTCCTAGTATTTTAATTAGGAGTCAATATCAGCCAGGGACTGAAATTTGTGGTTTGAAAAAACAAAAAAGAAAATTATTTAAAATGCTTTTCCAATTCCCTAATGTTATTTGATGTGAATGAGAAACAAAAAAAAATGGGTTAATCAGTCATAAAAGTGACCAGATTTCAGAGGTTTTATTAAGGCATTTAGAGGCTTCAACATGGTGAAACAGTTTGGCAAATTAATTTTGATATCTTCCTGAAGGGGATGGCAAGCTTTCAAAAACAAAGTGTCAAGGTTTGATCCCTGTTCTTTTAGCATGACAAGATGAGGAGAGGGTAACTGAGTTCTGACACAAAAGAGAAAAGGACATGAGAATATAAACCAGGCGCATGAATAGGCTATGTTATATGGTTTAAGGAAGCCAAAAGGACCACGTTTTAATATCCAGATGATCTGGAAATATTCACTTTATCACATTATATGTAATTCTATCAATTAAAGAATAAATTAAATAGGGGCCTTTTTAAAAAATGAAATACTAAGAATAGACTAATATATTTATATTTTAATGGGGATTAGTTTAATCAGATTTTTTTCCTAATGTGTAGCTGAAACAGTAACAGCAAAAAAAAAATGAGAATCATGATAGAAGAGAGAAGAAAGAGCTATAATCATGTGCTCAGTGTGTTCTCTTTATGTACTACAAGAGGGATACAGCTAACTGACCCCTTAAACCTCAGGGTTCACTGCCAAGAAGATGAGTTCAATCCTTCCACTTTGGAAGTAGCCTGTTGTTGTTGTTGTTGTTGGTCCTTCATTTTCAAAGAGAACCAATGACATTATGGGGGTAATGTCTTGACATATGTGTGAATTGGATTTAAGTGAAGCACAAAGTCATCAGTCTCACTCTCTCTTCTAGTCATCAATGATCTAGATAGCTTACTCTGACTCTTTATATGTACCCTGATCTGTTTCCTGCTGAGTGATTGATTGGATTTTCCTTGTACATTGACCCACCTTGTCAGAATTGATCCTATTTACCTCCCCCACTCTAGTTCACTTTTATTCTGGTATTCCCTATTGCTACTGTGTCCTTCATCCATGGACTATACTTCCAAAGTTGCCAATTTATCCATCCAGATTACATATTTCAGGTATCATCTTGAAAGAGTCTTGCTCTTGGCAGCCATCTTGTTCTGATAGGGAAGACAAGATTTATCATCTTGGTCTGAATATGGGCTATACTTTCCTCCCTAATTCTGTCTTGTATAAAACCTGACTGTGGTCAAAATGTTACTTTCAACCAGAGAATGACAATGAAATTGATGAAGACAGAGAACAACAATTATAAAAATGAATAAAACATCTTTATTCAAATTGAAAGAATATAAATACAACTTTCACAGTAAATATATCTATATGGTAATTTTGTGTCATTATTGTTCAGTGTAAACCTATTGATTTTTTTTTCCTTTCAAAGAGATTCATTTGATGAGAGCAGCATATATTAGGGTTTAACTTACAGTTTAATCAATGTGGCAGTTTTGGATCATGGGGCATTGTGCAGTAGAACAGCCTTGGGTAAAAAAACATATTGGAGGTATATGGGTAGCTGAAATGAGAGCACTGGAAAACTTGGGGGAAGAGAAGACATAAATTTATGGGATTTGGGGCAGAAAAAGAAGGTAGGAAGACAACAAAGACAAGCTTTATTTACTTCAGTGGCCCTAGGGGCTCTATCTATCTATAGATAGCTGAAGTCACCTTTGGAAATCAGGGGTTCTCAAAAATATGACACTCATAAATAGGGTAGATCAAACATGGTATCAACCAGGGTAACACTAAAAAATCAGCATATATGACAACTTTTTCACATATCCTGTAAGATGCCAAACAATATCATACTGCATGTAGCCAACAGGTAAATCTAATTCGTCTCAAATAAAGGATTAGTTAGTTGACTTGTTACAGTTCTTTGGGAAGATTTTGATCATGGCTATACAAAGATATTATGTTTTCCTCTTTGATAAACATAAATGAATGGCATTGTCTCATACTAAAGGGAGAGATGTATCCTACATATTAGATAGAGAATCTCAGGGGCTCATATATGCATTCCTTACTATGAGAGATCTTCAATCAAAGGCTAAAAAACCATTTGTTGGGGGATAAAAGTTGAGCTAGACAATGTCAAATTTCGCTACCAACTCTAACCAACAAGGCAACAAGTATTTATTTAGCACCTACTATATGATAGGTAGTATGCTAGTAACAATATAGAGAGAAAGATAGACGTGAAGATAGGTAGAAAGAAGTATACAAGAAGAAGGATAAGGAAGGGAATATAGTTAGGGAAAACAGAAGTGGATAGGAATATAGGTCTTGATCTGTGATTTCAATAGAGGGAAGAACACCTTGCATATTAAAAAAAATCTATTCATGGATGCAGAATACCATTGCTTCAGTAATTCATTACCTTAGATAGTTCCTGGGGGCACTGAGATGTTAATGACCTTGCCCAGGGTCACACAAGTAGGAATTGAACCTAAATCCTTATGATTCCAGGAATGACTATCTATCCACACTACCATGTGGCAAACAACAACAATAATAACAAAACCAATAACAATATATCAAATCCACAAGCATTTATTAAGCATTCACTATGTGCCAGGCACTGCACAAATAGTATGTCACAGCCCACATTGATACAGTGCATTAGGGTTTATTAAGATCTGTCCTTAAAATAGCCCTACAGGGTGGGCTATATGATTATCATTATTCCTATCTTACAATGAAGAAACTCAGTCTTACAAAATTGACATGACTTATCCAATATCATACATTTAGTAAAACACTGGGGATAAAAACATTACAATTCATCTAGCCTCCACAATCTATACAATATCCTTCTGGTACCCTGAGTTATTTTCTTCTGAAGTGTTGTACTCTCCCTCCCCTCCTCCAAACTCAGAAAATTTAACCATCCTTAAAGTTCAATAATAAACCCCCAAATAATTGATCTATAATTTCAGTTTAAAGGGTCTGACATAACTGTGCTACTCATGAATGACAGCAAATGAAATTTTTAATGGAAATATTGATAGGCCCTTAAATGTATTGGGGAGTCCTGGGCAATGGCAATGATATTGCACTCATAAACCCAATGCCATGGAGACTGTCTTTTTTATGCGTCTTTTCTTTATCACAGCATAATACCTAGCTTGACAACAGAAATGTCAACAGTTAAGGCTCTATTCTTCAAACCGTCATGCTCTATTAATGCTGTTTTTCTGTGGGATTTACTTTGTCAAGGAAGGAAGGACCAAAGAGAAAAGTCTATGGTCTTCCTATTCACTAAATCCCTCTTCTCACTGAGGCACAAATGACTAACTACTTCCAATGCTTCAGAAAGAATGAAAGTTGAAAATGGGCCAGAAGCATCTGGGGGAGGGTCATGGTGGGAGGGAGCTGGCTTTCAGAGGCAAAGCCATGCTTAGACAGGGAGAAAAATAAATAAGCAGGTGATGGGAATTCCCAAGGAGTTAGTTGCCTTCTTCATATGTCTGAGCTGTTTATGGATAGGGGTAGCAAGGACCTTTGAGCCAGTAGAAATGGGGAGGTATTGTAAATGTCCCTGAAAATCTCTTTTCTCTAAGATTGAAGACAGTGCTCTAACAGTATCTCAGGGGAGGCCTTTTAGCTTGAACCCCACTAATCCAGACTGCTGCATAGGGAGATGATACATAGCCCTGTTTGCCCTGATGAGATATGCAGGTCTGTGAAGTCAGGCATGGGAGGGGTTAAAAGGATTACAGATGGGGATTATTAACTGTAATCAGAGGTACAGCCAACAGACTAGCATAGCAGGAAATAGACTAAAGGGAACTTTAGTTTGGAAATCATTTCACAATTTCAGTAAAGAAAAAAAAAGTTCATACTTTGCTTCCTTGTAGAAGCACCACTTATTTGTTTGTAAGTTTGTTCATTTTTCACAATGACATGGAATAGAGAGAAAATGCAGTTCTAAACAAGTGTGTCAGGAGACAGTAATGATTTGACATGCTCAAGATATAAATTCTTTTTTTTTTTTTGGTTTGTGGGGCAATGGGGGTTAAGTGACTTGCCCAGGGTCACACAGCTAGTAAGTGTCAAGGGTCTGAGGCCGGATTTGAACTCAGGTCCTTCTGAATCCAGGGCCAGTGCTTTATCCACTGTGCCACCTAGCTGCCCCCTCAAGATGTAAATTCTTGAGCCTGTTATACCAACCAAGTTTTACTTGACCATTGAAGAGACAACTATAATATGCAATAGTGTCACTATGATACTACATTAAGAGACACTCCCAGAAGACCAACTAATAAATGGGACTGCCTTTGAACATGCTTGGTTTTTTACTTCAGGAGCCTCTTGGACAGCTACTCTAAGCTCATTGAGAAAAAGGACTGTCTTTTGTCTTTCTTCAGGGTTTAGCAGAGTGTCTGGCACAAAGTAGACACTTATTAAATGTTTACTGACTTTAAATTATTTATTAAATGCTAACTGAATTACCTAAACTTGGAAGCTACCAAATGGCCTCCCCTGAAGGCATCCCTGGGTCTTATCCAGGTCATCCGGTTTCTAGTGGGCACTTCCCAGTGTCCTGAAGTCTCCTCCAATAGGAATAATGTCCTTGTGTCTCTGTTTCCTGCTCATGGGATAATATTGATGTCTCTCCTTTCATTGTTGATATATTGAAATGTCACAGAAACCAAAATTGTTGGTTTGGGCTCCATGGAGGTAGTAGTGCCTGAACCGGGCCACAAACAAAAAGAAGGATTTCAACAAGAGGAGATAAGGAGGGAGTATCTTACCAACATAGTGAAAAATCAGCAGGATTATACAGAGGTGGGAAATTGTTGGTCAAAATCTGGGAACAGCTAGTAATCCATTTTGACTGGCATGTAGGATGCAAGAAAGGGAGAAAAATGAAATATTTCTCTTAAGGTAAATTGGGATTCAATTCTAGGAAAAAGAGCTGATCTTTTATCCTATAAGAAGTAGGAAGACTGGACAGTTTTGAGCAAGGAAGTAACACTGGGCAGACCTATGGGAATAGGAGAATAAAGACATGATAATTAATATAGCATTTCTTATGTGCCAGGCACTGTGCTAAGTGCTTTTTACAAATATTATCTCATTTGATCCTGACAACAACCTTGGGACGTAGGTATCATCCCCATTCTTTCAGCTGAGGAGAATCAGGAAAACAGAGGTTGAGACTTATCCAGGGTCAGATAGTTACACGGTTCATTTAGAGAGAGAGAGAGAGGAGACTGGCTTTAAAATTGTATTCCCATTGTCCAGGCAAGAGACAAGCAGGGTTTCAACTAGAGTGATAGTAATATGAATGAAGAGGAAAGGGACAGGAATTGCCAAAGTAGAATTGACAAAAATTGGCCACTGAGTGGATCTAGAGGAAGGGAAAGAGAAAGGAGTCAAAGATGAGTCAGAAGTCTTGAGTCTGGATAATGTGGAGGATACTGGTGCCAGCAATAGAAACAGGGGACCGGGGAGGAGAGGGATGGTGGGAGTGAGGAAATTAAGGTGATCACTTCCTTTTGAATGTACTGAGTTTCAGATGCCTGAAAAGCAGATTGTTGGTAATGCCCGAAGGAAGATGACAATTCAGGACTCAGGGATTAGAGATATAGATTTAGGAGTAATCTACACAGATATAATCACTGAAGCCAAAGGAATGAGTCAGATCATCAAGGGAATGAGGAGAAAGATTTTTCAGGACAGGGCCTTGAAAGACACATCAATTTAAGAAAGGGAAGAAGAAGGTGAACCAGCAAAGAGGGTCAACAGGAGTAGTCAGGCAAGTAGGATGAGAAATCAAGAAAGAGCAGTGGGGGCAGCTAGGTGGTGCAGTGGATAAAGTACCAGCCCTGGATTCGGGAAGACCTGAGTTCAAATCCAGCCCCAGACACTTTACACTTACTAGCTATGTGATCCTGGGCAAGTCACTTAACCCTCATTGCCCCTAAAAATTTAAAAAAAAAAAAAAAAGCAGTGACCTGAAAATGAGAAATGAGGAAATATCAAGAAAGAGGTGAGTTTACCAGGTCAAAGGCTATAAAGAAGGGTTATGAGAGAATAACGAGCATAGGACTTTTCCACAGATTCCATAGAATCAAAGGCGAATTGTGTTTTCATAATAATTCACCACTAGAGACTTATCTAGAAAACATTAGGATTGTATCTACATTGGCCAAATTGTGAACCTTACAGAATCTTGAGGGGGAAAATGCAAATAGAAGATAGTTCCAATCTAAAAATTACAAATTAGTTAAAAGATATAATATTCATTGTAAGTCTCTGCCCTGAAAATGTTAAGTCAATGGAGCAGAGAATAGAATGCCCAATTTGGTATGAAGATGTCCTGGGTTTGAATCACCCGTCTGATTCTTACAAGCTGTGTTACCATGGACAAGTCTCTCAGTCTCAGTTTTTTCATCTCTAAAATGGGGATGATAATGATGCCTATAGCACCTACCTTATTGCTCTGTTGTGGTAATGAAGTGCTACAGCATATGCAAAGAGCCTCTTAAACTTCATGGACTGTTAAATGAATGTCACCTATTGTTAACTGCTTAAGCCAAAAAGAGTAAACAAAGAGTTAGATGAAATTGTAAACACCAAGAAGAATATTAGGAATAAACAGGGAAACATTTTCCCAACACTCCACAAAACAACAATCTGCCAGAATTGTTGCATCTTATTAAAAATGAACTGGGAGTAGAAAGGTCCAGAGGGAAATTATTAAGGTGATATTATCAAATGTTACTTAAATTTTTTTTTAAGTGAGGCAATTGGGGTTAAGTGACTTGCCCAGGGTCACACAGCTAGTAAGTGTTAAGTGTCTGAGGCCGGATTTGAACTCAGGTACTCCTGACTCCAGGGCCAGTGCTCTAACCACTGCGCGCGCCACCTAGCTGCCCCATACTTAAATTTTTTAAAAATTAGTAAAGCAAGAGGACACTTCAAGACAAAGTGAAAACAAAAATTTGAGGATGCTTCAGTCCTAAAATCAAATAAAATCCAAGAGAAAAGATGAATGATCCTGTAAAGTCATCTGGTTTTTTAGTTGTTTTTTTTTTGGACCAGATCTATGATTTCCTTTGAGCAGGAAACACCCCTTATCAATGCAAAAGAATAAGTGCTGTGCAATTTTCAGTCTTAGAAAGTTGGCCTAGCAACCAAAAAGGTAATTGACTTGACCATGATCACACAGACAGTATTCAATCAGAGGCAGGATTTGAACTGCCTTCCTGACTCTAAGGCCAGCTCTTTATCCCTCGTGCCATAATGTCTCCATAGTGATCACGAGTATGAAAAACTAGCATGTGTAAACAGTGTAAGACCTCTATGACTAAATTTTCTGTTCTCTCTTTTTGCCACGTTGGTGTCATTACTACAGAATCAGAAGAGAACCACTCAGGATTAACAGCTACTCATATTTCTATATGGTTAAGGGTTATAATGACCAAAGTATCCATTATAAAGTGGTCAGCCTTCTAGGATTAAGATCTCCACAGTAAGCATGGCTGGTCCTCAACAAGCATTTATGGCAAATAGAAAAAAATGATGAAACATTTGAAAAAAAATCTTCCAAACTAGGTCAATATATAATTTGAAACTTGTTTAACTTCATTAACTGCTTTATTTGGCCTCACGGCTTAGGTTAAGCAAATATCTGGGTTTGAGAATATCTAGAAAATTGTTATTCAGGGAAATAATAACCTCATGAGCTTTATTGTTATGTGATGCAGCAAGCAGGCAAACAAAACATATACATTTATACTATCTGGTGATATAAACAGACAGAGGTTTGTTCCTACATGCAGGAAACTCACACCACACCTGGAGAGTGAGGAAGGAAGATGTATCCAGGAGGAAACATGCCCAAAGTTGGGGTTCAGGTGGCAAAATTATATGCCCCTAAAATTGGGCTTAGTTGAAACCAGGTAAATAGATGGCAGATGTAGGAGAGGGTATTCCTAATTAGACCCAGCTATAGTAGAAAAGTTCTAAGGGTCTCTTAGTGATACCATGTTTGGGCCAAGTATACAGTAGGGGGAGTTTCTTTTTTAGGACCAAAAATTGGTGCGAGGTTCTAATATTTACTAAAGCATCAGAGGGAGAATGACTCAAGGCCCCTGTAACAGATAAAGAATTCATCTTTTTATTATTATTATCATAAAAGTATTTTATTATTTTCTAGTTATGTGTAGAAATAGTTTTCAACATTTATTTTTATAAGATTTCTAGTTTCAAAATTTTCTCCCTAACCCCCTTCCCTCTCCCCTTCCCAAGACAGCAAGCAATCTGATATAGGTTTGGTGGCCAAGGCCATGTGGCTTTTCGTTGACATTATTCTAATCATTACAGATTATATATGCACAATCACATTAAACATATTTGTGCATCAGTCATGTTGTAAAAGAAGAATCAGAGCAATAGGGAAAAACCTCAAAAAAGAAAAACAAAATATAAAGTAGAAATAGTATGGTTCAATCTGTATCTAGTTTCCACAGGTTTTTTTTTCTGGATTTAAAGAGCATTTTCCATCATGAGTCCTTTGTTACTATCTTGGACCATTGTACTGCTGAGAAGAGTCAAATCTATCACAGTTGATCAACACACAATGTTGTTGATACTGTGTACAATGTTCTCCTGGTTCTGTGCATCTCACTCAGCATAAAGAATTCATCTTGTCAAAAAAAAAGGAAAAAAAAAGTTAATGGTGGAAAGTACAAACTGTTTTGTCCACATGTTTCTATGGGCATTAGAACCACTTAGCCTAAATAACTCCATATTGGAGTTCTTTCATTATAATATGACATCAAACAATAATCGAATAATAACACCAAATGATATAAAGCTTATAATTATCATCATTACAAATGTAGACACAAGAAGAGATGATAAAAATCATATTGGAAACATGACTCATAAACAGAAATTTTAAGGGCCTAAGGCTCATAGACCTCCTGTGAGAAAATTCATATCAATAGGTTATAAATATTTTTATAATATTTTAAAAGATAATTTTTAAATTAAAAATGTAACATGACTATCTATACAACCTAGTAAACTTACTTAATACCTATTTGCATTTATATGAGTTGATATGAAGGTAAAAAGTTTCTTTATTCTCATTCACTCTCATCTTACATAGTCCTATTAACTATATACTCTATTTTTCTTGTTCTGATTTTTTCACTTGGCATTATTTCACAAAAGTCTTTCCAGACTTTTTTTTAATTCCTCATGCTTGATGATCTTAATTGCACTATAGCATTCCATTATGTTAATGTACTAGAATTTATTTAACCACTCCCCTATTGTTGGACATTTAGGTTGCATCCAGATTTTTCAATTATATACAATGCTGCTTTGAAAAAATCATTGAATAGAAAATTCTTTTTTATTGTTTGTGATAATACTTTCAGGGTATAATGAATACTTTATTCAAGAAGAGATTTGGAAGGAAGTAGATATGACAAGCACTGAACAACATCCTCCACCACCCCAAATAAAATGGACTTTATACACAGGAAACAACTGGTAACCAATATAAATGTCATTTAAAAATCTGTTGTCTGAAGCAATATCATTAGCTGGAAAAAAAAAAAGTAAAAATCATTAACAAAAAAGAAGAAATGATAAAAATTAGAAGATACTAAATAACCTTTATAGAATTTCCAACCCCACATTGACAAATGAAAACAAACAAACAAAAGGATATGGTCATAAATACATTGAGTCTGACTATTATAGTTCAGTCTTAGAAAAGTTTGTCTGATATAAAACAAAAAAAGAAGGATCAAGAAATTATATAAACCAAAAAGTACTTGATATCCTTGTCAGGCAAAGAGACATGATGTCCAAGGACAACAAATTTCATGAGTATTGCAAAATGTCATGAAGGATGGACAGTTCATGCACTGGTACCCATGTTATGTAAAAAGTTTTATAGGGAGGCCCTTAGTATGATAGGTGGAACCCCAAGTGAGGATTTATAGGAGAACATGGATGGAGTTACATGGGATTAGAAGGCATGAAAGGATTGTGATCAGAAATATTATTAAATAGAGTCACATTGATGAAATCACATATCCATAGACATGGCAAAAAAAAATTTAGAGGAAAAGAATGGACAATATTGATGTATAAGATGGAGAAAAGCAGCTTAGAGGGGGTAAAGCTTGTAGAGATCTTGTCAAGATCCTCAGCTAAACCAAGCAATCCTAAGAACATGTATAGATGAAACTGTTTGCACATCATAGAGAGATATGAAATAGAACAAATCTGCAATTATTATTTTTTTAGTGAGGCAATTGGGGTTAAGTGACTTGCCCAGGGTCACACAGCTAGTTAAGTATTAAGTGTCTGAGGCCGGATTTGAACTCAGGTACTCCTGACTCCAGGGCCGGTGCTCTATCCACTGCCCCATCAAGCTTCCCCAATTATTTTTTAATGATCAATTTTTCTCAGCTTTAGTAGATGAACCATCATAATTTGAACTCTACCACCTCAGTATCCAATATAACACATGAAGCAGGGGCAAACGCAATTTGAAAATGAAATCATTTAGCTTGACCAAACACATAATATATGGAAGAAAACCATGCTGGAGGTAACAAAACACATATAGCCAGAAAGGGAGGGGGGGGGCCGTCAGTAGCCTGATTACTAATTGGTATAATAATAGCTAACATTCATATAGTAGTATGCATGAAATAGTTGGGTAAAAAATAAAATAAAATAAACCCTTCCCATATGTTTTCTAGGTCTTCTATGGAACATTTGCTAAAGGAGATCGACAAGAATAACGCAAGATGAGTTCTAAAGGGCTTGCCATATACACCAGTGAAAGGAATACCCATGATAATGAGCTCTATCAAAGGATAATAGTTGGAAGCTTGAAGAACTGAAGTGTGAAAAAGGTGAACAAAAACGTATTTACAAAATACTAGAAGAAAAGAATGGGAAAGCATTGTTTGTGGCTTCAAAGAGTTAAATGCAGGACAAATGAAAGAAAGCCCTACCCTTCATAGTTGGAGAGAAAATGCCCAGCAATGAAATCAGAAGTCCATTATGAATATTTGAGCACTACTTCATGTAGAAGAAAAAAGGATATAGAATCTTGGCTCTGAAAGGGCAGTCGGAATAAAAACAGTCACTTTTAAAATTTAAATAAATGAACACAATAGATTAGACTCATAGTGTATTACTTGGGGAAATGAGGTTATGTAGATGGGCACACCTAAACTTCAAGTTAGTTTAATATCAACAAAGGGCATTAAGCCATTAAAGGGCATTGAATAGTAAAATAGTGTCTAGCACACAGTAGCTTATTGATAACAAGCCCTTCCACAATCTATCCTTCAGTGCATCTGTCAAAGACAGCATTCCACACTGGATGGAGGATGCATATGGAATAGTATGGGAATGTAATTTTTTTTTTTTTGCGGGGCAATTGGGGTTAAGTGACTTGCCCAGGGTCACACAGCTAGTAAGTGTTAAGTGTCTGAGGTCGGATTTGAACTCAGGTACTCCTGAATCCAGGGCCAGTGCTCTATCCACTGTGCCGGGAATGTATTTTTAATCCTATGATCCTCCATCAAAATCCTACCCCAGTATCTCATACTGTCAAGACGACGATCTTGAGTTCTTAAAGGTTATTGCAAAAGAAGCCTAGAATATGAACAGTCCTGCCAACCTGTAAGGCTTTGAGCACGGGCCTGATGTTAAATTATTTGTCTATAATCCAGCAATGAGTCTAGCTGAATTCAGAGAGGCTCATCAATAGTTAGGCTAGAGTGTGATGGATTGGGAAGGCAGTAGTACAACAGCAAATTTTAGGTATCATGTACCAAGTTACATAGGGGTTACAATTTGTGACTTTGGATGGAATGGGCACACCAGTAGCATGATAGACATGAAGTATGGAAATGGAAACATTCTTGTGGTTGGGGCTTCATTTGCTCCACATGAAAGATGCAACAGATTTCAAACAAGGAATGATGGTCCTTAAGGACAGTGATTGTTTTCTTTTGACTTTATATTTTCAGAGCTTAGCACAATGTCCAGCATATAGTAGTTGTTTAATAAAAGCTTGTTGAATTGAATAGAATTAATGCCATATTAAAACTGCAATGAAGGTTCTTGAGTGAAAGTAAAAATTAATCAAATCACCCAGTATATTGTATTTGTTGAGTTGTTTACTACTATAATAAATATGGCAGGAACTGTGGGATCTGAAAAGAGACATGGTTGCTGCCTTTAAGGATCATAGAATTAGAGAGAAATTGGATCTTAGGAAGGGTCTAGGCTAGATTCTTTATTGCAGAGAAGAAAAAAAACACGGCCCAAGGGATTTAAATGGTTTTCCCCAAGTTGCACAGATTGTAGGTAGCAGAAATGGTTTTCAAACCCAGTGTCTCTGCCTTCTAATCTAATACTCTCTCTACAATTTCTCTCCATTTCCTGCTGGTCCTAATAAATTAACAATGAAATAGAGCAAGTCACCAGGTTAGCTCCCAAAAATTACCTGTAGCTTTTCTAATGAAAATCCAATTCCAAATTAATCTTGGGCCTCAGTAGTCAATGAAACCATTATTCTTCTAGCTTGCCTGGTAAAAACCCTCAGAGTTATTTTTGTTAAATTCTTGTGTGTCTGTGCCAAATCTGTTGCTAAATTCTGTTTCTTCCTTCAAAATCTTTCTCAGATTTGCCTCAGAGACCTGGGTTCAAATCATGCATTATATGTTTACTAGCTGAGCAAGACATGTAGCCTGAGTCTCAATTTTTTCATCTATAAAATGGAGATAATAAATAAAACAACCTCATAGGGTTGTGGTAAGGATCAAATTATTCTTGGCAGCTTATATAAATGTGAACATTTAGTCAAGGCTAAGCTTAATTTAGACTTATCTGCATGAAAGTAACATCCCCAACCCCAGTGGAACATAAATTCTTTGAGGACACACTTTTCCTCTTTTTCCTCAGTACTGAGAATAGTATCTAGCACATAGCAGGCACTTAATAAATGCTGATAAACCTTGCTAGTCAGGTGGAGTCTGATGTTGCTTGAGTGAATAGAGTTTGCATGTTGTCACTCCCATTAAAATATGAACTCTGTGGGGGCAGACGCCATTTTTTTGTAGGACAATGAGGGTTAAGTGACTTGCCAGAGTTACACAGCTGGTAAGTGTCAAGTGTCTGAGGCCAGATTTGAACTCAGGTCCTTCTGAATCCAAGGCCAGTGCTTTCTCCACTATGCCACCTAGCTGCCCCTGGCAGAAACCATTGTTTTAAACTATTTTTGTATCCCCCATGCTTAGCACAATGCCTGAAACACAATAAACACTTAACAAACACTTGTTGATTGCTTCTTTAAAATAATTACTAAACAGTTTAAATTGGAGTCAATACCTGGACTTGAATCATGGCTCTGCCACTTGGTACCCAAGGTCTCTTCCAGCTCTAAGTCTTTCATTCCTCCTTCCTCACAGATTTACTGTGAAGTAAGCTTGTGATAAAGCTTGAAGTACAAGGTGGCACAGTCAAGAGTATGGGATTTGGAGTCTGAAAGATCCAAGTTCAAGTCAACCTTCAGACATTTACTCTGTGTGACCTTGGTTTCTTCTTCATCTGTAAAATGGAGATGATAGTCTCGCCCACCTTACAGGGTTGTTGTGAGAAAAATCTATGTGAGGCATTTTGCAAATCCTAAAGTGCTATATAAATGGTAGCTATCATTATTGAGGTGGTGGTTAATTATGTTGCTGTTATTCAAAAGAAGAAGGGCCTCGAATAAAGGAATAAAGAAGAAGGGTGAGGGAGATGTATAGATCTCTCTCCATATCTATATATCCATGTATGGATGGATGGATATGTAGTGAATATGGGAATAGGCTAAAAGTCTTGGAAAATAAATGAAAAGTTTTAAAGACCCAAGGGCTTGTCCAATTCATTTCCTACCAATAGATGCCCTAATAGACACTCCTGAGAATTATTCCATCCTCATGTGATCAATTACTTTCCTTCTTTTTCCCTTCCTCCTTCCTTCTTCTTTGCCTCTTTTCTTCATTCATTGCTTCCTTCCTTCTCTTCCTTTCCTTTTCCTTCCCTTCCCTTCCACCCTTCTGAAATAAAAATGATCTGATCATTTAAAAGTACTAGATTGCTTTGGAGTGTTTTTCTACTTTAGTAAAATTTGAGGAAGGGCAGCTACGTGGCATAGTGGATAGAGCACTGGCCCTGGATTCAGAAGTACCTGAGTTTAAATCCAACCTCAGATACTTGACACTTACTGGCTGTGTGACCTTGGGCAAGTCACTTAACCCTCATTGCCCCATTTAAAAAAAAGTAAAATTTGAGGGACTAGAATATAAATAAAATAGAGATGAAGAGAAGAGAAGAGCTGGAAGGAACTTCATTTCACAGAGGAAGAATTAAGACCTAGAGAGATTAAGTGATTTGATCAGGGTCACACAGGTATTGAATGGCAGAGATAGAATCTGAACTCAGCGCCTCTTAGCAGATCCACAGCACTGTCTACTGTACCACTGTCTTCATGTAGATGGACATGCTAGGGAGGAAGAGAGATAAAAATAGAAGATGAAGGGAGAAAGACAGAGATAGATAGAAATGAAGACAAACACAGAGAAAGAGAGACACAGAGACACTGAGAGGGGGAAAGAGAGATTTTCTACACATTCCTTCATTTACATGTATATTCTTGCTTCTGAGAATGACTGCTGTTTCCTCTAGAATCCAGGCTAGGAGAGCTGCAAAATGCATCTTGGTCATAGGAATTCAACAGCCCCATGTATTTAGATGCTCAAATGCAGCAGCAATCTATCAAAGAGAGTATATTGGACTGAATGGAGAGATTTTTAATAAGCGAAGAAGGGGTGCACTTTACCCAATAAAAAGAGCATAGAGAGACCCTGACTGTGGCTAATGTGCATAAAAAATTCAGCCTGTCAGATCCTCACTTTTCTAATTCAGTAATCTAAATAATTTATTTGACATTTTAGCTCAAGATGACCTTTCTTGGGAAAAAATTACTGTTTTAAACTTTTAGCAAGTGCAACCCTAGCCACAGATTCCCTGTTGAAGTCTGCATTTTCCCAAATGAGCAAAGGTTAATCTGGTTCTGCTCAAACACATTGCTGACCCTTTTAAACAGTTCACAAAATGTCATTTAATTTTTTAATCTAATTTCAATTATATTGTAATATTTTGATTGAGGATTGGGGAGGGGTGATTTCAATGAGCAGCAACTCTCCACTTTAAGGGGTTTCAACAAATGATTCATTGTAAATAAAAGAGCCTTTGGAAAGGCTATGCATCTCAGCTGTAATGTGGAAAACATTCCTCATGAACCTAAGTGAATGCATATGGAGAATTAACAGGTAGAGAGTAACATCGCAGGTTCTCAGGAGTGACAATGTAAGAATACAAGCTCCCTAATAGTCTCTTCTAAGCCAAAAAGCACCTTGGGTACCCTCCCAGGTCACCACAGGACAGGAAGTAAGTATAATTCCTCCCTTTTCTATCCCAAATCATTTATTTAGTTTCTTAATAGGTCAAAAAAATCAAGACTTCCCAGTATGAGGATTACAGTATGACCCATTCTACATAAGGAAGGTTGTTGTTCCTTTGAGGTATCCTAGGGGACAGAATGCATGAGAAAATCTTCTTGAGATCCCGAGATCCCTGATGGCAAGAGGCTGCTCCTGCTTGTACCCAGGGAAAAACAGAATGGGATTCTATGGCTTAACTCGCATCACATTTTCGTTCCTCCCCAGTTAAGTAGATAATCCAACATGTTGTGCATTGCCATTTTTAAGCAGCTTTCCCATATGGCCATTGGGTAACCTGTGTTTCTCATTGATTTGCAAACCCCAAATGTCAACATCTGTAGCCAGAGCTGAGCATCTGGGTAAAGTTTGGCTGAGTAGGTGCTCAAGTATGCATTTCAAAGAAAGGAAAGGACAGTTCAGCCCCATTTGTTCTCACTGCCAGCCCTTTGTATGTGGCCTCATGGCTGGCTGTTTCTCTGATACCAACTTTTCTCCTTCCATTCAATGCAAACCTTCCTTGTATCATATGCTGTAGTACAATTGAAAGAACACTGAACTTGGAGTCAAAGGACTTGAATTCAAATCCCATTCCCTACTATTCTTACTATTACCATAACTTACTCCCTGTGCAACCTTGGCTAGTACAGCGGCTAGGTGACATAGTGAATAGGGTGCTGGACCTGGAGTTGGGAAGACCTAAGTTCAAATATAGTCTCAGACACTTTCTAGTTGTGTGACCCTGGGTAAGTCACTTAACCTTGTTTGCCTCATCTGTAAAATGAGGTAGAGAAGGAAATGGCAAACCAATCCAGTCTCTTTGCCCAGAAAACCCCAAGTAGGGTCAGGAAAAATCAAGACTGAAATGACAGACCAACCCTGCCCCCCCCCCAAAAAAAAAACTTGAATGAGATTTAATTTCTCTTCACCTTAATCTTCATATCCAAAATGAAATTATTGGACTAGGTAATCTCTAATGCCCCTTACAGGTCTAGATTATGAACCTATGAGGTATAGACAATAGGAGGGGGAGGGGTTTTAGAAAACCATATTCCCATCTATCATATAATAGAAACAATCCAGAAAACTCCCCCTGCCCCATACTTTCCTAGCCATCCTTCAATATCATATCATTATTATTTTGTGGTGCCAATAGGCCTTGTGGTGACATGAATGATAATCTGCAGTTGATCCTTTCATTGTGACCACTAGCCAGTTGTGCTAGTCTCCACATAAGGCTGTTCAGAATAAACTCTGTTAATTAGAGGATCATAGGTTTATAGCCAGATAGGACTTTGAAAAACAGCCAGTCCATTTCCCTCATCTTAGAGCTAAGGAAAATAAGCTCAAATGACTTGTCCAATGATAAACAAATTTTAAGCATCAGAGCCAGCATTAGGACCCAGGTCCTCTGATGGCAAAACTGGCATCTTTTTGATGAAATAAATCCATTAGTCATCATTGTAGAAGTCAGAGATCCTTAGGGATCATGAAGGTCCACCCCTGCATTTCACAGACGTAAACACGGGCCCTGTTCTTAAGAAAAGAATTCAAATTGCTGCTTCTGTAAAAGACAAATCACTTAGAAACACCTAAAAGTGTTCAAAAATGAGTCATAGCAACAAATGGTACCAAAAGTAACCCTTGATTGACAACTGTTTTCTTCCAGAGTTGTTATCAAAGTTGTTTAATGTTATCTGAGTCACACAAAATACATTTTTGTATCTATCATCATTTTTTTCCCTATCTTTGACGCTGGACAATGGTTTCGTTCTGTGCTCACAGACATCATTATTTACCAGAAGAAGCAGCTAACATACATTTAGTAATGAGGCTCAAATGGACTGTCTTGGGCACAGAGTAAGCTACACACAATACTATTGCTATGCAGAGCTGTAACTAGGGTGGGGCAATAGAGTTTTGTCCCAGGGCACTAAATTTAGAGGGCTGGCAGCACTTGTAATCCAGCATGGGAGAATCAACAGAATTTAGCACTAATTGGCATGAGTAATTTGTTGAACTAAGAAGCTAGCAGATGGCAGTCTTTTCCTTGCCCCACTATGCACCCCCCTACATAAACTTTTGCAGCAGCTTCCCCAGAAGTAACTTCACATCTGTTTCCTGGAGTCTCTGTCTCCCAGATATAGGGCAATATCCTTTTCCCTTGGCACACATGAACACATATGCAGGTGCACATGCATGCACACATACACACATCTTATTTGTGGTTCTGCTGATAACCTCATCCATGCAATAATGGGATAAGAAAATAAGGTTGGATGAAGCTGATTGTTGTTGTTGTTTAGTTATGTCCAAATCTTCATGATCCCATTTGCAGTTTTCTCAGCAAAGATACGGAAATGGCTTGCCATTTACTTTTTTTGTTCATTTTTACAGATGAGGAAACTGAGGGAAACAGGGTTAAGTGACTTGCTCAGGGTCATATAGCTAGTATCTGAGGCCATATTTAAACTCAGATCTTCCTGACTCAAGGCCAAGTGAATTATCCATTGTGCCATCTAGCTGTCCCTGATGCTGATTAACTTTCTGTTGTTATGAAATTATAAGTTCTAATCAGGGTAGAAGTTGGTAAAAATTCTAGTATATCAAAATTATCTATTTTACATTTTGTATTGCTCTCTATATCTTCTTTGATCCTAAACTCTTCCTCTGTCCATAAATCTTGACAGATAAACTATTCTATGATCTCTTAATTTGCTTATGGTGCCAACCTTTATGTGTAAATCACGTACCCATTTTGACCTTATTTAAGTATACAGTGTGAGTTGTTGGTCTATACCTAGTTTTTGCCATACTGTTTTCCAATTTTTCCTGCAGTTTTTATCAAATAATGAGTTTTTGTTGCAAAAGTTTGGATCTTTGGGTTATCATATACTAAATTACTATAGTCATTTACTATTGTGTAATTTGTTCCTATTCTATTCCACTGATCTACCTCTCTATTTCTTAGCCAGTACCAAATTGTTTCGATAATTACTGCTTTATAATACAGTTGGAGATCTGGTACTGTCAGAATACCTTCTTTTGCATTTTTTCATTGATCCCCTTGATATTCTTGAGCTTTTGTTCTTACAGATGAATTTTGTTATTTTTTTATGCTCCATAAAATATTTTTGATATTTTATTGGTATGGTATTAATCATTTAATTAATTTAGGTAGGATTTTTATTTTTATTATATTGGCTCACCCTACCCATGAGCTATGAGATATTAATTATCTTTTCAATTGTTTAGACCTGACTTTATTTCTGTGAAAAGTACTTTATAGTTCTGGTCATATAGTTCCTGGGTTTGTCTTGGCAGGTAGACTCCCAAGTATTTTTCTTTGTCTACAGTTATTTTAAGTTGAATTTCTCTTTCTATCTATTGTTGCTGGATATTATTGGTAATATATACAAATGTTGATGGTTTATGTAGGTTTATTTTGTATCCTGAAACTTTGCTAAAGTTGTTAATAATTTCAAGTAGTTTTAGTTGATTTTCTAGGATTTTCTAAGTATATATATCATCTGCAAAGAGTGATAGTTTTGTTTCCTCATTACCTATTCTTTTTTTGTTGTTGTTTTGTTTTTGTTTTTTGTTTTTTGGTGAGGCAATTGGGGTTAAGTGACTTGCCCAGAGTCACACAGCTAGTAAGTGTTAAGTGTCTAAGGCCGGATTTGAACTCAGGTCCTCCCACATCCAGGGCCGGTGCTCTATCCACTGTGTCACCTAGATGCCCCCTCATTACCTATTCTAAATCCTTTCATTTCTTTTTCTTCTCTTATTGCTATAGCTAACATTTCTAGTACAATATTAAATAATAGAGGTGATAATGGGCATATTCTCACTATCCATGTTCTTTAAGAAGAACTCTCTTGTTTGAACAGAACCCCAAGAACTCTTGCCACCTGGAAGCACATAATCAGCATTTTCATTTACTAGGGATCATGTAGAGTAGATGGCAGACTAGAATAGTTTTCTCTGTCTTTCAAAGAAGCAAATCTGACCCTTGGCTTTTCTCCCTAATTCAACATAGCTAAAAATGATCATTTTTTTTTAGTAATTACATGTTTGTTGGTAAAAGCAGTCATCATAGTTAAATCACATAAATGTATCACTATTTAAAAAAGAAAAAAGATGACAACAGAAATCTTCCTAGGAAGGAATATTTGGAACAGAAACCCAATCTCTTACAAGCCAAAGGGGGAAAGGGAATAGGGTTGAATCAGATTAGTTAATCAGTAACTATCTATGGAATACCTACTATGTGCTGAATACACATTAGACTTAAAAGTGGAGAACAATAGCTTCAGACCTAATTGTAGAGATGAAGCACAGAAGAAATGACTTGAGAACTATTAAAAAGCCAATCTAGCACCAGGCTTAAGAATAGGCATCTTGTCAGCTCCCCTCCTCACAAGAAACCTCATAGTCATCATTTCCTTGACCAAGAAACATGGAGGCTGCTATTTTCATCAGCACACCCTGAAACAACGGCATTCCATGCTCCATTTAAATGGATGGGCAGGGTTAAATCAACGCATTCCTGGATGCCAACTTACTAGTCCAATCAACCTCCTATTATGTAGTTCTTCAATTCTAGTCATCAGGGGCAGCTAGGTGGCGCAGTGGATAAAGCACTGGTCCTGGATTCAGGAGGACCTGAGTTCAAATCTAACTTCAGACACTTGACACTTATTAGCTGTGTGACCCTGGGCAAGTCACTTAACCCTCATTGCCTGCAAAAAAAAATTCTGGTCATCCACTTTCATTGTCCTATAAGCAAGCTACTTGTCCCTCCATTCCTGAACCCTTATTGATATTCACATTAATTTGGCTCCTCCCTGGATTCACTCTAAACTGGTTTACTCCTGTCATCATCACATTGAACACTTTGTAATCCCTCTCAACAAATTCCTGTTTTCCTTTAAGATATTTTATACTTCATTGCTTCAGACTGAATCCTGACTTTCCCAATAAGTGCTAATAAATATCTGGTAATTGCTGATTGACTGAAATTAATCATAGTACATCCCTCAAAACAGTTTCCATCAGAGAATGCTCTTCCCACTTCCTTCCCTAGACTCATATATCCAAGATGTTGAGTTGTCCTCTTCCTTATTCTCCAAAGTAACAAATTAGTCCTATGCCAACATTTTTCAGAAAAAAAAAATGAAAAGAAAAAATCTTTCGCCCTTCAAGGTCTATGAAATCCATTTGTCTTATATTTAAAATATTTTGTTGTGAACATAATAATCATCAACAACCACAAACATTTCCATAAAGAATTAGTACAATAATGATATATGAAACAATGAATCTAGCATGTATATTTTGATTTGAAGTACAAATTAAATTTAACCCAATAGCACCAACACTGCCCTTGTCATTGTTGTATTCCCCCCCCCAAATTCTGTTCCCTATATAATTTAAATGGTTCATTCAGTCTCTTTTCTGGTATAACTATTACTACCACTCACAATGATCCCCCAAATACTCCTCCATTCTCAAAGAAAAAAAATATCTTCCTTTGTAATAAATAAGTATAGTTAAGCAAAGCAAATGTGTGTTGTATCAATCTTATCTGAAAATATTTGTCTCATTCTATACCTACAGTCCATCACCTCTCCAACAAGAGATGGAAAACATGCTTCATCATTAGTCTTGCGGAGTCAGATACAGAGTGAAGTGAGCAGAACCAGGAGAACATTTTATACATTGACTACAACAGTATGCAATCCATTTAAACTGTCCTCTCCACATTCTTGTTCTCATCATTTAACAATCTCCTGGTCATTTGCCCAACATTCCCAGTGACTTCAGTGTGTTGATCAGTCTTTTTCTTCATAATCATCCATCACATTCAAGGACTTCAATGTTCATGTTAACAATTGCCCCTTTGTAAACAGAATTGCTCAACCTCCTCAATTCCAATTACTTCTTTCCACACCCCAATTCATCCCAACATTAGTGCTTCTCCAACTATGAGCCAAGAACCCTTGGACAGCCAAGGAGTTATTACAAAAGACTTGTAATTTCATATTCTCATCGAGCATTGTTGTTTTGACTTTATCTTTGAACAAAATATACAATATTCCTTAATATGATAAATAAGCAAATATATCTTCTATGGAATGAATAATGCCTTGCACATATATGCATGATTATTTTTTCAAGTGTATGCAGATGCTGTTGTGATTAATAAAGTATGAAAAATGGAAAACATCTAAAAGTGTTACTGAATTCATAGTAGCTTTTTGTCATCATATATTTTCTTACTCAATGGACACTATTAGCATAACTCATCATATGGGCATCAAAAAAGTTCAGAACCATTGCCTTATACTTTACCTTCCCACAGCACTTCCCCACCTCCAAGATCTCAGTGTTCAAAATTCTATTCTCTCATTACAATTGATGGCCTTCTGCTTCTTCCATTTTCCCCCCAACCCCTCACTAAACCTGCTCTCTTGACTCCCCCGGTCTCTTTTTTTAGTCTATCCTCTCCACTCTGACTTCTCTCTAATGTTTTGTTAGTGAGAACCCTAGAATCCCTTAACTAACAGACCTTCTGACACTAAACACTTAACCTGAACTCTGTTAAGAAACAACAATCCAAATTCTCCACTTCTAATCCCAAGATACTGTGCTCCAAGATAAAATCATGAAATTGAATGACTTTACCCCTTCTACATTTATGATATATGATCGTGGCTAGCTTCTTACTATTGAAGAACTTTTTGTGTAGTCTCTACTTATATTGCCTTCTTATTGTATTCTCAAAACAATCCCAAACATTTTCCACTCTTCCACCCTCAACTACAGTCCTAATCTCACACACTTAGAAAAGAGCTTCCTACTTCATCAAGAAAGAGTGAAGCCATCCAAAAAGAGCTCTCTCAAGTCACCTTCTCCATTTTAAAAAATGGTATTATCAACCATTCTTCTTTCCTTCCCCCTGATCTTGGAGGAAAAGGTACCCTCCCTTCTGAGGTTAAGCCATCAAACCTTTGCTTTTGAACTTATCCTCTCCTTCTTTCGCCAGGACTTTGTTCCTGTAACTATCCCTTCTCTTTCACGGATGTTTAATCTCTCCCACTTCATTGCTTCCTTCCCATTCTGTCTAGGAACATTTTCGGCTCTCCCCAATTCTAAAGAATTATTCTCCATGACACTACTATTTCATCTACCTACTATCCCATCTCTTTCCTACATTCTACTGCTAAACTTCTTGGGAAAAGTTATTTTCATGAGACATTCATTTTTGGATGTGACTGATGGGGGGAAGGAGACTTTTCTTGCTAGACTCTCCATACTTGTTATGAGGGTTTTATTTTTGGTCTTTGCTGTTGTTCAGTTTGTTATCCTGTTCAATTTGGAAGGGCAATTAGAAGCAGAAATAAAAATGATTGTAAAAAAAGGCAAATTAAAAATGAATGAAGTTAAATGGAAAGAAAGAAAAAAGGAAGAAAGAAAGAAGGAAGGAAAGAAAAAATGTTCTGCTCCTAGTGTCTTGACTTCCTCAACACCTACACTCTCTTCAGCCCCTTACATTTTGGCTTTAGTCTCTTACTCTTGTTTCCAAAATACCCAATCCTCTGGTTTTCCTACCTCTCTAACTAGACTTTCTCTTTCTCCTTCAAAGTCTCCTCATCCTTTTTTTCCAATTCTTTATACTGAGTATTCATCAATCCTGTCCTAAGCCCTCTTTTCTCTCTCTCTACCTCTGAAATTTGCCACCTGCGTAACTGCAGCAGGATATGAATCTTGAACTGAGCTTTGAGGGATTCTAATCATTTCTGAGCACTCTGGGTAATTTGAAGACGAATTGTACATGGCCCTTTCTCTCAAGTAACTTACAGTCAAGTACCAGAGATAAGACAAGCACACGGTAAAGTAGCAGGCCTGTCAGTCAACAAGTATTTATGAAGCACCTATTATGTTCCAGGTACTGTGTGAAACACTTGGGATACAAAGAAAGTAAAAAACACAGCCCTTTCTCTTAAGGAGCTCACATTATAATGGGGGAGACAGTATCCAAACATCTATTAATAAATAATACACAGAATAAACTAAAGGGAATTAAAGGGGGACATAGCATTAAGAATAGGGTTCTTGCAGAAGGTGGGATTTTAGCTGAAACCTGATGGAAGCCAAGGAGGCAGAGATGAGGAAGGAGAACTTCCAGGAATAGGGGACAATCAGTAAAAATGCAGTTGGGAGATGGAGTATCTTACATAAGGAATAGTAAGGAGGCCAGTTTCACTTAATCATAAAATATGTGGAAGGAAGTAAAAATATAAGAAAACTAGAAAGGTAGGTAGGGGTCAGCTGATGAAGGGCTTTCAAAGTCAGATGATTTTTTAAATTAATCCTATAAGTTATAAAGAGTCTCTAAAATTTATCAATTGGGTGAGAGGGAGGGAGCTATACTTTAGGAATATCACTTTGGTAGTTGAGTCAAGAATGGACTGTAGTAGAGAGGATCCTCAGGCAGCAAGAGAAGCTAGAGGGCAATAGTCTAGACCCTGAGGTATGAGGGCTTGCACCAGGATAATGGCAGTATCAGAGGAGATAATAAAGTATATAAAAGAGATGCTGGGAAGATGGAATCAGCAAGACTAGGTAACAAATTGGCTGGGGGGAGTAAGAAAGTGAGGGTTCAAGAAAGATACCTAGGTTGAGAGCCTTGGTGACTGCGACGATGGTAATAATACCCTTTACAGTCAAAGAGAAGTTCAAAAGAGATGGGGCAGGGTTTGGGAGAAAGATTCTAAATTCAGTTTTGTACATATTGAGTTTAAGGTGTCTACTAGGACATACAGTTTAGTATATCCAATAGAGAGATGGAAATGAGAGACTAGATATCAAGAGAGAGGTTAGGGCTGGATAAATAGGTCTAAGAAGCATCTGCATAATCAAATGATGAAAACTGAACCCATGAAAGCTGATAAGATCACCAAGCAAAGTAATATAGAGGGAGGAGAAAAGAGGACTCAGAACAGAGCTTTGGAAGGCATTCATGACTATCAACCATGTACTGGATGAAGGTCTAGAAAAGACTGTTAAGAAGGAATGGTGAGATCAAATGATAAAAGAAAGAAGTAATTTTGCAATAATGTAAAGAGAAATTGAGTAGGAGAAAAATCAAGGAGAAAAAGTTGATGAACTAGGTCAAAGGCTGCAGAGAGGTCAAGAAGTATAGTGATTAGGGGCAGCTAGATGGTGCAGTGGTTAAAGCACTGGCCCTGGACTCAGGAGTACCTGAGTTCAAATCCAGCCTCAGACACTTAACACATAATAGCTGTGTGACCCTGGGCAAGTCACTTAACCCCCATTGCCTGCAAAAAAAAAAAAAAGAAGTATAATGATTGAGACAAGACCATTAGATTTTACATGTAAGAGATAATAGCGGTGGCACAGTGGATAAAACACCAGCCCTGGATTCAGGAGGACCTGAGTTCAAATCTGGCCTCAGACACTTGACACTTACTAGCTGTGTGACCCTGAGCAAGTCACTTAACCTTCATTGCCCTGGAGAGAGAGAGAGAGAGAGAGAGAGAGAGAAAGAATATGAATCAGTAAGTTTAGGGAGAAAAGTTTCAGCTGAATGATGAGTTTGGAAGCTAGACTATAGGGAGTTAAAATGAAAATGAGAGGAAAGGAGACACCAATTGTAGGCAAGTCTTTTCAAGAAGTTTAGCCAGGAAAGGAAGAAGAAATAGAGGATGATAGCTATCAGTGATTGATAGTTCAAGCGATTATTTTAAAGATGGGGGAAGACATGGACATGTTTCTATATGACAGGCAAGAGGTATGGAAAAAAAGAACTATAAGGCTTTAGAGAAGGAAGAACTTACTCTCTGTTGAAGTATTCAGGGAAGACTTCATGAAAGAGATGGGATTTTTGTCAGTCAATAGTCAACCAACATTTATCCAGCACCTACTACACGCCAGGAATCTTGTTATTTGCTAGCTGTACAAAGAAAATAATTTAACAGTACCTGACTTCAAGGGGGTCATATTCTCCACTGGCAGACAATATGTGTGTGTATGTATGTATGTATGTATGTATGTATGTATGTATGTATGCAGAATAATTACCAAACAAATACAAGGTAATTTAGAGAGGACAATCACTCACAACTGGAAAATCTGGAAATGTATCGTGTGGAAGGTGGTGTCTGAACTGAGTCTAGAGTGAACAAGAGCTTCTAAGAGGCAGAGGTGAGGAGAAAGTGCATTCCAGGAATGAAGGACAGCCAGCACAAAGCTGCAAAGACAGGAGATTTGAACTAGCACTTGAAGTATGGGTAGAACTTAAACAAGTATGGGGGAAGATTCCTTATGGTAAATATGTTATCTACCTTGGTCTTAGCACAGAAAACACTAGCCATTCCCTTATCAGTTCTCCAAGTAATTTCTGCCAATCAAAACACACACACACACACACACACACACACACACACACACACACGCACACACGCACAACTGTGTTCCTATATCATGAACTAGGTCTCCACAGGCACACCAGCAGTAAGAGGAAAGCAACTCCCCTTTTTCCTAAAATAGATAGGGACAAATGGTAGAGTTGAAGGATTTTCTCTCTTACTAGGACCCATGATCCTCTTTGAGAATAAAGGACTAACAACAACCACCCTTAGGACAACTCATCCCATCTCTTTTAATCAACACCCTCCCTTCTCTTCCAAACCAAGCTTTTCCAGTAGCACTATCAGGTAAGACAAGTCCCTTCACTTTCCTCTAGATAGATAAGCAATGGAGGTCAACACTCAATAGACATTTATTAAATGCTTACTATCAATGCCTTGGGGGTAGATATACTATAAAGCTATATAGACTGTGTAGGCTATCTATACTATATAGGCCTTGGGCATATTAAGAAAGTCAAAATCACAATCCCTGTGTTCAAAGGTCTAATGTCTACTGGGGGGGACAACAAACAAATATCTTTGTATATGCAAAATCTATCCAGTGTTGATGGAAATTAATCTCAGAGGGAAGGCACCAGAGATTGAAAAGTTTGAAAAAGTGGATGGCTTTAATTTTCTTGATCCTGGATCAAATTATGTAAACTCAGAAGTCTTTTTAAGCCTGAGGCTCATCTTCAGAGGATCATAGATTTAGAGGTTGAAGGAACCTTAGAAATCCTCTATTCCAGTTTCCTCATTTAGAAACTGAAGCCCAGAGAGGTGACAGGCCCAAAGCAATAAAGGAAATAGGGAACAGAGTCAAGATTTGAACACTTGTCCTTCAACTCCCAATCCAGCATTCTTTGAACTGCATGACTCTGTCTGCCTTGGAGCTTCTCCTCTAGATCCAAGGGCTTGTAGCCCCATCCCTTCTGTGAGACTATTAAATTATTCACCCCTGTCCATGCCATTAGACAGACATTCTTTTTAATTCTTCTACTCCATGAGTGTCATCCTAGATTAAGGAGATACGCACATTGTGGTCAGGCTCGCCAGAACATGTCATAAGCCAAATGGTGATAGGATCCACATCTCCAATGTTAAGGAAAGGTCGCTGGGAGGGGTAACTACGAAGAGCTGCATAGAGAGTATTGCAGATCAGGCCATGGAGAAAGAAAAATATGAAGTGGCTTACTTGAACAACTTGTCTCACTTTATCACAGAGAAGTTGGTTGATACAATTCAGAGGAAGACAATGGAACACAAGCAATTATTCAGAGCTCTAATCATATTCTCGAAAAATGCACCTGTAGAACTGATGCAAAGTGAAGTGAGCAGAACAAGGAGATTGTCGTACACAGCAACAGCAATATTATAATGATGATCGACTCTGAAACCCTTTAGCCACTCTGATCAATACAATGATCCAAGACAGTTTGGAAGGACACGTGATGAAAATTGACCATCTACTGCCAGAGAGAGACTGATGAACTCTGAGTACAAGTTGAAATATAATTTTCTCACTTTCTTGATTTTTCTTGGGTTTTATTTTTGTGACATGGCTAATATGGAAATATGTTTTGCATGAATTCACATGTATAACGGGTATCATGTATTGCTTTGCCTTCTCAGTGAGTGGGGGAGGGGTTGGAGGAAGGGAGAGAATTTGGAATTCAAAACTTTCTTTTAATGCTTAAAAACAATAATAAGTAATAAATTGACAAATGAATCTTTGTTCTTTCTTATTTTCCTTTACTTTTTTTTTTAAGAAAGAAGAAAAGTAATAGATAATCTGAATGAGGGTTCAATTTGTACCATCCAAATCCATCTGGCCCAGAGGTGATACACCTTTCAAAGGGGCTATTTGATAAGCAGTGTGGGTGAATGCTCCACATGCCTACATTCAGCTGCACATACTGAAATAGAGGGACTGCCCTCGCTTTTAAAAAAAAAAAGCAGGAGTAGCCACCTAAACAAGGGTACAATGTGAGTGGGCTTGCCCTACCTGATCACAATGGAAAACCCCTTCAAGTGAAAAGCAAGCAGCCTAATTTCTATTATTCCACTAGGCAGCAGCAAGGGGTTTTGATCTTCCCTGTGTTCATTTCTCAGCCAGCCCTCTTCTTTTGTCTGACTCTTTTCAATGAGGTACTGCGGAGTTTTATTATCATTATTATTATTATTATTGTTATTTTCTTCCAACCAGAAAATGTAGTGTTATTCTGTAAATGTTTTCTTGCTGTCATACTCTCAGACTATTTTCTTCCTTGTTTTTTGGGTGCCTGAATCTGCCTTTGGTCACACTATTTGCTCCTCTATGGTCACCTCGGAGAAGATTAACCCTTTCATTAAAAAACCCTGGCCCGGGTCAAACTACCGCCTGACTGGGGACTCTTACATCCCTTTGATCTCCCAGCTATGGAGAAATTATTAGCAAATTCTAAGCCTTCCCATGTGATTTGTTTTTGTAAATTTGTAGAAATTATTCCTAATCCTATTACGTGGCCTAGGGCAGAGCTGCATTAAATATAGGAGACTTTTTGTTATATGGCAGATGGATAATGAAGGAATGCTGAATGCAGCTCCATTCCAAATTATGGGAATGTGGACATTCCATCAGCATTCACTTAATCCTCTGCCACGGCCGACGCCTTTGATGAATGCTCTCATTTATGACCACTGATGCCACTCACTTAATTTCAGGGAAGAAAAATAATACCTAGCTGTTAATGTGAATATTTGAGTTTATGGCTGTACAATGAATAATTGTGACATTATCAAAGGAACATCTCCTTATACATTATTCAGTTGTATAGACCGCATTAACCAGAGATAGGAAACTTGCAATTTTGTATCTTCCATCTTCTTTGGAACGGAGACACCATGCAGACAAAAGTCAGTGTCTCAACCCAAATTCTACCTGACAATGCGTATCAGCCCTCACTATATTTTGCTCATTGTGGTGCCAATCTCCTATCTTACCAATGACATTTTTTCAAAGAAAGAGGGGATTTCCTAGAGACTCGACCCCATGCAACTTCCAGAGCTTATTATTGAATAGGAAAATGTAGGCCTGCTTTTTGCTTTCATGCCGGAGTCGTGTAGGATGTCTTGAAGTTTAAACTGAAAATTAAGACAGCAGGCACACACCTTTGCTGCTTATACTTTATAGAAAAAAACTGAGATATCCTCTCCTATCCATTTCCAATGTTTGGTTTTCACTTAGCAGGAAGGTGATAACCTTTGGACATGATCCCTGATTCCTTTAGGTCTTTGCTAGGCTCATTTGGGCATAGATTGATGATACTACCATTAGGGATATTAATATAGAACCATTTATTTTGATATTCCATATAGAGAGATAGATGGAAATAGAGACAGAGCAAGATACATGATAGACATCAATGCAGATACAGGTGCCCATAATGATATAGAGATAGAGACAGACATCGAGATGGAGATAGAAATAGAGATCTATGGGTATAAGTATAGAAGTAGACAGAGATGATATAGACACAGATAATATAGGCAATAGATAGGCTCTTTTGTGTGGATCTTTTTCTTATTCTGGTGAAATCTATAGATTCCTCGGAATAATTTCTTTAAATGCATAAACTCAAATACATAGAATTTCAATGGAAACCAAAAGTTAGTGAAAAGGAAGATATAATTTTGCCCCCATCCAAGTTCAGGAACCCATTGAAATCTATCCATAGACCCCTATTCTGTGAACCCTGGGTGTATAACCCTTGATCTGGACCTAAACCTAGTCAAAGACATAAATACAAATAGAGGTATGTGTATGCGTGTGTGTGTGTGTGTGTGTGTGTGTGTGTGTGTGTGTGTGTAGTCCATAGGAAAATGTAGTCCTGCTTTTTGCTTTCATACCATAGTCATGTAAGGATATCTTAAAATTTAAACTGAAAATTAAGAAAGCAAGCACACATATATGTGTATACATACACATATATATGTATGTACATATATATATAAAGAGATAGATATAGATAAAGACATAGAGATGGATTATAGAGATAAATATATAGATATATAGATAATATGATATAGATATGGATATAGACATATTGCTAAGCTTTGTAATTATTTAAGCCTTTGTTTCTTTTTTTCTTTTCTTTTCTTTTTTTTTTTTGGGTGAGGCAATGAGGGTTAAGTGACTTGCCCAGGGTCACACAGCTAATAAGTGTCAAGTGTCTGAGGCTGAATTTGAACTCAGATCCCCCTGAATCCAGGGCCAATGCTTTATCTACTGCACCATCTAGCTGCCCCTAAGCCTTTGTTTCTATGGAGTTACTGGTATGTTGGGAACATTTAACTGTGAAAATGTATCCAATAGCTTTGCTAACATTTAATGTACTATACAATTGGAGTATTGGAGCATACATAGTATATGTAATTTTAAAACACTGGAGACATTTTGTAAAAGAAAGATTTTTTTAAAACTTAAATTATATATTTCTTTCTTTTCTCCTTCCTTCAGCGTAGCCACATAAGCCCAGGAATGACAGCTTTGGGCTATTGATGAAATCTGGCCATTTCAATTTGATGTCAGTATTACTTGGTAAACAGGTCATAGGTCAAAGAAGATATCTCTACAGATGCTCTAGTCCCTTTTTGAGTAAGCCTTGTCACATCAGTTGATATTCACTAATGGAAAAATGGCTACCAATAGGTCTGTGTGATTTTGGAGGCAGTCAAAATAAAATCAACAGGATATGTCATTTTTCCAGTTTTATAAAACCACGAGCCAAACATTTTTCGTATTTTGTTTATTTGGGGACTGTGAGTACATTTTTTTTTTTACACAGACCATGAATGAAACAATTGTAGGACAAGGACATTTTAGCCCATTCACAAATTCCATTGTAGAAGCCTGGCCAGGGAGGTCACAAAGGTTTAGAGATTAAGAGCTGGTACAAACATGAGGATTTTAAGTTCTTCAGATGGTCCTGTCATGATGTTGCCTGCAACTGGAGAGGTATACCAGATGAGCAGCACCCCAGTCTTCCTGTATTTCCCTAGGTGCTATTTGATTGGCTCATGTGCCAGGACACCAAAGAATGAGGACACTGAAACAGATCTGACCTTTTTTGTTTTTGCAAACAAAGTTTCATGATCAGCACCCTCTCAAGATTGATATTGCTGCTTCTGGGGATCAGGTCTGGGTCTGGCAATCACAGCCAAATGGGAACAAATTCCCAGTACAGAGGCTTTTGGAAAGTGACTCAGCTCTATATTACAGGTTACTTTGTAAATGGCTTCAACCCACTGTTGACCATTTTCTGTTCTCTTTAACGGGTAATGCATCTCTAAAAATGATGCCAGTTGCCAAGGCACCCAGCATTTCCCAGCAGACATTCTAGACTCTGTTGACAGTGATGGTACCCTTCCACAGAAAAATGGGTAAGAAGGAGAAAAATAGCTTGTAGGATCTTCAGTGGAATGGTATATTGAATATACTGTGGATTGATAAGTACTCTACTCTCTTTTGCCACCTTGTCACAGGAAGCATCACCAGTGTCAGAGATGAATAGCCTTGTTCTTTAACTATGGAGGATGAGAAGGTAACTGTTCTTTATGACAATCAACCGGGCAAAGATACGGTTACTGTATGCAGTTTCCTTGTATGAAGAAACACTTTAAATCAAGCAGAAACTCTTATTCAAAGAAAGCCCATGGCAAGCCCAAGCAAAAGAGGCCAGAGAGGGCCAAACTGTTCATGCCTTCCTTTCTCAGAAACAGACTTTACCATCCAAATAATTCAATGTTAACTTGTATTCAGAAAACAGAATAGTTTTTCAAAACAAAACTAATTTTTTTTCTTTCCAGAAATGACAGC
The DNA here is from genome assembly GCF_019393635.1 of Dromiciops gliroides. Classification (NCBI taxonomy): domain Eukaryota; kingdom Metazoa; phylum Chordata; class Mammalia; order Microbiotheria; family Microbiotheriidae; genus Dromiciops; species Dromiciops gliroides. The sequence goes on from NC_057862.1 coordinate 187,472,891, forward strand.
TTTAAAAAAAACACTAATGTGGAACCCATTTTTATTATCACTTGAGAGAGACAGACAGATAGAGAAAGACAGACAGAAAATGCCACGAAGACCCAAGTCTTGCTTTTAGGAGAATTTAAAACAATAAGGTAAAGCCCAGCCTCTTCAGAAAGAGTATCCTTTACATATAGAACTTGAAAGAAGAACATGGCATTAAAAGCACACTATTTCTGAGGCTCCAATGCTGAAATCAGGGAAAATCTGCCTAAGTATAAAACGTAAGGAAAAAGTCAGACTCTTAGATGCAGCTCAAAACTCCTCCCATCTCTCTATGCCCATGGAAGCATTGGTATTATTTTGGGCTCTGGAATCAGTGAAAAAAACAATTTTCTGACTGCCACTTATGGTTTTCTGATTGTAGGATGGCCCCTTCAGACCTCCAGACCCACAGATTGAAATATCCTCCTACTTCAAAGTCTGACATGCCCATTGGCACCCCCCTTTTCTCCATGTTCATCCTAAGCAAATGGGTTGAGAAGCTCACCGTCTATATCATGTGCGATAAATTATACTTTGCTGAAATGTTGCCTCACTAAAATATGCTAAGAAAGCTGTGAACAATATTTACAAATAGTTCAGATGTCACAACAAAACACCCACCACTTGTGCATTCTTACACTTTGCTATAATAAGCAGAGTAATAAAGGATACCGCTCTTAAAGATTAGGAAAGTATTCCTTACAGGAATGTAATTGGGAGAAATTCTTTTAAATTTATAGATAAATCTTTTCTCCCCCCACTACCCCCATCAGAAGATTCCTCACTCTTAGCTGTCAAGCCAGCAGCCACAATTGCATTTGTTTCCAACCGCTCATCCAACTGCACGCTGTTATCACCTCTTTTTATTTGGTATGTTGTTAATTTCCCGACAAAGCAGAGAACATTTTGTGTGTATATGTGTCTGACTACTGAATATATGTGTGTATATACATATATATAGTGAAGTTACTACAAATAGTAAATGCTATGTTTATACAGGGGAGTAGAAAAGAATTCCCTTGAACTTTCACCCAATGACATTAGAATATTATTTGTTCCTTGTGGGGTTATTGGAAGGGAGGGCAGGCATTATCATCACCAAAAGCCAGAAGAGAAAACTGAGATGAAAAGAGAGCAGGCGACTTGCCTAAGGTCACAGAGCTAATTAGCAGCAGGGTCTATATAGTAACCCAGTTTCCCTGCCTCCTCAACTTCACTTCTTCCTAATTGAAGTCATAGGATCATGAGGTCCTAAGTTTAGAGCTGGAAAAAGACCTGTGAGGCAATCTAGTCTAACCTTTCTAATTTTCCAGATGAAGAAACCGGTGTTCAAACTGGTTAAATGACCAGCTCAGGGTTACAGAGGAATTAACCCAAATGAATTCAAATTCAGATCCTATGTGGAAGAACTTTCAAAAGTTAAAGGCATTATACAACTATAAAGTGGTAGTGGTAGAGTTATTGGTAGTAGTAATTAAAAACTATTACAGATTATATTATTTATCTGGGGTGGAGAAGGGTCCTGATTGGTAATTTGTGGGTTTATCAGTGTAGGGAATTCCCAGTGAGGAAAATCTCTCTCCCAAGTTAGAATGGTGCCTCTTCTGTATCTTCAAGCCAGAGAATTGTTTGGATGGCACTGAACTGACTTGCCCCTGGTCACACAGGTTGTAGGTGTCAGAGTTAGAACCTGAACCCAGGACTTCTTGACTCCAAAAGGCTGACTTTCTATTCAGTATGCCATATCATACTGAATCCTAAAAGATATAAGCTTCTTGAAGACATGGATGGTTTCATTTTTTTTTTCTTTGTATCACTGGCACTGAGTCCACTACCTAGGACATAGTAGGCACTTAATAACTGCTGACTGCTTTATTCCTTTCCTTTTAAAATATAAGTAAATGGGGGCATCTAGGTGGCATGGTGGATAGAGCCCTGGCCCTGGAGTCAGGACGACCTGAGTTCAGATCCGGCTTCAGACACTTGACACTTACTAGCTGTGTGACCCTAGGAAAGTCACTTAACCCCAATCGCCTCACCCTAAAAGAAATAAATAATAAGTAAATGGCACAAGCTAAAATGTGGGAAAAGTCAAGAGAAAGTATAGCATTTCCCTTTTATTCTTTAAATAGCTATTAATAGCTTTAGTTATTTTTTAAATGGCTATTTAAAGCTGGTTTTGTTTGTGAAAGGTATTTTTCCACCACATAAGAGACCTCACATGATGATAGTTCATGTAGGACACCAAAGCAATGAATTCAAATTTTCCCAACATTTTATTTCATTTTTAAAGCAGAGATCAATATTCATTTGGAATACATTAGGGGTATCCTGGGTTTCATTTCCTTCTTGTGCACCACTACTTGCCTCTATGCCTAAGTGCAAAGATAGCTGTGTTTATCTCTAAGCAGGCGTAAGAAAGAAAAAACTTTGAGAGCCGGTTCAACAGTGTGTCTTTTGCTACTGATGTCTAAGAACTTCTCTTATAAATCTGCTTTACTTTAATTCAGATCAGTCTACAGTTAGGGGAATTTTTCACTCCCCACCCCACTTCTTCCAAAGTGCCAACAGAAAATTACCCTCAGTCTACAAGGCTCAAGACAACAGAGGCAGACAGAATCAAAATGCCTTACATACCAGTGGTGCTGTGGGCATCACAATCTCAGGAAACAGAGTCTGGCAAAAAATAAACTTGTTTACCCACTATCAAAAACACTTCTCAAGCTCTATATACATTTTTATTTCACATGAACACCAACCTAAATGTGGAGACACCACAGAAAGAGGAACTAAACATGCTGCATTCTCTCTGCCAAATTCTGATCTATGCGGAACAGTTAAGCTTGCCTTCTGCAAATTTAGATGCTGAAGCCTATATCCCTACCACCTAGGCAAGTGTTTTTCCTGTTTCAAAAAGACTCACCAACTAACTAGCAAGCAGTTTCTGTTTGGTTTGGTTTCTTTAAATTAAATAAATAAATAAACAGCAACTGGGATCCATAGCACAGTCAGACCAGTGACCAGGGCTGCCTGCAGAAGGACACTCTTTGGAGCTGATGAGCATGCAAATCTATACGAAAGGAGACCATTTGAAACAAATAAACTGTTCTGCATAAGGTTAAATACAGAACCTTACCCAGAAATGTAACCAAAGAAAGGCAGAGCCAATTTCTTTATTCAGGCTTCCTAGCCAAGGAGAGAGGTCCATTTCAAAAGTAGTTGTAGAAGCCAGTAGCTGTTTGCAGTTTTTTTTCAAACTTCAGCATAGAATCAATGGGAATCTGCAGATTACTAGTGTGATCAGCAAGGGGTAGGAAAAAAAGAGCCCTGCATTGGGGAATTTTTTTAAAGCAATTAATGCTACAGATTAGAAGAGAAGCTAGGGTGTTTTGAGCTCCGGCCATTTCATTTTTCGACTTTTAAGCTTATTATTATTCTGCTAATTATTTCACATTCGGAACTTGCTTGCTAGAGGGATGGATGACAGAGCCCTACATATTATCCCATACCCTGAGCACTGCAGGAGTAAGGAATTTCCACCTTTATTTCCTGTATCCAGTTTTTTGTTTTGTTTTGTTTTGTTGCCTTTTGCATATACCATTTCCCTTCCTCATGACCTCGGAGGTCCAGCCCAAGTGAGGATCTGCCAGGGGTCTGCCTAAATGCCTAGTTAACGAAAAGGTTACTAGAGCACTTACCCCAGAGACAGTCACAAAGAAAGATTCAAACCCCCAGATGTCTTTCTTCTTGCCTCAAACAAAGCAGATGTCTTAAATTTTGCAAGTCTGTGTGTAATCTATTTTGGCTCTGCAATTAAGAAACTATATATTTACCATGTCTTTGGGATATTTTGTTCCTGATGTTTTAAGGGGCATATTTCTTTTGGCTCCATATAAATCAAACCTTAACATTTAAAACTTGCCAAATAACTAAATAATGTTCCTTCATGTGGAATTAGAATGAAATATTGAAGGGGAATTTTTTTTTCTACTTTGGAAACCAGTTCCTCAGAATGCAGGTACGGCACAATCATTAAGCATGATCTCCTTAATTAAGAGGAACCCTGCTTGCACTAGTGAAGTCATCACAGAATATTTCCATTTTCCAGTCTTTTCACAAACAGATGGAGTCTCTCTGGAGTAAGAGCTGGCAAAGTGGGTTAATATGCCAGAAGCTATATTCTGAATGGATTCTGAAATGCCTGTATCAAGGTATAAAAACATAAACAATGTTCCTACAAGAAAAATCTTGAGGTCACCTGGGAATTGTTAAAAATGTAAATAGGTGAGTACTTTAATTAACATTCAGAATATCACTATCTAAACAGTTATATTCTCGAAGTTTGCAAGATACATAACATGAATATCATATACTAAAAGGTATTGTATTAATTCAAATGATTGAGTAAATGACTCCACCCAATCTATTCAAAGCACGATTAGGAGATTGCCTAAATATGTGGTTTGCTGTGATACTTCATTGCCTCAAGTGAAAATAGCAGCTAAATCACAACTATCCTAAAATGTTATAAATCTTTTATAACATTTGCACAGTAAACTTTTCTTTAAAAAGACACTGAAAGTCCCTGGAGCAACTTACTACAATGGAATCAATAATCATGAATAATTGCATGGGATATTATATATTTTAATTAGATGGCCCTTTACATTCTATTTGCCAGGTCACATATTGGTATGATTTCCTGAATCTTTCCCTTTGAAGACTGTAGCATTATCATCATAAACCAAATCCCACATAGGGCAGTGGAGGGGCTATATAGTGTGTATCAGGAGGGAGAAAGATAAAAGGAGGATAATTCTTGCCTAGACTTTTGAATTCTTTTCATTTGGGGGGCTTAACTCATCTTCTTTGTATTTATTGAATTGCTCCCCCTTTTTGTGAGTTAATTTCAACATACTTTCTCATTTGCATAAAAGCACTATGAAATACACTTGGGAAATAAGCTTAATAAGTGGTGGAGTCGGTTCATGTTTTAAGGAAAATCTCAAAGAAGTCTTTAAAAAAAAACAACAGGCTTTCCTAGGCTAAAATTCCTGTCATCAAGTTTTAGTCCTAGAAAAGTTAAGTTCCTCAAATGTGGCAAGCATAATGGTTCTGCAATCACTTGGAAATAGAGACATTCATTCTATTTAGAAAAACTGAAATTTCTAGAAACTGAAATTTCTAAAAACGCACACTTTCTAAATTCAGAAGTTCACACTGCGGCATTGTTGGAGGTATTGGTTTTTGGGGGGGTTTTTGAATGTTGTTTATCCACCTCTAATTTGTGGCAAAAGCTCAAAATCAAAAAGGACTTAGTTTGCTTCTCTGGCAGACAATTGAATTGGTCTGTAAAGAAAACTATTTTCAGGTAAGAAAACCACTGATTTCGAAGGACCATAGTTTTAGAGCTGGAAAGGTTATACAGTCTAACCTCCTCGTTTTACAGATGAGGAAACTGAGGGGCAGAAAGGTTAAGTGACTTGACATAATATGAAATAGTCTGCAACGCACGGTAGTCCATCAGTCTTTGTATAACTTACTAGGTTTTTTTTCTTCTGCTCACGGAAGGTCCAAACAGGTTTGGGAGGGCTTAAGCACTAGTAGGATTGTGCTTTACAAGACTGCAAACCTGATTTCTCCTCCCGGTGTTCTGAGAAATCAAAGGCGATTTAGAGTACAATAAAGAATAAAAATGGGATCAATTGTAAGAAGTATTTCTGTGAAGTCTGAACAAAGTGGAAATCTGAATTGCAGCCCCAAGTATTTAAATAAGCTCTTACAAAAGGAGTGCTAGGAACCATTATTTTGCATGATCTCTCGTGAATAATAGAAATGCTCTCTATCAGGTATTTTTACTTAAATGGCATAAATGTTTAAGAAAGATGGTGTTCATCCATTGTAACCTTTCAGCCACTAGTGTTGGTATTGTTATAACTTCATCTTTAAAAAAGAGAGATTGAATCGACACTAAAAAGAAAAGCTCAAACTTATCAAGCAATGTAGATTAAAACCTATATTTTGTGCCTCTACCATTTGATAGTATATCATTTCTCCTTTAAGGACACCACCAGAGACTTTCAGCATTCTTAAATGGCGAATGCCTGTCATATATAAACAGCATTATTGCACTCTTTTAAGATAATGTTGCTTTCACTCTGAATGGTATGTGTTGAGATGACTTACATAAGTTTTTAAAGAAATTAAATGTGTTTAACATATTTGGACTGCCAAGGGCTTTTTATTAAATCTTGAGTTTTACCTTTTCCCAAAGATTTTTTTTTTCATTTGATTTAAGAAGAAGCACAGTAAGGAACTTTACCAACAATGACTTACTCGCGTTTAAATAAAATCCAGTGTTGCACAGAACTGAATTTTGATGCTGAATTCATCAGCAAAGATCGGATCTAAGAAACCTTGATAGGGGAATTTTTGTTTGTTTATGTCTGGTTTGTAAAAAGTTTTACAGATAAAATTCAAATTATGACACTAAGGCCTGATTTCCAAATACTTAGCTGCCTTTTGCTCTGAATGCTATGCAATACTGTGAAAAGATCTGGGTCAGAAGACCTGTGTTCGAATCTCATCTCTTTCCATAGCTCACCACATGGCCTAAGGCAGGTTTTCTTAACTTGTCTGAGCTCATCTTCTATTATAGGGCCCTTGTAGTCCCTTCCGGCTCTAACATTAGATTGGCTCACTTGTATTTATTGTTCTCAAAAGGAACAGATTTAAAATGAGTCTTTTGTTCAGAGGATTTCATTATATTGTGGGTCTTCAGGAAAAGTGTGTTCCTAAAGCAAGCATCCTTCAATTGGGGCATAACAATATTTTCTGAAGGAATTTCTTTTTTAGTCTAAGCTTACAATTTCATCAAAGAATTCCATGGAGTAGAAACTCCCGTTCCAAATGCAGATCAGAAATGTGCCTATAACTTTTCATCTTAGAGAATTATCAAAGTGAAGGTGGGGGTGGGCTGAAGGTGTTGCTTGTGGTCACCTAGGGAGTATGTTTTAGAGGCAGGGCTTGAAATGAGGTTTTTCTGACTCCATGGCCAGTCCACTACAGCCTACTGCTTCTCTCAAAAAGGACTGAAAAAATCAATGCAAAATTCAGGCTACTTGTTGTTGTTGTTGTTGTTGTTTGTCCTCCTTACTCAGAGGACCATGACACCAGGGTGATGTCATGAGTTGCACTGAATTAGATTTTTAAGTGATGGGTGCTCAACTTAGAAAAGTAGTAAAATATTAAAAAAAAAACAAAACATGTTAAGCTTGCCTCTCGTACAAGCATTTAAGCCCTGTGCATGGGGTCATTTAGTCATCCTTTTTCTTAAAAAAAAAAATACTCATTTTAAAAAAGATATCTGCATAACAAAATTCTACTGAATTTCTCATGATTGGTCATACAAGTAAGATGCACCCCCGTCACCCAAACAAAAGATAGATCCTTTTTAACTCAGTGTTTTTTGGTTATATAGTTAAACGGTCTCTCTCAATCAGGGGACAACAGGCATCTCTGTTTGAAGACCATGTTTCTGATGCAAAAGACAAGAAATGTAATTTGATTCAATGTAACATTTATTAAGCCCCTTACTACATGCAAGGCACTGTGCTAGGAACTCAACTGGAGTATTGAGATGAAGTAAGTAATACAAAATCTTCTGCCTATAAAAGCACCTAAAATCTCACCACAGAAAAAATAATCTTCCTCTCCTATGATTTTTCCAGGTTTAATTTTTTTTAATATATTTTTGTGGTCCTAAAATTCCAGTCACTGCCTCCCATATGTTATTGTAATCATTTCAGGGCTTTTATTATAAAGGGGTGTGGAAGGGGGAGATTAGATTGCTCTTCTCTCTTATTAAGTAATTGTCTAATTCCCAGTCCCTTATCCCTATGCCCGCTGTACTAGAGATAGGAAAGCTGAGAATCTAAGAGATCTCACCCCCATTTAAGCCAGGGCCATTGTTACCACCAGTGTAAAATGACCTAAGCTTGGTTGTGTTCTCTTTCTACTCCTCCTTTCTAATTCTCTAAGACGTTCCCAGGAACCATGTACAGCTGCCTGGTATTCTTTTGAAAACAAAGGTACCATTTAAGTTAAATAGATAGCTTTTTTAAAAAAAGGTACACAGACAAATGACAAAGGTTTTAAAACCATTATGGCTGAAGAGAGAAAGGGATTCTTCCTCCAACTGATAAAATTGTTCCAAGTTCTCAGAAAAGTATTTAATGCTTTCTGCATGTCAGTCCCTCAAAGGATATGCGACAGGCTTTCAACTTTGCCTTATTTATATGTGAAATCCTGTGTCAATAATGCAATTTATTAAAGATCAACACAGATGTCATAAGAATAGACAAATTCAAAACTTGGGAATATATACATTATAGTTCATTTTTCAGCCTGCATACTACAATGACCTTATAGCAAAGCACTGGATTTTAATGAGATTCTAATGTAATATCAGATCTATATTTTAACTCTCATTTACTAAAGAAAAAAATATATGTGTATGTATGCATGTATATATGTGTGTATGTATATGTGTGTGTGTGTGTGTCAACTTCTAGTCCCCTCTACCTTTACTTAATTCAAACCCCCTAAAATATGTATGCTGCTGAACAAGGACCTCCTACAACCATACTTTTAATTGTATTTTGGAAAACTTTGCCTAGCACAAAACCAGACTATATTAAGGAGAAAAAGAAGGGATTGCATCCAAATGAAACCTCTATTTGGGAAATCTTAATGCATCATTTTTCAGAGGTTTTGTCAGGCATATTGCTTACTCAGATAATGGGCATGCCTTTCCAGTGAGGTATTTTTTTTTTTTGAAATGCGATCCTGGGTCACTTTGTGTTAAACTGACTTATTCCACACGTAAGATGAGTAATACCAGATAAAGTACTGTCATTAAAGCCCCCTCTCTTTTTTTAAGAAAAAAAAAAAGGCAGTGGGGGAAGGGGAGGGAAGAACACTTCAAACAGTGTTACTGGGTTCTTTGTTGAACCAGGTGGGACATTCATATGAATAGGAGCTCTTCAGTCCTGGGCTATCCACCACAGCACACCTGGCCGATGTTTGGAAAAGAAAGTCTCTCTTGTTTGGCTACACGGAGAGCTACAAAGAGCCAAGACAACCTTAATTTATCCATTAAGAATGTAGGCCCATATTTAAGAGTCATCAGCAATAAAGAAAAATACACTGGATCATTTCAAGTGCATGCTAATCATTTAATGTAATAAATGGAGCAACCCTAATTATCTCCTGAGGAAATGATTTCACACTAAAACAATGGAAATGAAGAGGTTACTTCAGGAGCATAATACACAGCTGAAAATTACTCATGTGAGTCTAGAGGAGATTTCACTTGCATTTGGAAGAAAGAAAATGGGGGAGCTGACTTAAACACACACACACACACACACACACACACACACACACACACACACACACACACACACAGCGTTCTCCTTAATTTCATGGAATAAATAGGAAATGGTGTTCAGGATGTTTTGTAACAAGCCAGCAATCTAGATGTTTTCCAGCATCAAGCCGAGCTGACACCAGAAACAAGATCAGTGTCCATCATAACTGTATGCAATAGCTCCTGGGTAGGAGGGTTATCTGAATAAAAATGTGACAAAAAAAGAAGAAATGACTCTATAGGCTGCCTGATTCTTCAGTAACACCACCATCCCACATCCCACCCCAGCAGGCCTTCTCCACTAGATATCAGGCAAGAAGGACTTATCCAATTAAGTATTCTAAACTGGTTGAATACTCCGTGGTCAAAAAGAGAATGAAAAAGCAAACTCTCGTGTATCTAGTTTTTTAGAATTTTTAAAAATGGAGGAAATTGATATTTGTTCTTTCCAATGAATTGAGTGGGAAAAGTTTCAATAAATAGCTGGTGGGATGAGGAGAAGAGTCTGTGTTTCTGCCCATTCCCTTGAAAAGAATAGGCTTCATCATAAGTTTAAAATGTTTTGCTAAATGATGTACTTCTCTTCCTTGGGCTTCTTAGGGGGAAAGCACAAAATCAGCGCTGTTCTCTTAGGTGTTTGAAAGACATATCCACATGAAATACACTACATACAGTGGTTTGGCATGCAATTCCTTAACACTAGACGACAAAATGATCGTGGCTTCTTTTTCCATCTTTCCCTTAAGTGACTACAAAGCTAAAATTAAAAGACAGCTCATGGTGGACTGGATTGCTGAATACTCCTCACCCCCACCCTCTTGCTTTCAGGAATGGAGAGTACATTAGAAGAGAGCTTTCTAATAAGTGACATGCAGAGACATTAGGAGGAAAAAAAAAAGATGTCTATTTAAGTTCCACATACCAAACACAACATTCTAAATATATATTTATCATCATTAATATTGCAAATGCTATTAAATATACAATGATGTTTCAGTTTGGGGGCCTATTCAAAAGCTTGCTATCATAGAAGGAAGCAACCAGTTGTTAAGATTAAAATCAGTAAACAGATTAGCAAGCATAAACTAAATGTCTACCATAGAAAATAACCCAGTTCAAAACAGATTAATGTTCCAGTTCATGCTTTTTTTTAAAAAGGAAATCATAAATAGGGGGACTAATTTGAGTAGTAGCTTTGCATTTATTTAAAAATTGACATCTTTATTTCAGAAAATGGAGATTGCATTTGCTTTTTTTAACCTTAATATCCCTGTTCCTCCCATATGAGAAAACAATTGTCATCAGATATGAAATTAATTGGAATCAACTGTACCCGTCTTTATAGAAATATGTCTAAGTGTCTGTCATTCAGGGCTGGCTTACCATAATATTCTCTATGGAATAGTTGACCACAGGATTCTCATTCACAAACAGCCAGGTTAAACAGTTAAATGCTAGCAAATCCTGCATAGCCCTGTGGGAAATTTCACTTTAATCCCGAACTTATAAGAGGACAATCAAAGCCCAAAGCCCGGGTAACAAATCTGATCCTCTCTTGCAATCTGTGCCCTCATGGGAAGGAGAGAGATGCTCCCTGTACAAGCCTGAGATGGATAAATACCTAAATGATGAGATAGATGGGGAATGCAGAAGAAGCGTCTGGCGTCAGCCATTCGCTTCCAATTCCATATTACATTGTGAGAGGCAATTCTTGTGCAGCTCAGGAGCAGCCAGTCCTGATTACTAGAAGTTGAAGTGTGGCTTAAGGAATGATTAATGACAGTGTCAGGAGAAAACAAAGCACAATGAGAGTTATCTCTAATCCACCTGCTTGCAGATGCTATAGTAAGGGAATGAAAACGGCCCCAGCGAGCCCTGATGATAAAAAAATCAAACTAGAAAGGTGCAAAGCTGTAGATATGTATTAATCTGATATATAAAAACTAGGTCTTAGCTTGAATAAAGCATTAGGCATGAATGGAACCCCATAGGTGATAGATATTAGGCCATAGTGGACTTCACATTGTCTGTATTTTTTAAATCAAACAGAACTGTTCCCTTCAGTATTGCCTTTGACATTAATAGGTTGGTATTTGAAAAGTCACAGTTCACTAGATGAGCAGGCTTGTGAGTGCAAGCTCATTAAACAAACCCCCTTTTCTTGTTTTTCCGCGTTTAAAAAAATAATAAAGTGACACCATACCACCACCTTGTGGCTGTTCTCAAGAAGCACATGCAGCCCCAGAGAGACACCAAGATTTAATCACCGCATTTTCCCAACCCTATAAATCCAGAGGAAACATAATTATAAGATCGATGTTGTACTTTATACACCAGCGCATTGATGAGCTGTTTTCACCTAAGAAAACACATTATAGATACGATCCCTTGAATTTCATAACGTCCTTTTTTGAATAGACATTATGGAAGGGCCAAGCTGGTCATTCTAGTTACATCTGTTCTAGGGTACACCCCACAAGTACTATATTTTCAGAAAACAGAGAATATATAGACACTCACCCCAATAGATTCAGTGGCAGAATTGTGGCCACCTGTTCACCTGCAACTACCAACTGCCTTTCTTTTTCCCAAAGGAATGGATTTGATATCTGTATTCCAGTGTAACCAACATACAACTACTTTTCAAGCATTAGTCTATGGATATGAACATGTGGATAATTGTGGGAAAGGCTAAGGGAAAATGTAACATTGGGCAGTGTGATAAAACATGTATAAACAATCTCAAAAATTTAGATTCCTCCCTCCCCCACTGGATTATAAGACCCCTGAGAACAGAAGTCATGTCCTATTTATCTTTGGATTTTCCTGCAAGGTTCCAGGATACAAAACTCCATACATAGCAGTTACTTAATCTGTATTCTCTAAGTTGAATGGAACTAGATCCACAATAATTTGAATATACAAAAGAATAGTTCAGTCATTTTTCCTAAAATATAGAACAACATAGAAGCATCTTTTTGTTTCTGAATGATCATGTACAAAAGCTTTTGTTGTTGTGCCTCTCATTAGCCTTTTGACATTAAATTAATTTCATGGGTACAATAGCATTCAGCATTTCCACTTAGGATACAGTCACTGTAGTTAGGAAGACAGAGAGGAAAGTAATGATGGATGAACCATTGGTCCAGACAGCCTCTGGAGACCAACTTATCCCCAGGTTTGGGGCAACAGCCTTTTGCTTTTGTCCACATAGCCAAAAGCTTAATGTATTTTCCTTCCCTTAATCTAACTAGCAACAAGTTAAATGTTAATTCATATTTCATGCAAGTTTTTTAATATTGAAAATCTAATGAAGATTTAGCACTCCAGTTTTTTTTAACAAGGCTGACATTACTGTTGAAAGAAAGCAAATACATTATTTTAATTAATATCAATTCATAAGTGTTCCTGATTTATATATTAAACAAAGAGAAAGAATCTTGTCATAGACTACAATTGATTCTGTATTCACCCATCATTTACTCAGAAACACCCCCCCCCCTTTTTTTTCTCCTTCTTCCATGGAAAATGCATGATGGAAGCTGCCATGTAGAATGGTGTGTCTCTCACACACAGTTAATACCGTGCTGTGATCACCTCACCCCTTATTTCCTGATGACGAGCTTCAAGTCAGTTCTAGCCAACTGTGCTTGTCTCCACCTGACATCTCCTGCTATCAAGTAAGCAGCTGCTATTGTTTTAAGCTTAAAGCCTTTGTGTATGGCACAGCCTCCCAATAATACTGGAGAGCCTGACAATGCGCATGTTATAAAGGGATAATGTTAGGCCAATGGAGGTAATTAATAATAGCAGTTTAATGCAGCTGGGACTTAAGATTGTCTCATATTATACCAGAGTATCTTCAGTCATTCAGTTTCTAACAGAATTAGTGGGATAGGATTGGGAGGGGATGTGGGGTCTTGGCAAGTATACCTCCACTCCTCTGGAAAGTAGCTGGAAAGAGAAATAGATATGCTCTTCCAAGAGCCATCACATAGTAGGGGAATAAGGAAAATTCCAGCTTGAGAAAGATGTCTGGTTAAAACCAGAGAAACCAGAATTCTTCCTCAATGGAATTTCACTCTAACTTCCAGAGTATTTTTTTTCTTTTTTTTCTCCCTTCTTCCAGATATTTGCTTTTTCCCCTTTCTATTCAATGCCACTTTCCTCTAATCTAAAATGATAATGCCAACAGCAGTTAGCTCCAAAGGCATATCTTTCCAGTCCGCTAATACATTTAGTAACCTCTCAATGCCTCAGTTTCTTCAGCTGTAAGGTGGGGGTTATTATTGGTATCTGAGGAAATGAAAACCCCAGAATGTGCCTTTCCTTTAACCAGATCCCAAGATGTATTGCTATATACACCCTTGGCAGCTGGGAAAAGTTAGGGGCCACAGTAGGTAGAGTTCAGAGTCAAGAAAACCAGAGTTCAAATCTGGCCTCAGACATTTACTTACCTAGACAAGTCACTGAATCCTTTTGCCTCAGCTTTCTCATTTGTAAAAGTCGGAATAATAATAGCATTTACCTCCCACAGTTATTAAAAGGATCAAATGAGACAATAATTCTAAAGAGTTCATAGTGCCTCATAATAAGAACAATAGAAATCATTTGTTATTATTATTAATAATAATATTAAAGAGAGCTCAAAGATAAAGAGAGGGTCAGAAGAGATGACTGGGAGACAAACTACAGTGATACTTGAAAACAAGCAGGAAATGGAAAAGGCTTAGTACTTATGCAGAAATGTTTTTAGTCACAGAAATGATTCCATTTTTTCTTAATTGTTGGGCTGAGGTTCAGTCCGATAATTAATTTGTCCCTTGGTTCCAACTTAAAAATGATCTGAATGACCGCTAGATCTTACTCTGCTTGCCTCATACCTGAATCGCTCCATCTAATGACATACTACAGATCCTAAGAAAGAAACAACCCAACCTCCAAATCAGGGATACTAATGCTACCCCCATTTAAAAACATAAAATTAACTGTCTGCTAAGAGCAAAACAATTGGAGGAGGGAGGCTGTGAGAGATAGCTTGACCCCTAACCCTAGCTAAATTCCTCCCACAGCCTCTGAAATCCTTCCATCTACATCTCTCTGGTGACATGGTTTAAGGAAGGCATTTTTGTCTTGCAGGGTTAGGATCTTCACTGAGGTCAGCCTACTTATTGTGGACCAGGCATCCTACCCCACCAGCTGAGCTGGAGAAAAGCAAAGGACGCACACCAAGCATCTCTTACCCTGCAGTGCAGGCTGGGACTTGGCAAAGGTACTTCAGAAATCAACATGCAAAAGGAATCCCTTTCACAACAGAGATGCAAGTTACATTTATGTCCTATAAAATAAGGCATCTCCCAATTTATTTACCCTGGCATGATTATTTATCTGGCATTAAATTGCCACAGTAATCCTGTGAGGTGCTTTGTAGTTACTCTGTTACCGTTCTTGTTTTGCGGTAACTCTGTAAATAACTTGTGTCACCATTCTATGTCCCATTTCCAGATGGAAGATAAGATGTTATTTCTGCTTCAGTGCAAAATCTTAACAGCTGATGTAAGGAGGTGTTCAGACTCCTATCTAAATTACATGCCAGACACTCCGCATTAGCATTGTTAGGCGGGTTATTTATCTACAACCTGAATATATTTTCAGGATATCAAATGATGACTTATAAGCTATCTCCTGTGATGTGTTGTGCAAACCTAGAGTAACAGAAGAAATAAAAAAAAATATAAAAAACCCACCTCCTCTGCAGATCTTAGCTTAGACAAACCAATGCAATGCTGCTCTATTTA
Source organism: Dromiciops gliroides (assembly GCF_019393635.1). Lineage (NCBI taxonomy): Eukaryota > Metazoa > Chordata > Mammalia > Microbiotheria > Microbiotheriidae > Dromiciops > Dromiciops gliroides. Next base: position 187,488,137 of record NC_057862.1, read on the forward strand.
CCTTAATTAGCACCAATCCTAGCCATATTTGTTTATAACACTGTGTTACTGACTACAGGAAACAGTTATAAAGCTGCCTACAAGGCCACTGGGTATGCAAGGAAAACCGAGCAGTCATTACTACCCAGTAGAGGGCAAACACATTGTACTTTATTGCTAATTTGGACCAGATCCCTGTAATTTGGTGCTTAAGGATTGTGCATGGGTTATGGGCATGCAGTTGTTGAATAAATGTAGCATGATACATTTTTAGCATCTGTGGATGTTTTAATTGAATAATAGTCTCCTTTCGGTATAGTTTAATGAGGTGTATATTTGGGGAATCAGACAAGGTGTACTCTTTGGAAAAGAAATTATAAGAGATAGAGCAGGGATTTGCCAGTGTTATCTAGACTATACCTCGGGATGCTGTTAGAATCCACAAACAAAAAAATCTGACATTCACCCAGATAAGTGTTTTTCCATGTGATCTTCCATCTCCCTTTGTTAAGTATGAAGCTCTTTCTCCTTGGATTTTCCCTCCCAAGTGGAAGGTTGATATGGCAGGATGTTGTGTTATTCCATTAGTTTATTTTTTAAGACTAAGAAGAGATATTTCTGTGTTATAAATTATTTATAAACACAAGAACAAAGAGAAGCTGTCAGGACTGCTGCTACTTTGAAAAAAAATGATGAATTTATGAAGAATTCAATTTGATAAAGAGGGAGGGGATGCAACTGCTAATTATTAACATCCATCTGCAGACAAAGACCTGAGAGGACAGAATTAGATGGATACATTTACAAAAGAATTCTCATTAATGGTTTGCCACACTGTCACCAAACTCCCCGCGTGCAACTTATAGAAAGAAGCACAGGGAATCTTTGGAGGATGGATGCCTAAAAGGAAAACTGGATTGTAGCTCTGCTCTACCACTCTATGAAAAAAAATTAGAACAATACCCCCCAAATACAGCAAAAGTAACAACAAGAGAAGTTAATTCTTATGGAAGAAAAAAATTAGCCAAAGACCAGAATAATATGATACTCCTACTCTCACCCTAAGCCAATATGCCTATATGCCAATGTGACACAGGATGGCCCTGTGTCCTTCACAGGACTACAGATGTGGGCATTTACCTTAGAATTACACCCATGGTGATTTTCCAAAAGAATCCTCGATTGGGATGAGGCCTGTGGATCAGAAAAGTTCCAAGGTTCAAGAGGAATGGCAGTTTCAACCTGTGTGACCTGTGGCAAGTCACTTCTCCTTCCTGGGTCTCAGTCTTCTCTTCTAGAAAATGTGATGTTTGGACTAAATGATATTCAAGTCCTTTCAAGTCCTACATTCTATGATTACTAACTTAAGAAGGGGGAAGGTTTTAGAGGAGTATGGAGGGAAGAGGGGGTGGAAAATTATGGAGGAAAGAGGGATCAAAAAGTGTGGTGCTGATAATAAATATTTAATACAATGTAAGCGAAAATAAGCAGAAAGAAAAGGGAGTGAGAGAAAAGAGGGTGAAAAACTCACTTGCAAAGGTTTCTCTCAGTTTTCTCTCATACCTATCCTTGGGGGACCTTACCCAACCATCCCAATAGAGTTAACCTAGAGACTTAAGAAAGTTAGCTACAAAAAGGATAGCAAAGCTTAGAAGATTGGAACTAGAAAAGGAGAAGAATATATCCAATTCCAGGTGTCTCTCTGAATATTCAAATGGCAGCAACCAATAGTCACACATATCTTTAAGTTTGTATATCTCCTCTAACCCCAGTGATCTTAAAGAATGAAGAACAGGTATCAAGGATTGGCAGAGGCATACAATAGTGCTGGTCCCCCAGGAGGAAAAGAATTGACAGAAAAAAAGCAAGTTTACAGGAGAGGCACTAGAGAAAAACCAGCAGAGTTACTAATAAAGACATTTATAAAAGCTGATTGAGAAAAAAATAAACAACCAAAAAGTCATCTCTCAAAGGATATTTACAAGGAAGTACTCAGAATGCAGATTCTCTGATGAAAGTGAATATAATAACCATAATCTATAAATTATCCTGAAATGAAAATGAAGCAACTTCAATAACCACTAGAATGGCTAAAAAAGAGTAACGAAATAATTAAGTTAAAGTATCAAAGAAATGACAAATTAGAGCTATTAAAGGAAGGAATCAACAAATCTAACAAGAAAGGAGAGAATTTTATATAAAATACAGATACTAACTGAAACAGTAGAGTCTCTTAAAAAGAGAACAACAGAATTGGAATAAAAAAAAACCTGGAGAAGCAGAAAGATAAGTAATTGAACAGAATCAAAAGACAGTACGATTGACAAAGCACATATGAGCTCTACAAAATACCAACTCTGAACTTGAAGATAGTATTTAGAGTAATCATCTAAGGACTATATGTCTTTCAAGAAACAAAATGTAATTATACTTTTAAAAATCATATAGAAAAATTGCCTAGAAATATTTAAAATACAAAGCAAAGTACAGCTAGAAATTCTGTAGAACACCATGAGAAAAAAATGATATTCAACTTACCAATAAATATTATAGCTACAACAAATTATAACTTCTGACAACAAATTCTGAAGGGAGAAATAAAATCATGTATATATATGTATGTATATGTATGTATGTGTGTATACATACTTTTCCAAAGACAATCAAACAGAATAATGCTCCTTAGTTTAGAAGTAACCAAAGGAAAAATTTTAATATAGTATTTTTAAAAGCAAAGATCAGGTGACAAAAATAAAATATCATCCAAAGGTGAACCTAAGCATTAAAGAAGGAAATTGGACATTAATCAAAAGGGAAATATTCAATTCAATCATTCAAGAGAATTGGGAGTTGAACAGAGTATTCTACATACAAACTGACCAAATAGAAGAAACTTAAAATTTTTCAGATAGTAATGAAATTAAATGCTTTCAGGTGACTATGACTAGTCAAGGACATGCATGTAATGGGAAGGTATATTGTTGCTTGTCTTATTTTCTTAAAAAAAAAAAAACAACAACTTTACATTGTGTGAGAGACATTGAAAAGCCAAGAACATTGTTAACACACCCCCAAAAAAAAAAATAGGAGGCTAAAGATATAATGGGTAAAATCAGAATAATAGGAGGAATATGTGAATCAATACTGCAGAGGAGTCTTATTCTTTCGATCAAAAAACAACATTATCACTGTTGGGATAATATAGAGGAACTCCTATTAGATGAAGAGGGAAAAAAGAACAGAAGGGTCCAGGAAAAGACTGGTCCAAGACTCAAAAGGAGAGTTAAAAGCCTTTCTTTTGAGGGAAGAAACAAGAAAAGGAGTTGTCCTCTGTTTTGGGGGTAATAGAATAGTAAGGATAGAATATTAAGGCATAGTTCAGATGAGGAGCAAGAGTTGGAATTTCCTCTAGAAGTACAGCAAATAAGTGAAAATTTCACAGAAGTTGGAGTGGTTAGGACAGGATATTTGCAAAGATTCTACTTTGAGGGCAAGGAAGTGAACACATCAAGACATCACCTTATCCGTACTGGGGTTGTTATTGGTGCTAATTCCCAATAGGAAAGAGGAAACAGTTGAAACCCCTTAGTTAGACAGAAGCCTTGAAGAAGGTTAAAGATTCGAAGGAAGGCAGAGGGCAACTAGGTGGCACAGTGGATAAAGCACTGGCCCTGGATTGAGGAGGACCTGAGTTCAAATCCAGTCTCAGACACTTGACACCTACTAGCTGTGTGACCCTGGGCAAGTCACTTAACCTTCATTGCCCCATATAAAAACAAACAAACAAACAAAAGAAGGCTGAGCATTACATTATAATGTACAGATAAAGAGAAAAAATGCAAAGAACAGGATAAAGGCCCTCTGGATTCTGATTACAAAGTACTTCCCTGTGCACTCTACTGACTCCAATGAGAAATAACATTACTAGAAATAGACTTTAGGGTATCAGAGAAAGAAAAACAGAATTAGATATGAAATGAAATTAAAACCTTTTTTGGAAAATGGTGCTATAAATTAATGTCACCAAAAATAAAGGAATAGATGAGATAGGGTGAGGAAGTGTGGAGAAGGGTGAGATTGGGTTCCACATTCATTACAACTTGGAAAGAGAATAGAAAAAGAAATGAGACACACAAAGAGAGGCAGAGAAACAGAAGCAGAGACACAGAGATATTCTGAGTAACTGGGGGTTCATTTGGAGGAAAGGCTGGCATCACTTTAGTGTAAACAAAACAACTACAGAGACTGTTGTCTCTGTGGAGGAAAAGTAATTATGTGGATGTGTATTTAATGTAAAACAAACAAATATTTTGACACAAAATATAAATGATTTAATTCAAGACAAAAAAGAGAGAATGGAGGAATAGATTTTTTTTAATCCAAAATTTTGCTGAATGCAATGAAAACATTTAATATGGACACACAGAATAAAAATGAGAAAATGGAACAAAATTTGATATGATTCATATTACTCTAAAGACTCAAAAGTTTTATCATGATTTCATATAAAGAAGTCATAGAAATTGATACTATCAAGAGAAAAACAGGGAAATACATTGTACTTAAAACTACATTGGGGGCAGCTAGGTGGCGCAGAGGATAGAGCACCGGCCCTGGAGTCAGGAATACCTGAGTTCAAATCTGGCCTCAGACATTTGACACTTACTAGCTGTGTGACCCTGGGCAAATCACTTAACCCCAATTGCCTCACCAGAAAAAAAAAAGAAAAGAAAAGAAAAGAAAAGAAAAACTACATTGTACCATAGACAAAGGAAAAAATATTATAAAATATGTATGAACAAAATGGTATAATATAAATTCTTTTTTAAAAGGTATAGAAAATTGGTTTCAAAATATTTATGAGTACAAAAAAAGAAATTTTAATATTCTTTTCTCAGAGCTGTATAAATCTAAAAGAAAGGTTTAAAAAAGAAAATACAGACCTAAACATATTGTTGGTAAAAATTCTATTTCACTGCACTTTGGTGATGTCTTAATGAGAACATTAAAGGATATAGAAAAAAGAGATAAATATTAGATATAGATATTAAAGAATAAGATTTCACAAAGGTATGATATGATCTTGTGCTAGGGCAAAAACTGAGCATGTGCTGAAGGAAAGGGAATCATCAACAAATATATAAAGGCAGACATAAATCTTATTCTTATAGATCATCACATAATAAAAAATAGCAAATTATAAAGAAAATATTGGCAAAATATATAAAACAAATGGAGACTATATAACATCCTGAATAATGACTACATCAAAGAACAAGCCATAGAAACAGTAAGTAATTATGTTGAAGACTTTGAAAGAGTAGCTAAGTGGCATGGTGGATAAAGTACTAGGTTTGGAATCAGGAAGACTCATCATAAGTTCAAAGCTGTCTTCAGACACTTACTAGCTATGTGACACTGGGCAAGTTATTTAACCCTATTTGCTTTAGTTCTTCATCTGTAAAATGAAATGGAGAAGTAAATGGCAAAGCACTCCAGTATATTTGCCAGGAAAATGAGTTGGACATGACCAAGATGACTGAAAAACAATAATAAATGAGACAACATACCAACACTTATGGGATAGATATGAAACAGTCTTCAGAGAAAAATGCTTGTGTCTTGAAATAGTAACAAAATAACCAGAAAAGAGCTGTGAGAGGTAACAAATGAATTATGCACGTAATTTAAAAGACTAAAATATAAACAATTCAGCAACCCTAGATCAAGTACAAAAATTAGAAGAGAAATAGAGGATCTTGAAAATAAAAAGACTATAAAACTGATGGAATCGGAAGCTTGAAAGAAAAACTATTAAATCAAACCATAAGCTAACTTGATCAATAAAGAAATTAAAATCAGAAAGAAAAAATGAAAAAGATTAGATAAAACTTAAAGAAAGTAAAGGAAATTACCAGAAACTACTATATAAATTAATATGCCAGCAAACCTGAATGCAAAGGAAAAGGATATTGACAAGAATATAAAATACCCAAACTAATTAAACAAGAAATAGAATTCTTAATGCAATCCCAGAAAAAGATATAGAGCAAACATAAATTATCTCTCCAAAAAGAGGGAAGGAAGGAAGAAGCTGGTGCCAGATCAATTTACAAATGAATTCTATCAAATCTTTAAAGAACAATTAATATCTATGCCACAAAATTATTCTCAAAATTAAAGACAAAAGTCACTCTACTAAAGTCCTTTTGTGAGATGCATATGTTTCTACTACTCATACCAAGGAGGGGCAAAATAGAGAAAGAGAATGTTAGACAAGTTTTGCTAGTGAAAATTGATGTGAAAATGTTAAATAAAATCTTTACAAGGATAATATAACATTACATCCAGAAAAAAATTATAATCAAGTCAGATTTACACCAAGGACTGTTCAGCTTTAGAAGACAATTATTTAAAAAAAAAAAAAAAAAAGCCCAGATGGGGGCAGCTAGGTGAGTGGATAAACCACCAACCCTGGATTCAGGAGGACCTGATTTCAAATCCAGCCTCAGACACTTGACACTTACTAGCTGTGTGACCCTGGGCAAGTCACTTAACCCTCATTGCCCTGCAAAAAAAAAAAAAAAAGACAATTATCACAATTAAGCATCTTGGAGGAAGAAATTAAGTGGTACAGTAAAAAGAGCATTGGGCCTGGAGTCAAGATGACCTCAGTTTAAACCTGGTCTCAGATATTTTCTAGTTATATGATCCTAAGCAAGTAACTTAACCTCTTTTTGCCTGAGTTTCCTCATCTTTAAAATAGGGATAGTAATAGTACCGACTTCCTATGGTCATTGTGAGGATCAAATAAGGTAAAATTTGTGAATCACATAGCACAGTGATTGGAACATAATAGGTGTTACATGTTAGCTCTAGTTGTTATCTCAACAACAGAAATAACCAAAAACTATATATGATCATTTCAATAAATCCAGAACAAGCTTTTTAGAAAATATCACACTAATTTATGTTTTAAATTCTTTAAAGTAACTGAAAAAACCTAACATTATTTGTGTGGAAAAAGACTAGAAACTCTCAGTATAAATAGGGGTATGTCAAGGATTATCTGTCTGTCTGTCTGTCTCTCTCTCTCTCTCTCTCTCTCTCTCATCAGTCAATCAACAAATATTTATTAAATGCCTGCTATGTGCCAGGCACTGTGCTAAGATCTGAGGAGACAAAAGATGGTACCCACCCTCAAAGACCTTATAATCCAATGGGGAAAACAACATACAAAGAAATCTATACAAAGCAAGTTATAGATACAATAAATATGACGATCAATAGAAGGAAGTAATTGGGATTAAGAGTGGTTGGAGGGGCAGCTAGGTGGCACAGTGGATAGAGCACCGGCCCTGGATTCAGGAGGACCTGAGTTCAAATCCGGCCTCAGACACTTAACACTTACTAGCTGTGTGACCCTGGGCAAGTCACTTAACCCCAACTGCCTCACCAAAGGGAAAAAAAAAAAGAGTGCTTTCTGTAGAAGGTGAGATTTTAGTTGAAACTTAAAGGAAGCTAGGGAAGTTAGTAGTCAGAGGGGAATAGGAAAAGTATTCCAGGCATAGGATATATGCAGAGAAAGTGCCCAGAGCCAAGAGATGGCATGTCATGTTTGTAGAACAGCTATGAGACCAGTGTCACTAGACTTAAGAGTGCATCTCAAGGAGTAAGGTATAAGACTCAAAAAATAGGAGGGAGCTACATTATGAAAGACTTCGAATGCCACACAGAGTGTTTTGTATTCATTCGTGGAGGCAATAGAGAGCCACTGGAGTTTACTGAATGGGAAAGAGTGGAAGAATGACATGATTGGACCTGTGCTTTAGGGAAATCAATTTATTGGTTGAATAGAAAATGGTTTGGAGTGGGGAGAAACTTGAGGAAGGTAGACCTATCAATAAGCTATTTTAATAATCCAGACATGAGGTAGAAGAGTTCATAATCAACAAAATAGGCAATTTCAATTACATAAAAAGATAATAAAGACCTTAGATAAATAAAATCAAAAAGGATAGAATAAGGAAAATATACTGCATCAAATATAATTTTTTAAATCTGAAACTCAATATACATACATATAGAAAAGTGACAGAAATATGTAGCATCAAGATCCATTCCCCAAAAGATAAGTAGTCAAAATATATCAATCATTAAATGCCTTCAATGTGCCAAGAAGTATGCTAGGTACTAATTATACAAACATGCAATAATCCCTGCCCCTAAGGAACTTACATTCTATAGGGAGAGACAACATATATCAATCAATAAAGAAGCATTGAGTGTTTTCTATGTTTCAGGCAGTGGAATTGGAGATAGGTAGGTAGGTGGATGGATGGATGGATGGATATCAATCGATGGATGGATGATATAGATGTAATAAAACAAACTACTCAAAAAAAAAGCTTACATAAATGTTTATGTGTGTATGTATGCATATAGATAATTTGTACCCCAAAACTATGAAGTAGTTTTAAGAGGGAGGTCACTAGCAACTGAATGGGGCATCAGAAAAGACTTCATGTAGAAAGTTAAAACAGCCAGGACTGTAGCAATCTAGGAAGTTTTAAATCTGTACAGTCAAGATTAACTTTGCAGCCAGCTGTGGTCCTTTGGGCAAAAGAAGCATAAAAGTAGTTTTTAGGATTTTTACAGGGACCTTCTGGAACCCTAGAGAACCTCCTTTCTGACTGGTTTTTTTTTAATTTTCTAACCAGCAGCTTTTATTTGTTTTTACCCTCTGCTTTGACCTGAACCATATTAAAATGTAATTGGAAAATGTTTAACAAAATAAAAAAAAATACTATATATCACAGATGATGTTAATTTGTGGTTTTCTAAGTCACCATGGCTTCAGGGATCTGTTTCTATTTCAGTTCGACAGCATTACTTCGGACCACTCTTTAACTCCCTTGGGTCCTGCTTCTTCCTGGGAGTATTGGAATATGTTTTTAGTAAGTAAAAGGATTGTTTGTCTGAACACCAGCTCTGAATGATCCATGGTACCAAATGAGGAATAGTGATCTTGACATTGACGTTAACACAGCTAGTAACTTTAGGATTTAGGACTACAATCCAGATCTCCCTGACTCCAAGTCCAGAACTCTATAAACTGCAACAAGAGAAAGAAATAATCATCAGACAACCTGAAAGCTCCCAATAACTCTAGCCCTGTTCCATTTCCTCCCAAACTTCTCCAACTTACAGTCCCTTTAAAAAGTGGGAGCAGAAGGGGGTGTTTCTGTTTATTTCCTTTTTACATTGTTGAAATAATGGCTAACAAAGTTTAAGTAACTGCCTACTACATTCTCCTCATTAATATCAACCATAGACAGCAGGCAGAAAGGATCACAAAGAAGAAACTCAGCTAAAAAGTTTTATGATGAAAGATTTCTCATCCTTGAATCCTGGGTCCACCTTCCTTTTTCCACATACTGTTTTTTCATCTGCTGTAAGAAGTAGCAAAAATTGTACTGCTTTGAAAACTCAAGATGTTGAGCTTGTTGGCTCCCCTTTTTCCCCAAAAGGGAAAGGACAAATGCATGAAGACCTCTTCAAAGGCAAAAACTCATAACCAGTAAGCCATCATATGACTTTTCCCAGTTGGTCTGAATTAACCAGACAGGATATGGGAAGAAGGATTTTTCTTTCCTTTATTTTTTTTCTACTTCTTAAACTTCATTGTGGATTTTAAAAGCAAGCAGGAATTAAGTATAGATGTGACCCCTTCAGGAAATTTAGGAGGTCCCTGTGTCCTAAATTTCATTGACAGTCTTTTCCAGCATGATTGTTTTGGAATGAAAGGCATATCTCTAAGATGAGTTTTTAACTATATTGGACAACTGTTACTCTAAAGTGGAAAGAGCATTTGCTCAGAGTCAGACAACCTTAGCTTCAATCCCAGCTCTTATACTTATGTGAATATGGATGAGTCACAACCTCTCTGCACCTTGGGTTCCTTATCATTAGATTAAGGGAAATGGATAAAATAACCACTAATATCATTTCTAGCTTGAAATCTATGATCTAGCTATTTTTTGCTATTGAGATTTTCCTACTTTCCACTGGCTATTCAAACTAGTCTTTTGCTAACCAATGTAAAGATGTTGGGTAGAAATGCACTTAAGAAAATGGATCCAAATAACTACTCCTGAGATCTGTGTAAATGCTTCATTTAATGTATTCATATAGATAAGCACATGCCTATGGTATGTGATGATTGATGCCAAGAGCAGAGTGAAGATTATTTATTTTGCTACTTTAATGCCTTTTAGGTAAGACAATGTATATGTATATGAATATGTACACATATAGGCAATAAGATCACTCCAAATCTTGTCACCTTGCTGCTAACTCAACCTTGGACACTGAATACCTTCCCAACTTCCTCCGTCTCCTCTCCCCTCTGATTGGGGGCCTGGAAGGTGGAGCACCAAACCCTACCCAAACCTTTCCTTTAAATAAGGCAGCATCTGGGCTTTCCAACTAACTCCACTCCACCTGCAGCTCTGCTTGGTTTCACCTCCATGGAACAAGACACCTTCTGGCATCTCCTACCTCCAGCTACTTTTTGAGTGTTATCTCTGTCTCCTGCGTTTAGATTGGAAGCTCCTTGAAGGCAATGACTATCTTTTCTTATTTGAGGTGCTTAATAAATGTCCATTGAATTAAATGTGTGTATGTACAAACCTAGATATAATATATACATTTTACAAATGTATACTATATGTGTGTATATCTGACAGCTTTTCCAAAGTAAGCTTCAAGTAAATTCTCTAAATATTATAACATGTTATGTATGGAAAGATGTTTTTAAATAAAACAATTTCACACAGAGATTTAGAATTAATGTCACAGGGTCTACTGATGATGCTCTGATCCATAGTCTCACTTTCCTCAACTCAAAGAAAACTCTGGAAACTGTTCTATTCAGCTACATAAAGCTCCATGTAATAGGAAGGCAGCCCATTAATTTCATGGGGTCATTTACATGGTGACAGCACATACAGAGGGATAACAGGACCTGTTTCTAATAGCAGTTTTGTTCAAAAGGTTCAGAAAGGTCAGGCAATAACTCAAACCAAAGTAAACTTTTGAGGGTTAATTCACTTCTCATTTGTTTTCTTTTTACAAATATTTTTCATTTCTTGCCTGGCTCTATAAAGATATGTATGGGAATTCCAGAAGAACTCATCCAATATGATTTTTCCAGATGTCAGATTTTGACCTGGATCCCTTGGGACAAGAGATGCATGGAATGTTGAAGACAGAATAGAAGAAGACAAGTAGGGATCACTTGCAGTCACCATGAGATGAGGTTAAAGAAAAAAAAATAGTTGTCTAATGGGGACAAATGACTGAAAGTAGTCAAAACCCTATTACTCACATCCACAAAGACTAGGCAAAGGACAAAGGGTGTGGGCAAAGCAGTGGGAAGGGGGAGGGTTATAGAAGAGAGGACAAACAGAGATTGGTGGAACCTAGAAAGTTGCAAAGAAAAAAATGGAGGGAAGGGCATAATTTTTCAAAAGCCCATTGGTCTGGGACTCAGAAGACTGGCAAGAGACTCTGCTCTACACAACACTTAGTATGTGATCTCAAGAGACTCACTGTGACTCTGTTTTCTTACCTTTTAAATGGGGTTAATAATACCACCTTACCTTGTAAGGATCAAATAAAATAATGTATGTAAATGTGTTACATTGACAGTAAAACAATATGAAAATACAATTCATCATCACATTTATTTAATGAACAAAAATTTGGATAGAGACAAAGATTATTCTGATGGATAGCTCCACAGAAACATGTCTAATTCAACATTCTTCCCTGCATGTCAGGAATACTAAAAAGCCATGTTTTACTCATGCATAATCTGCATGCAATTGGTGTAAACATTTGTTTAGATTTAATTTACTGCCACTTCACTATGGAGAGGTAGCAATAGATTCATAATCAAGAGACCTGGGTTTTAGGTTTAGCACTGCCACTGACTATTGACCTTGGACATGAGGCTTCACTTCACTGTTTCCATTTCCTCATTTGTAAAATGAAAGGGTTGAACTAGATTATCTCTAACGACCTTTCTAGCTCAAACATTCTTTTTTCATTCCTTGGAGGTCACCTGCTTTAGCTCAGATCTAAAGCTCAAAAGAAGAACTTCAGAGGCTATCTAGTCTCACCCCCTCATTTTTTTGGATCATAAACCTGAGGCCCAGAAAGTTTCAATTAATTGCCCATGGTCACATAATAAGCATAAGAAGAAGGATTTGGGTCCTAGGTCTTCTGACACCAGAACCAGAACTCTTTCCCCTTTTCAACACCTGTCTCCTTGATTTCACTGAAGTCTCCAATTGAATGAATGAATATGCATTTAATGAGGGCACCAAACTAAGTGCTAGGGATACAATTAGAAAAGCAAAACACTAACATTTAGACTAACAATCTAGCAAGCTGTTAACATTTTAATAGCCAAGTCATCATATAGGAGAGGGTTCAGATACAGGGCAGATGGCAAGACCCAGTGCTTCTTAGTAATCAACAGCAGGACAGATTGGTGTCTTGACCTAGAGTAGGTAGGGGCTGAAGCACTGGCAAAATAAATTGCTAGGCTGATTTTGCCTTGCCCTTCACTGGGCTTCAGGTCCTGGGCCATCTCCACTGCTTTGGCTTGGCTGACTTGGCTGGCTTGACTGCCCATCAGTAGCAGTTGTTCAGCAATTAACATTAATAATAGCAGCTAACATTTATGTAGCATTTACTATGTTCCAAGCACTGAGCTAAGCATTTTATAAATAGCTCATTTGATCCTCACAAAAACTCTGAGAAGGAGGTACTAGGGATATCCCCATTTTACAGATGAGGAAACAGAGGCAAACAAAGGTTAAATGACTTGTCAGTTTCATACTACTAGTGAGTGTCAGGCCAGATTGGAACTCAGGTCTTCCTGACTTCAGGCTCAGCTCTTTATGTATTACACCACCTAACTGATCCACTGAACCAATTAGCATCAAAAATGACAGTGGCAGCTATACTCTCTCCATTTCTGTCATTCTGAAAATCAATTTGTGCAATCCATTCTTGGGCTGCTCATCAAACACAGGTGACCTACCCCAAACCACTTGCCAGACTTTCTTGCTCTTTACTTGCTCTCATTGGCCACACATACCAATCTGTGTATGACACAGTAGATATCAAGGATTTTCAATGTACCTGTTTTCTGCATTTAGCAATAGCTAAATTCATGGTTGTTACACAAAGAAGACACTGCATCTCTTGGTTCTGGACAATTTCTCTGGCTGTCCTCCATGCCTGGAATGCTCTCTCTCCTCAACACTGCCCACTGATTTCCCTGTCTTCTTTAAGTACCAATTAAAATCCCATCTTCTATGAGAAACCTTTCCTAAATCCTCTTAATTCTTAGTGTCTTCTCTATTAGTTATTTCCTATTTATCATGTATATGTACAGATATTGATGTATGTAGATATAGATATAAGCATATCTATAGCTATAGATACATATATATATGTTTGCATGCTGTCTCCTCCATTAGATTATAAGCTCCCTGAGGGAAGGGACTGTCTTTCATCCTTTTTTGTATCCTTAGTGCTTAGGGCAGTTGCTGACACACAATAAGTGCTTAATAAATGTTTATTGACTGATCTCATTTCATTACCAAAAGATCCACACCCTCCTGCTTCTTTATTTCAATCACTGAAACCATAAGACTTCTTTTATTTCCCTCTTCAAGCACTAGAGGTGGAAAAGGTACAGACTGAAACAACCATCAAAAAGACTTGGTGAAGGGGCAGCTAGATGGCGCAGTGGATAGAGCACCAGCCCTGGAGTCAGGAGTACCTAAGTTCAAATCTGGCCTCAGACATTTAACACTTACTTACTTACTTACTGGCTGTGTGACCCTGGGCAAGTCACTTAACCCCAATTGCCTCAGAAAAAAAAAAAAAGACTTGGTGAAGGACAGCTAGATAACATGGAATTCTCCTGAGGAAGAGGAAGGAATTCACTGAGCCACTTATTAGTAAAGCCATTTTAAAAAGAGAACAATATAAAACAGAAAAATAAGCAAGTACAAGGAAACAAAGGACTGCACTAGAAAAAACTCTATGGAATCAGAGGACCTGGGTTCAAATCCCAACTCTGATACTCATTAGCCTTATACATACACCAGGGCAAGCAATTGTTCTCCCCAAGTCTCAGTGTTCCCATTTGTAAAATAAGGGGCATAAGAAAGACTAGGTAGCTTCTGAGGTCCTTTCTAGCTCTAAATCAATGAACCTCTTTTTGCCTTACTTCATCTATAAAATGGGACTGATAATCAGTCATGACTCATAATAATAGCTAGTATATCACTTTAAGGTTTGTAAAGCACTTTACAAAAATTATCTCATTTGATCCTTGAGAAGTAGGTACTATTATGTTCCTCATTTTACTGATGTGGAAACTGAGTCTTTAAAAGGCTAAGTGACTTGCCTAGGATACACACCTAGGGGCCCGAGTGTTTTGAACCCAGGTCTTTAGATTCCATGTCCAGTTCTCTAACTAACCATGCTACCTGCCTGATTGCTTCAGGGAGTTATTGTGGGGATCAAATGAGATTCTCATTCAAGGTTTTTTAAGGCTTACATACAGAATCATGGGAGTTTTAGCCATTACAAATCTGTAATAAATGGTTAAATAGTTTCCTGAATGTTTTAAGCATTCATGTTTCCTTGAGCCAGAATGTGTTAAAATGTACCAATGAAGAGTAGACAAGATAAGAAAATATAAGACATTTGTTTAAAGCTAAAAACAGGGGCAACTAGGTGGCACAGTGGATAAAGCACCGGGTCCAGGTTCAGAAGTATCTGAGTTCGAATCTGGCTTCAGACACTTGACACTTACTAGCTGTGTGACCCTGGGCAAGTCACTTAACTCTCATTGCCCTGCAAAAACAAAAACAACAGCAACAAAAAAAAAAACCCACACACAAAATAGCTAAAAACATATTTTTAGAGAATTCATTCATATACCCCATGTGGGGACCAATTTTTAATTGAGGAATGTTAGCTAAGCAGCTTGCCACAATATTGGGGCAAGGAAGGAGACTGGCAGCCTCCCTCAAAACAAAACAGGATTTATTTTAACAAGAATGAACTTAAAAACACACACACACACACACACACACACACACACACACACAAACAGGATCAGTATGAGCAAGGTAAGGGAAATAAAATGGGGAAAGGGAAATTATACAACCTGAAAAATACCACCGTCCAGGAATCAGCTGAGAATACACAGCAGAGCTCCTGTCGCCTTCCAGCTTCCAGCTAGAATGCTGGAAAAAAAAAAAAAAAAACTTCCTTCCTCCCCACACACTCCACACAGCCCCCAGCCAATTGGATGGCCACTCCAACAGTCACATGACTGCCCTCACTAGGCTTCCAATAATTATAATTTTGCCAGGCCCATGTAGGCATCGGCAAGTGGTGATGATGTGAGGTGCCAGTGCCATGGCAACGGCTACAACCAGTGGGTGGAGCACTGTGCAGTTTGCGGAGCCCCAAGCCAGTACACACTGAGGTATAAAAACCTCAAAAAACAATTAATTCTTTACACCCATTTTATAGATGATGAAACTGAGGCCTCCAGAAAAGATTCAGGATTTTGATGAATACAGGTAACAGAGAATAAAATCCATATGCTGAATTCCTAGTTGTTTTGCCTTCTTTTCCTCATTTCCTTAATTTATAACTATATTACAAATGCCAAAACCGGTCCTCTTTAAATTCAACCCAGAACAAATTATTTTAGCTTCTGCTTATAGACCAAATAAGTATGGGATGATTAAACACTTTTAAGAGAATAAATGACTATCATGTACAAATCCAAAATCCAATAGAAAACAAGAGAACAGATGATGCTTAGATATTAACAGGATGGCTTGGTGGTGGTAAGAAAGGACTGGGAATTTGAATTTGGTTTTGCATCCTGACCTTAAAACTGATTACATTTGTCATATCATTGTGCCGGCCCAATGCATCTGTGAATTGGAAGACTATCACAAGGGATAGTTCTATGCAAATTATCATCAGAAGCTGTGGAAAAATAATACAATAAACTGTAATTTGGAACAGGAGCAGCATTCTAGAAAGACAAATATGATGGTTAATAGGAAGCTGCCACATATTATATATGGCATGTTAGGGTTTTTTTTTAGGCAATTGGGGTTAAGTGACTTGCCCAGGGTCACACAGCTAGTAAGTGTTAAGTGTCTGAGGCCGGATTTGAACTCAGGTACTCCTGACTCCACTGCGCCACCTAGCTGCCCCGTTAGGTTTTTTTAAGAATTGGAATAGGGAGAGATGCATGTAGCACTAAAATCATACTGTGCCTCACTTAATCTTATTTTAATGAGTTACATTGTCCTTCAGGATGATGCAGGGCCTCAGGGTCATCCCTTTAAGCACCATCCATTATTCCTGGAGATGTTCAAAAGAGTTAGTTGAGAAGTCTGGTTAAGAGATCACCAGAAAATAGTTTATTTTTTTCAGCAAATATTATACTGCTAAAACATTTTATCAGTATGACCGACCTTATCCTAGTGAAGCAGTTAGAGAAAATGATTTTTTTTTCTCATTGCTTGTGAAGAAACTGAGGCACAGTGGAGTTGGGTTGTTTTCCAGGTCTCCATTCCTAATACATGTTCCAACCACTGTTATTTTCTTAGGAGGAATGAATGAAAATCTTTATAGAATTCTAGTGTTCAGAGGGTTCATTAATGCCTCCAGGCAACACTGCCCTCAAAGCAGAAGGGACCACACACTCATTCCCCAAGATATTTTTTAAGATTTTTTTTTTTAATTTGAACTCATTCTAACTATTCATCCTTAGTATGTATATCAAACCTAAAAGATTTTCTTTTCACACCCCTCTTCCTCACCACCTGCGAAATGTTGACAAATGCCAGAAGGGTCTGATACAACAAACTAGATGTCAGGTCTATAAGGGGACATGAGAGGAAGAAGACATTCAAGTCCCCAAACCAATCCCCCTTTTTCTTTTGTATAGTTTGGCTTCACAAACACAAAAAACAGTTTGGGGGTATCTCTAAAAATAGGCAGTTTCACTTCAGCTGTTTCTAGTAGATCCTTTGTGGAACAGGACAATAGTAACCCATAAAGGACAAACAAGTACATTCAAAATGCACCTGAATTACTTAGTTTATAGGTTTTTCCTGTGTGCTCTGCATCATAAATAAATTTGTGTATGTGTGTGTATGCATTTGTGTGGGAGGGTGTTTCCTTATTTGCAAAATACCATTGCCCTGGGATGGACCCCAACCCTTGGGGCCCTCTCCACTACAGCAGGACAAGCTCTTTGGAAAATCTGAACCTACTAGATTCAAAGAAGGCATTGCTCTCACCTCTATTTCAAGAGCTCCAAGTGCCCTCTTTTGGTTGGCCAGGAGAATTGCAAACACATTCTTTTGTCAGAACAGGTCCTTTGGAAAATAATGTGTTTACAACAAATCTCTTTACTTATGAGCAACTCTGCAGTGCTCACTAGACAAATGGAAATCGCCTCTAGTCACAGCACTTCTGCTCACAAAAAGCCTCATTAGATGAGTTTCATTATACATCCTTCTCCACCCCGGTCAACAAACAACCTCATTCTTAATACTCTCGAGTTAAACACTTGGATTTTAATAGCAATTCATCAAGGCCTAGGCAAGCTTCGAGTGAATGCACTAACTTTCATTCTGCCTGTAAGTTCATAGAAAGTGAGGTACTGAATTTCCCAGTGATTTGATGAAAAAAAAAATCTCTCCCTCCCTCCCTCCCTCTTACCCTACTCCTCCCCCCTACCCCCTCTCTGGAAAACCCTTCATGTATCTTGTGCATTACAGTTTGCAAAGGAACTGACATACTCACTACCTATCCTATACTCTAGGTACTACTATCACTCCCAATTTAAAGATGAGTGAATAGAGGTTCAGAAAATTCAGGGGAAAGATGCATGCCCAGGTCCTCCTGGTTCTAAGTGCAGCATGATATCTAGTACTCTATACTGCATCCTGCTCTTTAAATAACTTTTCTTTCTTCATCTTTTCCAGATGAGTAACTCCATCCCCCAAACTACGCTAGACAGGGGAGGGAGACCTATTTTGGAGATTTAGACTCTCATAAAACCACAGTCATCAAGAAGGTGGAAATGATATCAAGGAATTTTTGCTAATATGGAAGCAAAGGGAAGAATCAAAATGTTTATGGTATCCCTGGCTAATGTCTCTACTTGATAAAACCCAGAAATCAGATGCTATAAAGATTAGGACCTTGGTAGCTATCAGCTTTCTAACTCAGCAAAGATGAGGTCCAGATGGTCACCCTTCATGTTGAAAGACTTTAGCAAATCCTTGATAGCTATTAGAATAAATGCAACTTCCAAGTTCCTTAATCAAATATTGTTGCAAAGAATCTAGGATTTCACCTTTGGGGAAACATATGATAGAATTTTACAACTGAAAGGAACCTTAGAGATCTTCTGGCCCAACATTTTCATCTTACAGAGGATGAAACTGAGGCCCATAGAGATAAAGCAATAAAAGTTAGTAGTAGAGCTGGTAGCAACTAGAACCTAGGCCTCCTGACTCCCAGGCCATGATTCCTCCAATGTCACTGAGGTCTAAATGGATAGGTGTTAGAGATGCTTGCTTGATAGTTTACAGTGATTCATATTTTAAAAAATAAAAGTGACAGAGTGCCTGAGATGAGTTGTCACAACTATATCGATCATCGAATTCTAAACCCCTCAAGGACAGAATACTCCTAGCATTTCTTTTACAAGTCTATTTCTATACAGCTTGTATAGCTTCAAATCCCCATCAGAAGATGAAGGAGTCAGTTTTATCAGAAAAAGAAGTTTCATACTTTTCAGGTTGATTCCAATTCAGACAGGGCCTTTTCTTAGTCATTGCCTGGTGCTTACTATCAGGTTCATGGCACATGAGGCCACTCTGCTAAAGAAGGAGATTGTGGTATATGCTGCAGTGCCCTTCACAGGGTCAGGACTTGGCATAGTCACTGAGACTGCTTTGTGTGGTAGAAAGAACTGTAGACTTCAAATCAAAAGAATTGCAATTCAGTCCCAGAGATCCACCCCACACTAGCTTTGTGATCTTGAACAAGTTGCTTACCCTTTCTGAGCCTGTTTCCCCCTCTACAAAAGGGAATTAATAAAAGTGGCCTCATCTCACCTAACAGAGCTGTTACTTGGAAAGAAGGGGAAACATATATGAGCGTTGTATTAGGAATTAGAGGACCAGAATTCAAATCCACTTGCTACCTGTGTGACCTTGGGAAAGTCACTTCTACCCTAGTTCTTTCCTCATCTGTCCAATGAAGTGGTGGGTCTAGACAATATCTAAGGGTCAATTCCTTGCCCTAAATCTATGATCCTAAGATATTAAAGTGCTTTGTAAGTACTTGCAGCAAGTGCTAGGTAAATTTAAATTCTTATTTTACTCCATAAATATTATGATGATGTAAGCATTTTTTGAATGAATGACAGAGTTTGCCAAAAATGGAGACACACCACCAACTTAAGCCAAGAATCTACATGGGAAAAAAAAGGAATAAACTTAGTATAGGAAAAGCTCATCTGTATGTATATAGATGTGAACAGAAAAATAAATGTCCAAAGACACCATTTGGAGGGGGAAAGACATAGAGAAAGTAAACCCACTGCTCCTTTCCCTTGGTTGAGGAAGATTTCATAGAGCCAATGAGTTTTGAATCTGGCTTTCCAAGGTTTACAGGGAAAGGTCAAATGGGAAAAAGAAGAAAAATAGAGACACAAACAAACACTAGTCTTACTGGAAATAGGACTGATTTTTTTTTCCTATCTCATTCTATATTTTGATAAGATCTAAGGAGTGGGAAGGGTCTTATCAGGGGATTATGTATCAGCTAGTACCCATCAAACAGGAGGGAAGAAATGGTGAGGACGTAATAAATTTAACACAAGGGAAAAAATCTACCATCCACTTAGAAAACAAAACCATTACTCAACAGAGAAGTGCAAGTCACATCTCTAGACTGTTGTTGGCATATATTCCTTTCTATCATATATTATTAGCCTTTCAATTAGAGGCAGCTTTGGTGTGGTGGGGAGAAGACCAGCCTTGGAGTCAGGAAGACCTGGGTCCAAACCTCATCTCTGACATTTAGTAGCTCTTTAACCATGAGCAAGTCGCTTGGCCTATTAGTTCCCCAGGCAAAATGCTGATATATTACAGGCCTGTTGCTCATCTGAATGAGAGAATAGTTTCCATACCAGTTTCCAAAATTGATAAGATCAAAATCTAAACACTACCCCTCAAAAAAAAATGATAAAAAGAAAGAAAAATAAAAGATTATACATTTGCATAAGTACAAAAACAATAGTCATATCAATGATAACCTTATGAAGCAAGAAAAGCAGGGGGAAATATTCCTACAAAGGAATGAAAATAATTAAGTGGGGCTTATTGCTTAACTTAAAAATAAATACCCCAAAATAAATAAATAAGTAAATATTTAAAAAATGAATACCCATGGGGCAGCTAGGTGGTACAGTGGATGGAGCACTGGCCCTGGAGTCAGGAGGACCCGAATTCAAATCTGACCTTAGACACTTAACACTTGCTAGCTGTGTGACCCTGGGCAAGTCACTTGACCCCAATTGCCTCACAAAAAAAAAAATGAATACCCATATATAATATATATCATAAATGAAAACATTTTAAATGCATAGTATGCAAAGTTCCTAAGTAGACATATCCTTCTTTGTGTGTGTATATGTAATACATGTATGAAGCAAATTAACTTGGGAAGATAGTCAAATAAAATAAATAAGGGATAAATATCTCCCATAAAACCAATTTGTTATATTCCCCTAAACAATCAAATATCCAATACATTGATTTGAGTACAAGTAATCTATTCATGTGACCCAGGTTGTTTCAGATTTATAAAACCTTCCCTCTGGACTAAAGCCATTCTTCAATTGATCACCATGCACAAACATGTTAACCATGCAGAACAGAGACGCTTGTGAGAAATCAGCCCAATTGTTCATAATCACTTCAATTGCCAGCATAAGCAGAGTATCCAACACTGTCCAGTCATCCATAACCAAAAAATGCTTCATGGAATTAGAAGGGGCAAAATGAGGAAATTTGTCTTCGTTGTTATGGTATCTACATAAAGATTTTTAATTGTTTTAGTGAACACATTGGGTCCACTAACAGCACAATACACATCTTTAACTCAAATAATTGTTTGAATGAAGATAAGTAATGTTAAAAGTTGAAAAAAGTTTTGGCATCTTCTTCCTTATAGCTATTGACCTACTTACTATAAGAAAATACAACCCTTTAAAATTTCCTCTTGAATATGGAAAAAAAATGCTAAAAACATCCTAAGACAATTTTCTAATACTCTAAGTGGTAGAGAAGTTGCTTGTTTGCATTGCTAGAGGAAATTTCCTCACTAATGGCTCCTTATGCTGAAGAAATAAATCACTGATTCAGACCTGAAAAAAATCACAGCAAAATGTGGAGCAACAAAAGTGAGAAAGGGAGGAAAAGCTCCATCCTGATGACTATCTGGGGGGGGGGGGCGGTGAAGAGAAGGTAATACCTAAATCAAAACACATATTATATATCTGATAGAAAGTCCTGGATTTGAAAGCAGAGGACTTGGGTTTGAATCCTGTCTCTGCCAGGTGCTACTTGTGTGACTTTAGTCAAGTCACTTTAATTCTCTAGGTCTCTGTTGTCTCATCTATAAAAAAAGAAACTGTACTAGAGGACTCAAACATCTCATTCAACTTATCCTACTTCCTTCTTCCTTGCTAAATGCCTTCCTATTGTCTTCATCAGTTATTCTTGTTGATAAGCAATATGGGATGGTGAATAGAGAGCTGGTCTTAGAGCCAGAAAGACTTTAGTTCAAGCCTGGCCTCTGACATTTACAGTTGTGTGACTATGGGCATGTCACTTAACCTCTCAATGCTCTAGATAATTCTTTAAAACTGAAATTTGTGGGGAAGGTGACAACCTGCATTGGCAGAGGGAGTTTCTTCATATGAAAGTTGTCTACACCAATGAAATCACAGATCCAGTCCCCTTCCTCCATTCCTGTTCAATTCTTCATTAGAGTTTCAGAGCTAAATATAGAATTGGTTTTGAAAGAACTGGAGCAAGATAAAATGGTTGAATGGAATAGGAGGAGGCCACTCTCCACAGAAGGCAACTTGAGTGTCAGATCAGGGAATAAATGACTAGGTTTGGACATAGGGAAAAGCATGGTTAGGAATGCACTGGGTAAGGAGTATTTATGTAGGATGTGGCCAAAGTGAAGCAAGCATTGAAGTCCATAGATGTGAAATGTATTAGCTGTCTTTGGAATGTGATCAGAGATGTTCTTGAGCAAATCTGAGTCACTCAGCATGTCATCAGTCAACAAACATTTATTGAACATCCACTATGTGTCAAATTTGGAGTTAAATACCAAAGATACAAAGAAAGGTTAAAAAAAAAAGACAACCCCTTCTCTCAAGGAGCGCAAAGTATAATAGAGGAGACAACATGCAAACAACTGTCAACAAACAAGATGTATACAGGATAAATTGGAGGTCATTAATGGAAGGAAAGCACTAGAATTGTAACTGGAATTCAGAGATGGAGTTTATAAATTGCTGCTTCTTTCACTGAGTGTTGGGACACTCAGAGATTGCAACCAGATAAGACACCAGAGATTGCAACAAGTTACAGAAGATAATATGTAGTCATAAGATTTTTAGTACTAGAAGAGACTTGAATAATCTTCTCTTTGTAGACAAGGAAACTGAAACTAAAAGAAGTGACCAGCACAAGGTCACAAAGTTAGTTGGGGCAAAGCCAACAGTAGGAAAAGGTCTTTTGACCCCTATTGCAAAGTTCTTCCTACTATGCTACAAAACTTGAGAATCAACCAACAATGGAATATGGAAAGAATAAAAAACAGCTTCCATTTATAAGGAATAATCTTTGTTTCTTTGTATTTAATCTCTGTCGTTCTAGAGATGTTCTGTTTGAAAACCTTAGAAGTCTTTTATCAGATTGAAGACTAAATAATACCTGGCATTTGTATATCCTTTAAAGATTTGAAATGCATTATCTCACATGATGAAACTGAGGCTGAGGGAGGTTAAATGACTGACAGATGATCATACAAGTAGTAAATTGAGTCTAGAGTCAATTAAATAAGGAATTGGCTTTTTTGAAAAGCTTGCCATGGGTCAGGCTCTATGTTAGGCACTGACAATGCAAAGACAAAAGTGAAGCAATCCCTGTCCTCAAGAAGTTTATGTTTTATGGGGGCAAGTGATCTATAAATGTATAGGTTTGTATAAAATACACATACGGTGCTTTGGAGAGGAGTGAGTGCACAAGCAGCTAGGGATGAAGGGGGAATCAAGAAATGTTTCATCTAGGGTACAGAGCCAAAGGCAGGCAGGGACTCCCCTGAGCTCTCCCCAACTTGACCCCCAATACCTTCAAATAATGCCATAAGACAATTCCTGGAGCAACAGAAGCCACAAAACGACAGGGTGAAAAAAATTTCCAGCCAAGGACAATTTAGAAGTTTGGCAGGAAAGACCTGTCACACCAGGGTGTGAGTGGAGTACAGTCTAGCACAGACTGTGCTAGCATAGATCCAGTCCCAGCAAAGCAGGAGCAGGCCTTGGGAGTCACTGAATCAGCAGTTGCAGCAGCTGCTTCCAGAACTCAGCCCACAGATAGTAAGGGGGTCAAACAACTGGTCAAAAGGAGATTACAAGGGTCTCTTTCCTGGCACTGAGGCAGGATTCTGTTGTTTTGCCCATACTCAGATCCAGGTAGCAGTCCTGGGAGGAAGCCCTAGGGCAGTGAGGAGCACTAGCACACCAGAACATACACTCCTCAGTGGAGCAGGGACCCTCCTCACAGTTCAAGGACAGAAGAGAGGGCTTGTGGTTGCTCACAGACCAGAGTACAGGCCAGGAAAATAGTAAACACACTTCTCCCTAGATCATTCCACCTTGGAAGAACTGAAAACTTAGAGGTCCCTAAAAGTATCTCTGAAAACAGCCGCACGAAACCCCTGAAGCTTGGGAAAATTTGTTCTCCACCCTGGAAGCAAAGCCATATTTTAACAAAGAGTTTAAAATAGGCTGTGAAAATGAGCAAACAGGGGGCAGCTAGGTGGCAGAGTGGATAAAGCACTGACCCTGGACTCAGGAGGACTTGAGTTCAAATGCGATCTCAGACACTTCACACTTACTAGTTGTGTGATCCTTGGCAAGTCACTTAACCCTCATTGCCCCATGGCGGAGGGGGGGGGGGGAGGGGGGGGGAGGGGGGGGGGAGAAAAAAGAAAATGAGAAAAAAAAAATTCTGACCATAGATAGTTAATATGGTGCTAAGGAAGATCAAAACACACCCTCAGAAGAATATAACAAAGTCAAAGCTCCTACATCTAAAGCCTCCAAGAAAAATATTAATTGATTCAGGCCATGGAAGAGATCAAAAAGGATTTTGAGGGGCAGCTAGGTGGCGCAGTGGATAGAGCACCAGCCCTGGAGTCAGGAGTACCTGAGTTCAAATCTGGCCTCAGACACTTAACACTTACTAGCTGTGTGACCCTGGGCAAGTCATTTAACCCCAATTGCCTCACTAAAAAAAAAAAGGATTTTGAGGGGGCAAATAGGTGGCAACAAGTGGATAAAGCACCAGCCCTTAAGTCAGGAGAACCTGAGTTCACACTTACTAGCTGTGTGACCCTGGACAAGTCACTTAACTCATTGCCTTGCAAAAAAAAAAAGGATTTTGAAAATCAAGTAAGAGAAATAGAGGAAAAATTGGAAAGAGAAATGAGAATGATACAAAAAAATCATAAAAAAGAGTAAATAACTTGTTAAAGGAGACACAAAAATTCACTGAAGCAAACAACTACTTAAAAAGTAAAATTGGCCAAATAGAAAAGGAGGAATAAAAGCTCACTGAAGAAAATAATTCTTTAAAAATTAGAATTGAGCAAATGAAAGCTAATGACTTTATGAGAAATCAAGAAACAATAAAACAAAACCAAAAGAATGAAAAAATGGAAGATAACATGAAATATCTCATTGGAAAAACAACTGACCTGGAAAATAGATCCAGGAGAGGTAATTTTAAAATTATTCTACTATCTGAAAGCCATAATCAAAAAAAGAGCCTAGACATCATCTTTCAAGAAATTATCAAGGAAAACCACCCTAATATTCTAGAACCAAAGGTAAAATAGAAATTGAAAGAATTCACTGATTGCTTCCTGAAAGAGATCCCAAAATGAGAACTCCCAGAAATAGTATAACCAAATTCCAGAGCTCCCAGGTGAAGGAGAAAATATTGCAAGCAACCCAGAAAGAAACAATTCAATTATCATGGAGCTACAGTCAGTATAGCATAAGATTTAGCATCTCCTACATTAAAGGATCAGAGATCTTGCAATACAATATTCTGGAGGGCAAAGGATCTGGGATTATAACCAAGAATCACCTACCCAGCAAAACTGGGGGGAAATGGGCATTCAGTGAAAGAGAGAACTTTCAGGCATTCTTTTCTTTTTTTTTGCAGGGCAATGAGGGTTAAGTGACTTGCCCAAGGTCACACAGCTAGTAAGTGTCAAGTATCTGAGGCTGGATTTGAACTCGTCCTCCTGAATCCAGGACCAATGCTTCAGGCATTCTTGATGAAAAGACCGGAACTGAATAGAAAATTTTACTTTCAAATACAAAATTCATAAATAGGTAAACAGGAAAGGGAAATCATAAGAGACTTAATAAGGTTAAACTGTTTGCATTCCTACGTGGAAAGATGATACTTGTAACCCATAAGAACTTTCTAATTAGTGGGGCAGTTGGAAGGAGTATATATAGACAGAGGGCATAGGTATGAATTGAATATGAAGGTATGATATATTTTTAAAATAAAATTAAGGGGTGAGAGAGGAATTCACTGGGAGAAAGGGAAAGGGAGAGGTAAAATGGGATAAATTATCTCACATGCAAAAGGCAAGAAAAAGCTTTTAGAGGAAGGGGAAGAAGAAAGGAGGTGAAGGGGAGTGAGAGAACCTTACTCTCATCAGAATTGGCTCAAAAGGAATAGCATACACACCAGTTGGGTATAGAAATCTTTCTTACCCTGCAGGAAAGAATGAGGGGAAAGGGACAAGAGAAGGTGGGTAGGGGTGATAGAAAAAAGGGCAAATTGGGGGAAGGGGTATTTAGAAGCAAGAAATGTTTCATCTAAAAGGTGACACTTGAGTCACCCAGATTTTTCTTCATTCCAAATCTACTCTCCTTTCTCCTATATCATGCTACCTCTTCTGAGAGTATAGTATGCCCTGTTTTCTCTTTGGATACAGGATATAGTAGATAAAAATTAATTTATCATACATTTATTAAGTACATACTCTGTGTTGGACCCCACCCAGTTGCTGGGAACTCCAAGATACATATGAAACAGTTCCTGCTTTCAAGAGTCTTATATTCTATTGGATTAGCCTGTGAAATAAAATGCATTGCCCCAGAGGAGTTAAAAAAAGTAAATCAGTTCAACATGGGTGGGTTATTTTGAAATATCCTAAAAATAGTAATGTCATTCAGTAAGGTAAGGGTTATACTGAGTTAAGCCAATGCCCAACAACATATACCAGTACAGAATGAGCTATCATCAGAAAGTAGTAAGCCTAAATTCTATACAGAAGCATGGGCATTTGAACTCTTTGTTTCCTGTTTTGGAAAGAGAATACCCAGAGGAGTGCAGGGTGACAGGTGAGGTAACACCTCTTCACACATTGGTAGAAGTATTAATGAATTGCAATGGGCAGAAAGTCATCTTGTTAATCAACCAATGGTCTATGAGGAACCACTCCAAAATTTGCCAGCCTGGTCTTTCGATGATGGTTTTTTCATGGGTCCTATGCTCAAAATCTTCTCAGTTTGGGAGGAAATGTCAAACTTGTCCTCTGCTGAAAGTCCAGCACCAGGCCCATTTCCACTGCTGATTGACATGAGAACTTTGACCTGCTCCATTCCCAAACCGGGATGGTTCAACCCTCCTCAGGCCACCTTGTGCCACCATTCCACTCCCCACTCCCAGAAGCTCACAGTATGCCATACTTAATATGGATACATGCTAGGCACGGCCCATTGCAGCTCAGAACTCCTGAACTCACAAGATGCTCCACACTTGGCCGCCCTGGCGGCTTAGATTATAGATGTGCACTATCTTTCCCAGCAATAGTGAGTAGTCCAAGGTCACATAGGTAGAAGTAGTCAAGCCAGGTTTGAAGCCAGGTTGTCTACCTTCAAAGCTGGAACTTCCACAGGACCCTGCATCATAGTCCCAAACATGAACAAGTGGTAGCCTAAAATTTCTCCTGTAAGTTAACGTAGCTGTAACTAAAATAGAGCACCTAGAGCTTTTTCTAGGACACAAAAATCAAGAAGGCATAAAAATTTAACATATTCATATCTTTAGCAATGTAGAGATAAGTGTGGTTAGCACCTACTTAAAAATACTAATTAGGCAAAATTAGAAACAATGTTATTAACAATTAACAATGTTGGTAACACCCATCAGTAAAACACTATAGTAACCACTTAAACTGAATTTGTCTTAATTACTTCTCAAATTATTTTCACATTGCAAATCACAAAGCTGATTTGAGGGCTGGTTTTGTACTGGTTGCCCCAGGCACCAAAATTTCTACTTATGGCTCTGTAAGTCATTTTTTTGTAATGTAGGATACATTATCTTATTAAAAATGGTTTGTGTAGTAGTTAGATTTCTAGTTAAATCCAGTAAGGGTGATACAACCCATAACATAGCTGAATATTTCTATAGGAAGCTCTTTCCTGATTTAAGAGGTTAGCACCACAAATCCCATCAAGATCTCTTTGTCTGGAGCAAAGGAAGCTATTCCATGTAGCCATTCATATGTAAAGCACAGAAGTAGGGAATTTTAATTGGGAATAGCCCTTATCAACCTCTCAGATAGTTGCCCAAGACCTAATCCCCAGAGACTCTCAGTAATTTTTTTTAAAGGCCTCACATCCTGAACTGAGATGAATTCTTCTCTATAGTCCTATATGTATAAAAATGGATGATTGGCTAAGACATTGATCAACTTTGAGGAACCGGTGAAAATTGAATAGGAAAAAGGATCTAATTAAAATCATGGGACAAAGCCAGAGATGGAAATATGCCTGATAAATACCAAGAGTAGGCTCTAAAATAAAGGACAAGTCATAGAACCATTTTATAAGGGAACCATAATATTTTTGCTCCAAATGATGTTTAAAACAAATCAAATACCCAGGTAGTAATCTATTAGTCAGCTTTCTCCTATCAGAGACAAAATAGATCATTTGTGTTGGTATGAGAATTCCCTGCAAATTTATTAATTGGCTTTATAGATTTGATCACATGGCTATTTGCACACAGGTGATGGAATTCATGCATATATATTTTAGTTTGAAATATATTGTGACTAGGAGCAGCTAGGTGGTGCAGTGGATAGAGCACCAGCCCTGGAGTCAGGAGTACCTGAGTTCAAACCCAGCCTCAGACACTTAACACTTACTAGCTATGTGCCCCTGGGCAAGTCAGTTAACCCCAATTGCCTCACTAAAAAAAATAAATAAAAAAATTAAAAAATTGTTTAAATTAAAAAAAGAAAGAAATATATTGTGACTGGGTCTTAATTTCTAAATTTATTGAGACAGGAATAAAACACCATCTCTCTGACACTAGAATATCACCCAAGGTATGTATCCAGACTAATTTATAAAGAGCAAAAGGTTATATTTAGAATAAGAACAGCCATATCTCTAGGTCTTTGGCCTTTGGTTGCACTATTTCTTTTATACTTGGAAGGAATCATCCCATCATAAGACCAAATATTATTTGCAAAAGTCATAGTCTTTTACAGATTTAGATTTGGAAGAGAGCTTAGTGCTAATTTGGTCTGACTCCCTCATTTTAGAGATGAGGAAAATGAGGGCCAAGTTGAATTAAGTGACTTTCCCAAAGTCACGTATTCAGTAAATGGCAGATAGGGGATTCAAACCCAGGTCCTCTGATACAGAAACAAATAGAATGTTCTTTCCACTAAATAAAACTGCCTCTAAGTCCTCCTTCAGCTTTCAATATCATTAAGAATCAAATAGCTTTAGAGTATTGATCAAAAGATTTAGTTAAGAATCAAGAAAAAATAATTGCATGATTATACGATGCATTTTTCAAACTGTTATACCACTGATCATTTTCTATATTTCAGTCAATTTCTGCTAATTGACTTACATGTCAAAACTTAGTAAAATGATCTCCAAGAAACCAAGCAATTTTGTTGTGTTGGAATTCTAAATTATTATTGTATTGACTATTGCTTAAAATAAATGGACCACTGGTTAAGACTTGGAAATTTTTTGTTACACAGCCATTTTCACAGCAATGGTATTCCTAGTGACAGTATTTGACTTACACCTAATGAAATCCACCTCACTATACTTAAATTATAAGAATATATTTGATTCATATAAGGTAACCTCCTTTGCATACACAAAGGCAGTTCTTACAGATTAGAAAACTAAAGCCCAGAAAAGTTAAAAGACTTACCCAAAAGCAAAAAGCTCCAGAGGTAGAAGTCAGATCTCTTAACTCAAAGTGCAAGACCCTTTGCAAGAGAATAAATGGTTCATAGCCTGTGGCCTAAAAACCATTAAGGGGTCCATATAAACCTGTGAAGTCTCACAACAAATGTTTGCGAATGTGGATTCCTTGCATTTTGTGTTCAAATCCAAATACCAAAAGAAGTTTAGGCCTAAATCTAAGATCAAAACTTAATATCACTACAACAAGGCTTCTAACCTCAAAGCTTCAAAATGGTACCAGTGGTCTGAGAATTTTTTTTTACTATTAAAAAAGTCTTCATACTCAAAAAGGTTAGGAACACGTTAACTAGACCACTGAACTCCAAAGTGTAGACCAAGGTGCCCTAATGACTGAGGGACTGACCCCAAAAAGTGAAGGATCCATAGTCAGGAAGTGAGAAGATGGGTCACTTCTCACCCTCCCTTTAATGCCTAATTATGGAGCTTGTCTCCAACACAACCCTTTATCTCTAATACTCCTTCACTCTACTCCCTTCATTCTCTATACAAGTTATAGCTTCCTCAGCTACTGAGCCTGGCATGGGTCAGCTGGGGTAATTATAATCTAACAACTATCTGAGAACCCAAAGCAGCAACAACAGCAAGTTCCATTAGGAAGATTCCATACAGGGAGCAGCTAGGTGGTGCAGTGGATAAAGCACTGGCTCTGAATTCAGGAGGACCTGAGTTCAAATCCAGCCTCAGACACTTGACACTTACTAGCTGTGTGACCTTGGGCAAGTCACTTAATCCTCATTGCCCTGCCAAAAAAAAAAAAAAAAAAAAAGGAAGATTCCATACACACTTTCCAAATCCCAGGCATATCTACCCCTCCCAAGCATATCATGATGTAGCTGTGGCAGAAGCCCCTCAAAAGTAAGGTGTGGGACAATGTCAAACCGGGTCTACCACCTGTCTTTGTATGGCCCCAAAGCTAAGGACGTTTCTAGATTTTAAATTCAATAAAATTTTATTTTAAAGTTGTAAAAAACATTCTTAGCTCACAGATCACACAAAAACGTAATTAGCTGACCCCTACACTAGGCTGTGCTAGTTGGGTTTTTTTTAATATCAACAAGAACAACACCCTAGGAAACTTCATACCATTTGGAACTCTTAGTTGCATGACAACCATGAGAGGGTTAGACTAAAATAAGAAAGAGCTTGTGAGTGAGTTCTCAGGATATAAGCTAAAAAGCTTCCTTTTTCAATATTCCCCCACTTGATTCTCCACCTCTGCTCTAAGGCTTCATCTTAGGACTGAAATAGTACTTCTCTCAGTCTTAGATCACTGAGCTCTTTCCATTCTGTATTTCAAACAACAAAAAAATGACTGACCATAGTGGAATACCACTTGCTATCTTCATCCAGTTGTGGTCAGATTTGCTACCCTTATAAAGCATATCCAGATATACCTTTAGATTGAGGTATAGCTTAGCCCATTATCTTGAAACTAAAAGTTTGATGATAAAAAAACTTTTTAAACAAATGCATACTTTACAGTACATAATAATGTAACTCTGGGCAAGTCACTTAACCTCTTGGTGCCCTAAGTAACTCTCTAAAAGACTGAATAGTTGCTGACCCACATGGATAGAGAGTGTTTCTTCCCTCTAAGAGAAATTCCCTACACCAATGAAATCACAAGTGTGAACTAAAAATATATACAATGGATTAGATTTAGTGCATGGGTAGAAATAACAGAGATATATGCTAGCTCTGAGAAAAGTCTATGATTCATAAAGCTACTAGTTTGAAACTACAAATTCCCAAAAGGCAGGAACTACTTCTTTTACTTAATTTGTACAACAACTTGAGCTCGATATCTCTAAATCAGAACAAATGGGGTCAAAGCATGGGAGTACCCCAACAAAAGTGTCCCCAATACTAATTTTCCTATTGAATGAACTGAAGAAACAACTTACTAAGTAAGGTATTGGTGCCTGAAACATACAATCAAGTAGGAACTTAGGAACTTTGTAGTATCTTTCTCATTATGTGACATCATATGTCTAATAATATGTTGGTTATTCACCTGAAGGTTAACTATGACCTTTCAATGGCTATCGAGATTAACAATTGGAGAACAAATTACCTTCATACTACATCCTCTTTATTTTTCAAACTATTGAATTAACTCATAGGATCACACTTTCAAGAGCTTGAATGGAACTCAGAGAACCAATCTCCTCATTTTATAGATGGGGAAACTGAGGTCCAGAAAAGTTAATTGACTTGTCTAAAACTAGACAGGTAATGTCAAAGGCAAGATCTGAACCTAGATCCTCAATCTCCATTGCCAGTGCTCTTTCTACTCTTTCCCAGTTTTCTCTATTACTTACTAAATTCTTTTGATACTGGAAGGAAAACCTCAGCTTTCACAACCTTGGAAAATACCCAACAATCTGTCCTACAGCAGGGTGGTGTGTCAAATGACATAGCTTTCTACAAAACTGAATTAGAATATGACCCCAAATGTTAATGGTATTCAAATCTTTCCTTTGTCCTTGGAAGGTCAAATATTCAAAGCAGTTATTAAATCCACACTTCCCTGGCCTCTTGGGAGCTCTAAGACCACAATAACAATACAAAAGGGAAAAAGTCCCCCATTGCAGACAGGAAGGTTATATTCAAAAGACATCAGCAGCTATGTGGTCTGGTGGAAGTCTGAAGACCTGGGTTCAAATCTCAGTTCTCCCTCTAACTTACTATGTGACAGAATCACATAGAGTTTGAAGTGACCTCAGCCGACCTCTGCCATTTATTGCTTCTATGACCCTGAGTAAGTCACTTTTCTTGGGTGCTCCATTTCCTCGTCAGTAAAATGAAAGAGTGGGGCCATGTGCCCTCTAGGATCCCTTCCAGTTCCAGACATGTGAGCCCATAAGCCATCTACTCCAACCCATACATGAAAGGTATCTCCCATGTAACATACCTAACAAATAGTCATCCATCCTTTGTTTGAAGAGCTCCCATTGAGGGGTAACTTACAACCTCTTGATAGTTTAAATTATTAGGAAGATTTTCTTGACATTATGAAGTTTTTTTACATTGACTTTGGGCAAGTCCCTTAAATTTTCTGGGTCTCAGTTTCCTCATGTGTAAAGTAAGAACGTTGGATAATAGTAATAATGATGGTTATCATTATTATTCTAGCATTTTAAGGATTGCAAAGTACTCTGCATGTTATTTCATCTGTTCTCACAATAAGCTTGGGAGGTAGGTAGTTTTATTAGCTATATTTTACAGATGAGCAAACTGAATCTGAAAGACATTAAATGATTTACCTATAGTCAGATAGCTAGTAAATATCTGAAGGAAGATTTGAATTTGGTTTTTTCAAGACACCAAGCTCACTGTTTTATCCTTACCCTTCCTAAATTCCCTGTAGTCTATGATAGCATTGATCAACTTCTTCTCCTTGATACTCTAGGCTTTCATGAAACTGGTCCCTCCTACTTCTCCTCCTACCTTTCTGATCCTTCCTCAAACTCCTTTGACTGATCTTGATCCTGGTCACTCCCATCAACTATGGGGGTTCCCCAAGGCCATTTTAGACCCTCTTCTCTTCTCTCTCTATATTATTTTGTTTGGTGATCTCATTAGCTCCCATGGATTCAATTATCCTGTTCATTCAGATGATCCTCAGATCTATTTATCTAGTGCTAGCTTCCCTCCTGGCCTTCAGTCTCCCACCTCCAAATGCTTATTGGACATCTTGAACTGGATGTCCTGCAGATATCTCAAACTCAACATGGTCAAAATTAAACTCATTAACCTTTTTTTCCCCAATTGCATCCTTCAATTTCCCTATTACTATCAAAAGCATCATGGTCCTCCCAGTCACCCAGACTCTACATGTCAATCTTCAAATCCTCACCCTCACCAAGCTGTTGTTGAGCCCTGCTGATTCTCCCACTGTAACAGCTCTTACATATGCTCCCTTCTGTCTTCTGATGCTAACACTTCCCTATTGCAAGCCCTTATCACTTCATACCTAAACTATTGTAATAGCCTTCTGGTCAACCTCTCTGCCTCACATCTCTGTACTCTAGTCTGTCCTCTACTCATCTTTTAAACTGATCTGATCGTCCTTTTAAAGTGCAGGTCTGACCATCTCTCCCCTTTTTAACATGCTACTGTGCAAAGCACAGAAGAAAGAGACCACCACCCTAAACAAAAAGCCTAAATAAGAGTCAAATGGAAAGGGGGCAAAATCTAATAGCCAATAAGGGCACTGGGTTGAGCAAAGAGAAGAGGCAGGCAGCATAAAAATGTTTGTTATGGTTAGAAGGGGACTGCCTGAAAGTATTGCTTTACTGATATTTTGATACCCTGAGTATTTATCTTATTTAGAGCAGAGCCTAATTGAATAAAAGAGTTTTTAAAATAGTGAGCCATTAATTAGCCGGCATGGGGTAACACAAGGAATTAAGTAATGTATGAGGCTTCTGGGAGCCCAGCAGACTGCAGTCATCGATTCTGTCCAGGTGCCAAAAAGAGGAGGGTGAGCCTAATGTTTTGGCTCCTCCAGAAACATACCTGATAAATTTGGAAGTGGCTTCCCCATGCGTACCCTCTGTTCAAATCATCCCATAATTACTCTGGCACTGTAAGCAGGCAACTTGGCGTGCTCTGAGAGATATCAGATGTTTTTCTCATGCTTGCTGAACCTCTCTTAGACAAATTTTGCATTGTTTTTTGTGTCGGTTTTATCGTGGAACATCGTGTTGCCATCTGGGAAGACAAACAACATGGTACAGGAGCAGCTGGTGAACGGGAATGGCCAAATAAACATTGGCAGCCACTCTGCCATTAGGTGAGATAAGAGGGACTAGCTGGAGCCAAAACTGACAATCCCTAACCACTGGCATCATCCTTGATTGTCTGTCTTATCTTCATTCAAAACACAGCTATTATTCACTCAAAGACTGAAGCACCCTATGTGTCAGGAGATGGGCTCACCTGTCTCAAGCCTGGAAAGATAAGATATATAGATCTATAAAATGCCTGGTCAATTGAATATTTGACTTCCCCTTGGCAGGAGATATGGACTCCTCTCGACCCAGGAGGAAGCAGGGGTTGGATTCACCCAGAGACTTCCCTGTGGAAGCAGGTATCAAAAAATCTCGCCAAGATCCCCAGTGAAGAATTCATGGAGGTTGTATTCAGTATTGAC